>NW_017731794.1:1197743-1313332 GCF_001890085.2 Hipposideros armiger
GCATGCTCTGAACGATAAGGTTGCTGGTTCAATTCCCACATGGGCCAGTGAACTGTGCCCTCCGCAACTAGACTGAAGACAACGACTTGAGCTGAGCTGCCACTGAGCTGCTGATGAGTGGCCAGATGGATCAGTTGGTTACAGCGCGTGTTCTTAACAACAGGGTTGCCAGTTCGATGCCCACATGGGATGGTGGGCTGTGCCCCTACATTGAAAACGGTGAGTGGACTTGGAGCTGCACTGTGCCCTCCACAGCTAGATTGAAGATAACTACTTGACTTGGAGCTGATGGGTCCTGATAAAGCACACTGTTCCCAGTAAAGTTTAATAAAAGAAAAAGAAAAATAGCCCAAAGAGAGCGATGGCTTTTCACTTTCTGTCCCCTGGAAAGAATACAAATATCACTTCTACTGGAATATAACACACTGACTTCATTTTCAAAATGCATCACTTTATTCTCCTCATAAGGCAGCCATGCGTTAAAAACCTTTCGCACGTAACAGTCACATGATTTCATCAGTAAGCCCAGGGTTTCCACAGGCTTTCCTGGTGCTTTCCGTCAGAGTAGTCCTGTGGGGTCAAATAGTAAAGCTTTCTCCATAGCCACACATGCCTTTGGCGTTTGGGTTACTGAACACAAACTCACTGGATAATTTGTCCTCAACACAGTCCATTTCTGTTAAAAGTGTTAGCTGTGCTTTCTTTTCAATGAACATTGTGATTTCGCCTTGAACAACGTCTTCATCAGAGCCCGCTTTTGTCTCCGTATATTCTAGAGTATAAGGAAGTGCATTACAACCTCTGGTTCGGTCACCAACTTTCATACCTATATGTTCAGGTTTATCTTTAAGTTGTTTTATCTTGTTTACTGCTGAAGGTGTCAGGGTGAAGGTGGCCCCGGGGGGCTGCTGCTGCCTCTTGCTCACAGCCGGGACAGTGGCCGGACTAACGAAGCGGACATCTTTGCTATTCAGGTGACTGGGTGCCTCCAGTTCGGCCTCCTCAGCCTCTCTCCATGGACACGGCGGACACACGGATGCCATGAGCACTGGCTCAGGGCACTCTTTACATTCTTGTTTTAAACTCACCAATAAAGAATGAACCCTCGAAACTCTCGGCCTCTATTCTCAAAGCATGCTCTACACTTGAGAACTGTGTGCCCCTGGCGTGTCTAGTATACGCCAGGGCCTGTGTAAATAATACTTTCTTTCTTCAAAGTTTTTTAAGAGTTATCGTGGAAAGGCATCTTACATTCGGAATAAGAACCACTAGGTTGTAACATTGGTTTGGAAAGGGCAGATGTCTTTAAGAAGCTTCCAGGTCCAAATGAGCCCCAGGCATTTTTAGCCGAGAGCTATCGATTGACTGAGATCGGCAAAAAAACAGTAATGCCTTATGCCACGTCACTCCGACTTTACGACAGCTATGCTTTATGCCACGTCACTCCGACTTTACGACAGCTATGCTTTATGCCACGTCACTCCGACTTTAAGACAGCTATGCCTTATGCCGCAGTGCTCCGACTGTACGGCAGCTATGTCATCACTAGGTGATCAGAATTTTTCAGCTCTGTTATAAACTTATGGGACCACGGTGGCATATGCGGTCTGTTGTTCATTTAAATACTGTTAAGTGGTGCTCGCACAAAGTCTTGGGTACCTGAAACAGTGTGGCAAACTCAAGTAACTCAGAGAGGTTCAGTTAAACAGAAATCTATCTGGAGATGGAGAAGATAGCCAGAGATAAGGTTAGAAAACAGGAGTGGGGTCAGAGACCCCTGAAGTCATGTGAAGAACTTGAGTTTTATCTTGTGGGCAGTTGGGAGAATAAAGAAGACTCTTAAGTAAGTATGTGAGAAACACCCCGGAGTTTCAATTTAGAAATATGACTGATGGCAGCCTGGGTTGGGGACAGAGTCGGGGAGATGAGGCAAGATTAAAGAAAGAAGTCAGTGTGAGAAGGCCTTTGTAATATTCACGAGGTTGTGTGTGTTTACCATTGTTTTATTTTTGGTTGCCCGTTACCTGAACCTCCTTCTTAGTTTTGAGTAATTCCTCATATTATGAGCCTCAGATACTGAGTTCACTTATCATAATTGTATGTGAAATCTCCAAATATTTGCTTTCCCGGTGCCTTGGAGCCTGGGCACAAGTCTGGGCACATAGCCTAGACTTGGCAATTAGATGCATCCGTCTTGGACTCTGAAGCAGGCCCATGGCGAAAGCATTCTGACAGGTGGACTCTGATAGTGGCGTTAGAGGCGGCAACATGGAGAGTTCGGTGGTGGTTGTGCAGGAGTGTATCCAGGGTTGGAGATGGAAGCCGTGGTGTGGACTGTTCAGCTGTGGCAGCAGGGATGGCCACATGGGAGCCTTTTTCTGGCACGGCTCTGGCTGTTGACTTGCCTCCAGCATAGACTCTGGGCTTCATTCTATGAGTTGCCACAACTCCTAGCAATACATCTCTTTGTGCTTAAGTTGACCAAAGAATATTTCTGTCACTAGCTACTAAGGAACGCAATTGATAGTAGATTAAAAAAAAAAAAAGATGATGGAGATGTGAGCAAGTGACATTGAGATGCAAAACAGTAGACAACCGATAGAAGATAGAAATGACAGAAATCGACTATTGATTAGATCAAGACATAATGCAGAGGCAGGATTATAGATTTTGTAATCAAGCAATGGGATTGATGGTGCCAATTACGTGACACAACTAGGGAAATGAGTTTTGAGGGGGGAAAAAAAGCGCTTAATTTTGATTTGTACGTTTTGCATCTGAGGGGACCCTGGAATTTCTGGTGCTGCTGTCTAAAAGGCAATTTGAGATAGTGGTCCAGAGCCCAGGGAAAGGAAAGCAGAGCTGGATTGGGAATTATTAGCCCATGGGTGGCAACATAAACTGTGGGAGGGGTTAAGGTAATCAAGAAACAGAAAGAGAAAAGAAAAGATTCCTTTAGTGAGTTGGAGGGAAATCATAGAGTGGGATATCATGAAAGCAGGGTAAGAAATGTGCCACGAAAGAGGGAGTATACCCTTTTGACTTAGCAACTGGGAAATTTAGCATAATTGGCAACAGCAATTTCAGTGTATGTGACAGAGATATAAATCAGATTCCAGATATTTGAGAAATAATGGAAGAAAATGAAGTTTATATTGCAGGTACAGTTGACTCTGAAGACGTTTACAGAAAGGAGGGGAGGCAGTGTAGCTGGACAAAAGTATGGAGTCTAGTGAGGCTTTTTATTTATTAGGATGGGGGATGGGAACATGTTTCGATGCTAATGGAATTAGTTAGTAGAGAAGGAGAAGCAGAAGATCCATGTTAGAAGTGGGGGTGATGTATAGACCAGGTCTCCCAGGATGTGAGGTGGAATGGGTTATTATAATACAAATGGCTTCAGGTTGGAAGGGGACAGTTCTCCCCTTGTCAAAGGAAAGAAGTAATAAAGTGTGTGTGTGTGTGTGTGTGTGTGTGCGCGCGTGTGTATGAGACAGAGAAAAAGAATGAGAATCTGGATATATGTGTTACTGAAAGGGGAGCTCCTATCTTGAGACTTGTGCATTTGGAATTTTATGAAGACAGGAGAAGATTTGAAATAGCTGCTATAGAGAGGGAGACATTTCCTTAAGAAGAATTTGAGGACAAAGGTGAGGACTTAGTTGAGGTTAGATGTGATGTATTTATAGTGCCATTAACCTGTGTGATGGTACAATTCTTTCCACCAGAGCTCAGCAATCCAGGTGAAGATGTGGAGTTACACAATCCAGGCTTTGACACACAGGTAAGATGGAAGGGAAATGGGCAAGGTTGTTGAGAATAATGGTAAGACAGGGATGGATTCTAAAATCTTTACTGGATTGGAATTCATGGGTAAGAGTTTGAACATAAAAAAGATTAAGAGACTGAAGATCCAGGGAAAACAAAAGTATAAGAATGAGTAGAGATCTGGAAGGATGCATTTAGATAGTGAATTGATTGAATCGATCATTTTAGAGGCAGAGCTTTTGGCTTCTGATTTCATTTAGAGCATGGCCATGTGATTATCTTTGACTGCTTTTGTAGATCAGTGCCAGAGTTTAGTTGCAACAGAGACTGTATGATCGACAAAGACTAAAGTATTTATCTAGATATTTACAGAAAACGTTTGCCAAAACTTGCTATAGAACATCAGCTTCCTAATGAATTCACATAACGTACATAAGCACTAATAATGATGATCATGGTAATGAAAATGTCTAACAATGGACTGCTCACCCTGAGGTAGGCATTGTGCCAAGAGCCATTCTGTAGATTATTCCATTTAAAACTCTCATAACACACCCCAGTTTAGAAGGAAGGAAACTGAGGCACAAAATGTAAGAGAGCCAAGAATCAAAGCCAGACAGTGATTCCAGAGATCATAATCTTAGCCATACACTTTACTACCGTTATTTTATAGTTTTAACATCTGAGCATCTTAAGCAATATATCACTCATAAAACTAGATCAACAATCAGAGTTCTGCGACTAATTTAATTATAGTTAGTGCAAAGTGAACAGAAAATAATACATTTTAAAACTTCACAAAAAAATTATACAAGCAAGCTTAAAGCAAAGTTCTGAATGATGAAATGATTTTCAGTTCTTTTTTTTTTTTTAAATAGGGAGTGTTAGCCGGAGGCAAATTAAATCACCTGCTTATTAACTTATATTTTGGTTTCAAAGAGGCGCCATCTGACGGGATCCAGTTGTCAGGATTAGGTGTAGCTTAAAAACTGCTTACACAGTGAAAAATAAAATAATAGCTCTATGGCATACATGTTTTGGGTTTAATTTGCAAACCCAGTTATTGCTGCTAGAACATGCCTATCGTTTGGGGGAAAATGCTCATTCAATGTGGATGAACACGGAGGTTTCCAGGCGGCCCAAACTCACTGGGAAATTATGCTTCAGAGATTTCCATGTCAGTAAACACCCCAAAATGAAAAGGCCATAATCAAAAGAAATGTAACTGCAAATGTTTCCATTATTTCTTTGAGATTTCATGTTTTACTTCAAACAGTGCTTATAGTAATTCTATGCTGGTGTGATAGACACAGAAATGAAATATAGACACAGAAATACTTAGAAGAACTAATTATATAGCTTTTAAAGAGTAAAGAGGAAGTTAGGTAAATGCCAAAAAACATTAAAGCGCTCCACTTTAGCAAGTAGAATTGAAAGATTTTGAAATTTTGAGGAATATTCTCCTATACCTTTAAATCTTTTCTGCCCCATCTCTATCCTCTCCTCTTAAGGAATTTGAATTTCTGGAAACTCCTTTGTTAGTGTTTTTCTCCTTTGTGTCTCCTTCATCATCTCAAACATTAATAATTTAGCTGAATTGTCACTTCCCCTAAAACCCTCATTAGCCACAACTATTTTCTAATTTCTTGGCATTTGTGTAGTTCCAGCTTCTTCACCACAGGAGAAGTGGCTCTTCTTTGGCCCTGATCATTTTATAGTCACTCTTTCTTTCTCCCACTTCCCTTTTCCTGGAATGGTAAGTAGAACTTGAAATCAATTAAACAACTATTTTATCACTCCGTGCAAAGGAAGCTCCAAGGAGGGTGAAGATGAGCCAGGCGTGGTTTGTCTCCTGTAACGGTTTTCCAATTCAGTAGGAGGGAATTAGAGGTACTATATTAGCCCAGAGTAAAAATGACTGAAACACAAGGAGGAACATGATAATTGCTATTTTTATATATGATAAAATAGTTTAAACAAACTGCTATAGGAGATCAAAGATGGTAGGAAGAATCATATTTACAAATTTGGTCATGCTATTCCTGTGGTACTTTTTTTTCCATTGGTGCCCCTGGTTGATAAGAGAAGGTCCAAAGCATGATATGCAGGTTATCTGTGTGCCGCTGGACACTCTGCCCTGATGTAAACTCTCCAGCCTTATGCTCCATTGTCACTCTGACACACGCTGCAGTCATGCCTAACTGGCCTACTCGCCATTCCTTGAACATTCCATGTCCTTTCATGACTCCATGCCTTTGCACATGCTGTTCTTTTTGCCATTCCCTTCTGTTTCTGTGTTTCAAATCCCAGTTCATCCTTGAAAACTTTATTTAATTTTACTTCCTTCCGGTGCTTTCTATGATTCCCTAGTCAGTATAATTTGCTCCTTCTTCGGAACATGACACTTTACATGTTATTTTATTATAGCATTCATCTTACTGAATTATAAATATGAGTTTAGAGAACCATTTCTCCATGAGACTATGAACACCTTAAAAGCAGGAGCAGCAACCAACAGTCTTTGTATGGCTAGTGCTTGGCACAGTGTCTGGATCATGGCATATGATGGAAAGAAATATACCTGGTATTTGATATTAGGAATTATATCTGCTTTAGGTTCTCTCAAATTGTATCATGGAGGCAGCTGCAGGTATCCTCATGATGTTCTGAAGGCAAATTCTTCCATGTGAATTTTGACATGTATGCATAATGCCAAACTCAATCTTTATTAAATAATTAATTTATAGTTGACACAAAATATTATATTAGTTTTAGGTAAACAGTTGATTTGATATTTATGTACCTTACAATGTGATCACCCTGGTAAGTCTAGTAATCATGTGTCACTGTACAAAGTTATTATATTATTGATTATATTCCCTGCAAACTCTTAATCGTAAGCAAACATCTGGTGAAGCAAAGGTTTGGAAGGGTTGGCAAATGTGAAGCATTACAGATTCCCTTTTACCTTGAACTTCAAGAGGCAGTTTGTCAGCATCTTGGCTTATCCCAAGCAAATATTGCTTTCAAATGTAAACTTTCACGGTCAACTATTTTGTTAAAACACTTTGCATACTTCATTAGTTTTTAAGGAATTTTATGCCACTTAATTTATAGATTATTTCTAGTTGTAATTTTATGGCTTACAACTTCTCCCTAAGTTAATATCATCTGAATTTTGTTGGACTCCTGTTCTATGAAATATAGAACATGTAAGTTTTCATAGTTTATATTTGGTTATGTATATCACACATTCTGACATAGGCATTTTTATCCTAAATTGTCTTGGCATTACTAGCCTAGTATTTGGAAAAACATTTATTTTTGACTTCCTGAATATGTAATATACATAAAATATATAAAATTCACATATATATGAATATATAAATATTTAAAAAGATAGATACATTTAGAAATGATGAATAACGTTTGTTTAAATTTAGAGTTGCTGACTTCAGATGAATACTTATTTGAAAACCAGATCTATGATATCCAGGATAATCCTCTATTTTGTCAATCAAAAAATACTGTGGGACATTCCTGGCAGGGTCCCCATGAGGCAAGGCCCCATAGACTGTTGAAAGGTACACTATTTCCCTGACTTGGGAAGAACTTGGGGAAGACAAGACATAAGGATGAGAAATAGTAGAGTCTAATAGAAAGGGGAGTTCAATTACAAACAATAAAAGCTAGCCTCCCTGAGGACTTACTGTATAGCAGCTTCTGAATTATATAGTCATATAGTGAACCATTTGATCCTCAGTATAATTGAGGGGTTTAGGCATTATTTTTTCTTTTCACTATTTCTATTACCCAAACTACAACATAAAAATGTTCAATTACTTGGCCAAAGTTGAACCATCAGGAAATGGTAGACGTAGAGTTGAAATCTGCATTTAACCACAAAGTTTTCTTTTCCCTTTGGGAATATTAAGGTTATTTACTTTAAGAATTCAGATAAGGGGAGAACTTTTGGAATCTGTTTATGGAATATTTTGGTAGAGACATGGACGAGCTACCAGAATTTTGAAAGACTAAGTGTTTGATATAAGAAAAACATTTTCTGACAGGCACCAAGGGTCCCACAGTATGCCATACCACATGGGACAGGCAATTTAAAGAGTCCAGACAGTAATGTTTCATTAAGCATTTAAAATGTATATATGGTTAGAAATAAATACATGAAACAAGTTGGAAAAACATGCGCCACACAATTAATGCTTATTACCTTTATGGTAGGGCTTACACAGGGATAAGGTTGAAGGGTGGGATTTCTAGGGAAATCTTTTGTTCCTTATTGCACATTCTTTGAAAAAAAGTTAAAATGATGAGTGACTTTAAAATTTAAATTCATATTTAAACTATTAATAAAAAAGTAATCAAAACTATTGGTACAAAGATTCAATACTAAAACTATTTAAAAATAAAGCCTAAACTATGAAAACAAAATTTGAAAAGCTTTGAAACTTTTTTTCCTCTTGTTTTGGAATCACAGGCAGTCCTTAGACTAAATTTCTTCTGCTGAAGTAACTTTGTAGGCACAACATACAGCTACTCTTGCCCAGGGTGCCACATCAGCAAACTGAAGCTTAGATAGTTCTTGTGTCCCTGTAAATACTCTGCTTGACCAGAAACGTAGTCTGTCCAGTCAGCCAAGCCCCAAATGCCCAGCCAACTGGACTCTATACATATTTCCTTGTTCCTTCTCCCCTCAAACAAGGTGGGTACTGTGGCCCAAGCCAATCAGATATTTTCTAATTTTCTCTCCCTTGTTTTTTATTTTTAATCCTATAAAAGCTTCCTGCTTCTCACCCTATTTGACAATTCTCCCAAAAGAGACTGCTTTATGAAGTGTTCAAGTTTGTTTGTATCACCTAAATTGCCTGCCTTCCTTCCTTCCTTCCTTCCTTCCTTCCTTCCTTCCTTCCTTCCTTCCTTCCTTATTCTTTTGTAATGTTCTTTTCATCAAGGGTGCTATAGGTCAAAAGTCAAATATGAAAAATATATAAAATCCTATTTGATGCAAATAATGCACAACAATTTTATAATCTATTTCTTAATAATACATGTGGATTTCTACTTAATCTCTAAGTGAATTGTCACTGCAGGAAGATATGTCATATTTATTCTACAGTTTAAAATAACCTTAAACAGTATATTTATCTCAATTTCAGGGGCACAATATAATAATTCACTTAATGCTCATTGTAGCCATATAAATTATTTTACAGAGAGAGTATTGAAAGTTATCCCTGGTGTCCTCTTCGTATTCATATTTTGCCACCATATTGAATCAGTTGAAAATATCTAGAGTTTCCTTTAAAATCATCCATTTCCACTGCCTTTATCTTTATTCAGGGCTTCATCCCTCTAACCTAAATTCAAAATGTGTTTACCAAATATGTTTCTATATTTTCTAATATCATTTAATAGTTACAAATTATAGTCAGAACTGTTTTTTCAATCTTTGTTTTCTTTGCTGGAATGTAACCGAGACACAACCATGAACTGTAGATGGCCTAAATTCCTGACAGGAACTCAGCTATTACAATACCCTTTGATATCCTCCACACACATATTATTAATGAAGTCGAGGCTCTTGTCTTATCCTGGACACTTTCAGTTGGTATCTCTTTAAGAACAAGTGAGATTTATTTTGAAACTTGACTAATGTTTCCCCTCTACATTTTTAGAGAACGAGGTAAAGAAATCTATGTGATTGTAATTGTCCACTGTAATCTAGATGCTTACTCTGTTGGAAAGTATAGGAAACTATAGAACCATTTCAACATTTAGTTTTAGCAATAAAACAGAGAAGCTCAGACAGAGAACTGACATAGAGTCCCCAGGATACAGACCCTAATCCATATCAGACAGTGAAATACAAGAGGACTAATCTGTATTCTAGGAATATGTAATCATATATTTACAGAGCAGCTATTGGCTTGATAAATCTCTCAGGCCTTGTCTACTGTTAGCAATAATTTGTCAAAAGACTGCTTTTCAAAATCTGAGCAATTGAGGTGAGCATTGGAGTCCTTTATTTGAGGAGAAAATATTGGAAAGTACATGTATCATGTTATAAGGATTTAATTTCTGCACATACATGATTGAGTAGTATTATATTGTCAGGTAGTGGTCGCTATATGTGGTCACATTATTCATAATAGAAGGCAATTAGTATTTTCAGCAAATCTTAAAAAGTAATATGAGCCTGAAATAATTTTGTGTTAACCTTATATATTGGATTCAAGACAATTTCATGTATAACTTAAAACAACATAGTATAAAATTATACTGTGATGTTTAAATTTGATTGGAAAAATACATATTGTAGTTTTCCTTAGTAAGCTTTATCTTTTAAAAATAATATATATATACATATAAACTTTATGCATAGATATAATTTAAGATATCTGCTCTTGCTATCTCAACAGATTTTTAAAATCCTTTGAAAGTGTAATTAACAACTTAAAATGTTACTAAAACCTAAAGTACATCATTACACCACCAGTATGGGTGAATTAACTGCCTTATTTTCTATAAAACAAAACATATATACAACCTTGACAAATGATGGTTTAATAACTACATTTAATCCTTTTGGAATTGATAGCAACAATTTAGCATGCTTAAGTTTATAATAGAAAATGCAGTTATCTGACAGCATAAGTAGAAATAAAACCTTCAGATAAATCTTACGTATTCTCTGTTTTTGGAAAGATGACAAAATTCTCATTACTTTTCTTCTCCAAATAGAAAAAAAATCAAGGCATCTTCTAACTAGTATTATATCTTCTGGCAAACTACTATTATATTTTTAGCTTTTTAAAAACAATTAACAAATGTTACCCTACTAGTTAGTTTATTAAGGTGCATCTTACAGACCTTTCCAATCCTTGGTTACTTTGAAGACTCCACAAAGGTGATGGATTTCAGATGAGTGTTTCTTTTCTGGGGGAGCAGAGGTTGGCCTTGTCTATTCATTAAAGACTTCTTGGTCTGTGGTCACTTTGAGGCAACTGTGGCCTCAGAATCGCATCTGTCCTCTTACTCCACTCAACTATATTTGGTAACTGAACTCATGTTTCCTCAGACTGCCACGATCAGGAATTCCAGCAGTGATCTGGGAGGCAACCCCAGGTCTGAGGGCTGGGTTCTTAGAAATTAAAGGCACTTAGTGTAGAAAGAATTTTTTTTTTTGTATAGATCTAGTAAACATTAGAATTTACACATGTTCTCCTATACCCTGACCTTGTGGCTGAAAGTCATTACCTTTCTTTTTAATGTTCTTTATCAATTAAAAGGAGAAAAAGTGACACTTGTAAGGAATGTTCTTCTTACTATAATCCGCTCAGCACATTTACCCTTTAGTCATATGGTAGATTATCCTAAAGTAATAAATCCAATAACTATTTAAAATTTTAACCACCTGTCAAATTGAGTGGAGAGTCCACTTTCTCTTCATGTTGTTAATTAAAAATGATTATATGACTATGGTGAGTAACAAAGACATAGTTCCTAATAGGATTAAATAGGCATAAACATACAGGGAATGAATGTTAAACACATTGCAACACTGAGTTCTTAGTCCAACGCATAGCGCATCATGAGCATCCAAAAAAATATTTGTTGAAGAAGTAAGTGTTGAATGAATATTGTTCAGGACAAGTAGGAACCCTTTTACCATTATAAAAAAAATGTTTTCAAGCCATTTTCTTACTTATGCTGAGGAATCCCACTGTAACATACTCTCACATTTTGAACTTCCAAATAACAAGTAGCACTAACAAGAACAGAAAGCTTTTCTGTTTCACGGTCAGGTAGCAGAGCCAAATCTAAGGGGTAGAAAATAATCACACACAACTTCCTAGTTAAGTTCATTTGGAAATGAAGTGCTGAGTCTTCCTTTGTCTGGATAATACTATTATAGTTGATCCAGTTTCTTATCTAAAGAAGTTTTTTTCTGATGGTAGAACACTTATGAAGGCCTGCTCTTATACTATTCTTTATAGGCAAACCTGGTCCTTTAGAAATGGTGCTTCTTGCAACTAGATACTTTTGGGCTCTTTCAGTCATTATGTTCATTAATATGTGTTTTATTTATTTTTAATTTTTATTAAATTTATTGGGGTGACATTGGTTAGCAAAATTATACAGGTTTCAAGTGCACAATTCTGTGATACATCATCTGTATGTGACATCAGGTTTTCACCCCCCAGAGTCAGTTCTCCTTCATCACCATATATTTGATACCCTTTATCCTCTTCTACCACCCCCTCCCCCCATTACCTTCGGATAACCACTAAACTGTTGTTTGTGTCTATGAGTTTTTGTTTGTTTGTTGCTTTCAGTTTTATATCCCACGTACGAATGAAATCACATGGTTCTTAAATTTTTCTGTCTGACTTATTTCATACAGCATGATAATCTCAAGATTTATCCATGTTGTCATAAATGGCAGTATTTCATCTTTTCTCATGACCAAGTAATGTTCCATTATATATATGTACCACATTTTACCCAATCATCTATTGGATAAAGATGATTGGATAAATCATCAAATGAAGGACATTTCAATTGTTCCCATGTCTTGGCCACCCTGAATAATGCTGCAAGGAACATAGGGGTGCATATAACTTTGCAGATAAATGTTTTCAGATTTTTGGGGAAGATATCCAAAAGAGGGGTTGCTGGGTTATATGGTAATTCTATTTTTAATTTTTTTGAGGAACCTCCATACTGTTTCCATGGTGGCTGTACCAATTTACATTCCCACCAGCATTGCACGGTTTCTTTTTCTCCACAGCCTCTCCAACAGTTATTACTTGTCTTGTTGATAATAGCCATTCTAACAGCTATGAAGTAGTGTTTATCTCATTAGAGTTTTGATTTGCATTTCCCTAGGAGCTAGTGAAGTTGAGCATCTTTTCATATATTTGTTGGCCATCTGTATGTGTTCTTAGAAGTGCCTGTAGAGGTCCTCTGCCCATTTTTTAATTTATTTGTTTTTTGGTGGTTGAGTTGTGAGTTGTGAGTTCTTTATATATTTTGGATATTAGCCCCTATCTGAGATGTTGTTTGCAAATATCTTCTCCATTTGGTTTGTTGCCTCTTTGTTTTGTTGATGGGTTTCTTTTGCTGTGCAGAAGCATTTTAGCTTGATACAGTCCCATTCATTTATTTTGATTTTACGTCCCTTTTGAGGTCAAATTCATAAAATTCTCTCCAAACTCAAGGTCCATAAGTTTAGTACCTTTGCTTTCTTCTGTGCAATTTATTTTTTCAGGTCTTATATTTAGGTCTTTGATCCATTTTGAGTTAATTTTGCTATATGGTAACAGAAGACAGTATAATTTAATTCTTTTGCACATGGCTTTCTAGTTATCCCAGCACCATTTACTGTAGAGGCTTTCTTTTCTTTATTGCATGTGTTTGGTTCCTTTGTAGAAAATTACTTTCCCATATATATGTGGGTTTATTTCTGGGTTCTCAATTCTATTCCATTGGTATAACTGTCTTTTTCTGCCACTACCTTGCTGTTTTGATTATTGTCACTTTGTATTATAAATTAAAGTCAGTATAATTGTAGTATAAATTGTGATACTTTTGGCTTTGTTCTTTGCTTCTCAAGATTTCTTTGGCTATTTGGGATCTTTTGTGATACCATACAATTCTGATAAATATATGTCTTAAAATTTATACTTATGGGGAGAAAAACCCTCTGGTTGATAAAACACATGTGTTTATGTCTTCTTACTAAACAAACAAACAAACAAAAACCCTGAGATAATCATAAAAACCCAAAAGTTTAGAAATTGGGAAAGAAGACAGTAGAAGATTCTAGAAATGGACACAATTGTTGGAAAATGGTTAATATAAAGATGAGTGTCTAACTAAATTAGAAAACTTAAATGCCTGCAGAAGGAGATGCCAGTGAGAAGTAAGCGATTCACCTTACAGTGTCACAAAAAGGCTCAGGAATTGAAGGTACCCAACCCCTCCTGGAAAATAATTTTAATTTTGGCTACTCTGGATATTGCTGGAAGTAAGGCAGGAGATGCAAATAGGGAATTAGTTGAAAGAATCCCTGAGGAGCAGTGAAACCCTACTACTGCTCCATTTCCATTTTAGATAGCCAGGAGACTATCCATGCTCATGCCTGGAGAAGATGGGAGGTTTATTCTCTGAAAAATTTAAGACAGCCGCCAGGGTCAGGGACACATGACACAGAAGATGGAAAGGATGAGGCACTGGAGGAAATTTCTTGGAGCTGGATCAGAAAAGGGAACAGGGTCTTTAACTATATCTAGTGGTGTATTTCTAAAAAATAGTAATGATGAGGATATGGAAAAATAGTAACATTTGATACATCTTGTATTGTTGTGAGTGTTCTGTTACTTTAACAGCAATACTTTTTGTGTTTGAAAACGTCATAATCAAAAATTAAGCAGAAACCTCTGTTGTGTCCTAAGGCAAACTGTGGAAGATGTCATAGGAATGAAAGTGTTGTAACCTCTTCATATTACCTTAGTTATGAACAAACTTGCTGAGATTAAATAGGCAAGTGGTTAAAAATGCCACACAAACAATGCATATATTAATAATAATGTTATTATTATTAATTTTAAGATAAGTGATGCTAACCATATGTCCCAACTATCATCTTGATGTTTTAACAGATTTTATTGTTGTATTAATGGTAAATTACGTAGAAGCCATTAGGCTTCGTTTCTTTTTTCCTCTCTCTGGACCAGACTATAGCCAGTCAATCACTAGTGTAAATCCCAGGTTCATTTACAACCCCGTCTAAATTGTGTGTTGAAGACATGCACACTCATGCTGATATTTTTGTCTTATTAAAACATGACCAGGAAGATAAATATCCTTGCAGTTCCTAGAGAGAGAAAAGATGGCTATGCAATCCAATAAATGTTCACTGAACAGAGTAACAAAATTAATCTAATGCGTTATTGATAAATTAGTGACTCATCTGTTTTTGTTGTTGTGGAGTCACTCACGAATGAAAATGCATTTCCCCTTCATCTTTCCAGGAAGTATATTCAAATTTTAGTGTGTTTAGTGTTCCCTTGTTATAGGAAAAAATACACACCTTTTTATAGGAATAAAAAGTTAAAAGTAGAATGTGACATTGATCTGTCAAAGTGACATTGATTTATATGCTTGATTGAAATAATACTGTTGGATTATCTCAGGCAGGTGAGGGCTGGTGCTTCTAGGGGAAGACACTGGTTCCAGCCTGGGAGAGAGTCGAGTCGGGTTCTCAGGACCAGGAAGGACAAAGGGGTGGTGGGTTCTGTGACTGGCCATGACACTGAGCAGGGT
This sequence comes from Hipposideros armiger, assembly GCF_001890085.2. NCBI lineage: Eukaryota > Metazoa > Chordata > Mammalia > Chiroptera > Hipposideridae > Hipposideros > Hipposideros armiger. Next base: position 1,212,858 of record NW_017731794.1, read on the forward strand.
CTGGGCATACACGGCTGGGCACAGAACATTAAGCATCATGATCTTGGGAGCTGCAGTGAAAGAGGTAGACGCTCTTCTTTCTAACAGGCCATCGGGGCTAGAACAATAAACCCCACAATCTTAGTCGTAATCGTGTTGGGCTGACAAGAGGGAGGCCTCTGCCACATTTCTCTGGAATGCCTGCTTCCTAAATCTTGCTGTAACACTAGGGGAGTGATAAAGCTGTAAGAAAAACAAACAAACACACAAAAAAAGATTGCTTGTAGTCCTGAGAGAGACCTGAAAGCTAGATCTCATTTTACTAAAACAAATAAAATGTGACTTTTCTTGTATATTGTGAGCAGAGCAGCAAATCATGCTTGTTTTAAAAATTTAAGAATCTGAAAAACAAAAGTTCTTTTCCTTAGGAAAGATTCTTGGCCCAGGTTCTTAAGTTATTATAACAAGGTTTAATTGATATTAAAGATGAGATTAGTGCATAGACAGTAACACAGTTTGCATTTTGATATTTACCACCAGAGCCCTTTTCTGTGCATCTAAATTGTGAAGTGGCCCCCTTTCTGGATCTCAGTTCATCTTCCAAATGATTACTTCTATGTATTTATAAAAATTTCTGCCCTTTTACATGCTTGCATGTGAGCCACGCATCCTCCATCCACTCTTTTTTAGTTGAGGCCTTGATCTAGTTGGGCTCTTGATTCTCTTAACTCTAAGTGCTCCCAGTATCTTGTATCTTGGATGATGTCAGCATCTATTTGTCTATTTACTCCACACCATAGCATATTGGTTCTTTGACCTGCTTATTTTTAGTGATCTTCATCTCCATTCTTCTTACAGATGACATAAATAGACCTGCTCCACCTCTCAAATCATGTATTAGTTACCTACCGTTTCATAAAGAAAATATTTTAAAAATTAGTGTCTTAAAACAATAAATATGATTTCACACGTTTTCCCAGCTGAGAATAAGTGTACTTCAAACCATAGCCAGTCTTCCCGCTTCTTCCTCTTCCTTTGTATCTGATTTGGAGACATGTCACAGAATAAGGTATGCCTCAAACACTTGTTTGATTAGACTGGTTATATCCCTCGGTATGTAGCAGTAAACTTCAGTTTTGTCCCTCATGAGTTTTATTTTATGAACTGTGGTTAAATCTCTTGCATATTTGTAGCCCACGCCTGTGGGTGGCCTTTGGATCACATGCTTTTGCTGCTTGGGATGCTTGCCAATTTGTGTATGTGCACAAAAATTAATAGAAAAAATAATTTTATCACAAGAGTAATAAAAGTTGAGGTTGTCTGTGAATCGATTCCATAATCCATTTTTATATATAGGTATTTGAGCACAGTTAGATACTATGATCCTTAATAAGAAATTATCCCTTTTTTAATTTGGCTTATAGGGCCCCAGTGTAGAGAGGTTTTATTCTTCTGGGCTTAAAAGCTGTAACATTAATTTCAAAAGCAGATTTTATCAAACTTAAGCAAAATTAACATTTCTTTACAAAGACAATAACATGGATATCAAATTGAATAAGGTGAGAAAAGTACAGGTTGCTACTTTGAATAGTAATATAAAATCTGGAAAAAAATATTAGTAAATAGGAGTCAACAGTATATTAAAAGAAAAATACACCATGAGTAATTGGGTTGTATCCAAGTTATAAAGATTGGACTAATTAACATCTAAAAATCCAGTACTTAATTTGCCATATTAATATCAAAGGAGAAAAGCTATATGGCTATCTCCATAGATTATTAATGAGTCTTTGTACAAAATTTAACATCCGCTCTTAATTTCCATCTTTGTGGAATGGAAAGAGAATGGTTCTACCTTAGCATTGTATATTTGAAGATATGTTAAACTACATGTGCTTGTGTGTGCATGCATATGCGTACACATGTTTATTTATACATACATGTGTTGCAATACGTAGTAATATGAGACAAAATACCAAGGAATACTAACAACTAATGTGCGCGTTTTAACCTATATTGAATAAGACAAGGGAATGGATCAATGGAATAAATGGAATGCTACACAAAGAACTGATTTGTAACATTAAACGATTATACATAAAATAATCTAAAAATGTCATATAATCTCAATTAAAACAGCATTTTTTTGTTTTTGGAACTAGAAAAAAATGATATAGGGTTTATCAAGAAGAATTAGCATGGCAAAATATCCAGGAAGATTGCGAGAAAAGGAATTATACTGGAGGAGGAGAAATAGCCTTTTTAGACTGCTGTCGCACTAACACATTCGTTATGGAGGAAAAACAAGGAAGAGCATTACATTGAAATAGCAGCATATGTTAAATAACTACATATATTTTGTTCTATTTCTTGGCCTCGTTCAATTCCACTGACCTGCCCCTCATTACAGCCTAAAAAACTGGATTTCTATTTCACTTCATTCAACAAAATAAAATTGATTTTGGCTCACACAAATTGGAAGAAACAAAAGGATGTGGAATAAGTAAATAAGTATGCAATTATGAGACTATATGTAAGATAGGATTAGGATAAAAATAGTATACATAAGGTGTGTGTAGCATCATCACATATACATATGTTTGTATAATTATATCTGTGTCTATAATTTCTCCCTTTTCCTTGGCATATGGATTAAAAAAACATAAAATTCCCCTGGAAGTTAACAATAGTTAATCTGGGGAACAAATGCACCCTGACTGGGGTTGTGAATAAGGTTGGATGGGAGAATTTACTCCTATGTACATGCTATAATGCTACTTTTAAAAATGGTATTAGAGGGTGAAAATGCCATCAGAGATTATCTTGACTATCACTCTTTCTACTTGTCCTTATTAATAATAACAATTCTAAACATGTACTTTCTAATATAGTATAAGAAGAAATAATAGGGAAAAGGTATCCCAAATATACTGTTAAGTAAAACAAGCACACTGTTGTTATATCCGGAAGGTAAGATTAAAGGAAACTTTCAATTATTTTTCCTTTTTGTATTTGAAATTTGTTGTGTTTACATTGTACTTACCATAAAAAAATGAAGCTAAATAAATCAATAAATAACCACACAATCAGCCTAAAGTCATTTTAACCTTTTAAAATCTTTTCTTAACTGAGAAAGAAAGCTACTCTCTGACTATTAGAGTAACATATTTTGAAGTTCTTTGGATATAAAATAAAGAATAAACAAAGAAATTTTAAATTCGGTATGTTTCAAGTCAGAGAATTGAAAATAAACTTCCTTGATTTTAAATATATTAAACAGGGTTTCCCCTGCTGTGTGTCAGCTCTCTTGCCTGCTAATTTGCAAATCACCAGATCCATTTACAAGTGGACATATGCTGCATACGAGCCTTCATCTTCATCTGGCTAACTTTAAAATGTCATATCCTTTGACCCACTCTATCCTAGACCTGCTCTGAGGACACAATCCTTATCACAGGAAAAGCTTTATGTAAAAACATGTGCAAATCCACATTGTTTATAATAGCAAAAAACGGAAGCAACTTAAGTACAAGTTATGGAATGGCTTAGTAAATGCGTGGGATTTTGAAGTGGTCATAAAAAGTGATTTTTCTGTTGATTATATTAGCATAGAAAAGAGCTCATTATGTTATGCTAAGGGAAATACGAAGAAAACCAATAATTTTTACAGTTTGAAAATAACCTAAAAAGACTTAAGAATCTTTACATGGCTGAAAGTTTTAATGGTTTAAATGGACTTTGTATACTATTAAAAAAATAAATGAGGCTATCACAAAACTGTATGAAGTCATTTTTTTTCCATTAAAAAGTAAAGGCAAAATAATTAGATATCTAAAAATAGCTTCGAGACTTATTTGACCTAAATCAAAACGCACAGTTTTTTGTTTTCCTTAAAGTTCTCATTTTACATGCCTCATAGAGATACTTGTGAGGGAAATTCAAACTTGAAAGTGGAGCAGTGACTGCCAGACAACCAGGGACAGCTGTATAATAATTTCAGAAGCTGCTGACCAAAGAAAGTCTAATATGGAAGGATGTGCTGTCACTCCCTGGGAAAACAGAAATGAAGGAAGAATATGATAAAGGAGGAAATCAGCTGTTGGACCAAAGAAGGATTTAAACATTGAAAAAATGCCAACCATTGAAGACAGTTGCTCTGCTACACAAAATCTCGAGGTCTGTTCATCATCTACTTCTGTTGGCCTAGCGATTTGCTCAGCTATGGCTATTTTGGGAAGGAATTTTCACAGAGTTGGCATATCTTCAGCCCCTGAGGTTTCCTCTGATTGACTGATCAACAGGTGTTGAAAAAGCCTGTGACAGAAATATTGCAGACACAGTCAGTGCTCTCATCTGACTTCTGTAACTGTGACTGTAGTTTCACTGGAGTGTATCGTTTCTTAATCAAGGAGGCTTTCTGCAGGAGAAAAGCTGAAAAGATTTTTTACAACATTTATAGGTAACTGCTTCTCGATAGACACAGCATATGCATTTGTTAATAACATGCTTATTTATGATTTAAAAATTGATTATTATACTAATGATTATACAACACAAACCTAAATGAATATGAATAGAATAACTTCTCAAAGAAATGTTGTTGATATTATAATCCTAAAAATTATTACACCATCTTGACTTAATTTTGTTTCACAGACAAATTGTCACAAAAGCTTTTAGAACAATAGTTATATTAGTATTAGAGAAAAAAAACAAAAACAAAAAATATATAAAATATCAGATTGTCATATACTTAAGGAATATAATTTGTTATACAACTTTTATACTAAATTTTATTTCTTGATTTTTAAAAAAAATATCCAAAGCAAAAGAAACACATGTATATGAATTATTCAAATTTTCATTAAAAATAAGAAAATTTAAATAGGGCCAAACTTCTCAAAGTGTTTGCCATGCCCTGCATTCTTATAATATTCAGAATAAAAGCCAAAGTCCTTATTTTGGTCTCTGGAATCATACATAAACTGCCCCCTCACTTTATCTTTGTGACTTAATGTTCTACTCTCACCCTAATCTTTCAGCTTTAGCCACACAGACCCTTCTGCTGTTCCTGGAACCAGTGGGGCTCACTGTACCTGAGGGCTTTGCTGTCCCTCCACTGGGCATGGTATCTCCCAGAGAACAGAATGGGGGGACCCCTCACTTCCTTCAGATCATTAGTCAAGAGTCACCTTCTTAGCGGGACTTCCCCTGCTTATCCTATCTAAAATTTAACCATCTTTTTCCATCAATACTTTATATCCCCCTTCTTCGTGTATTTTTTCTCTAATGGCTTATCTTTATCTAACTCAGTGTTCTTTTTACTTCTCTTATTATTGCTTACATTCTCCACTAGAATGTAAGCTCTGAAGGAAGGTTTTTTGGTTGTTGTTTGTTTGTTTACTTTTCCATCATTAGTGCCTGGGACATAACAGAGTCTCAATAAATACATGTTTAGTGAATGTCTACAAAGGAATGACTAGAAAATATGATGTTTGAATATAATTGGTTTGATACTACTGTTGTCACTCAACCCAAGGCTTTTAATACTTGTATCTGCCTTGTAACTCAGGGAGGATATGTTAGCAAGTGCTCCACTCAGGATTCCTAGCATTTTCTGAAGATACTACTACTACTACTGCTGCTATTGTCACCTTCATCCTATTCCTTTGTACTTGGCCTCTTTACAAAAATGAAACCATTTAACCCTTTAACAACACTGTGAGTTAGGCCATATCATCTGCATTTCACAGATGAAAAATTGAGGCTAGTTAACTAACTTATCCACTGTGTTGAAGCTAATATGTGATGGGCTTGGTATTAGATAGATCATCTGAATAAATACACGTATTTGTCACCATGAAGCTATGGTATTTTGGAGATCTAAAAAGAGATGAAATATAAATAGGGCGATCTAATCTGAAAGCAATGAAGAAATGTTAATGGATTTTAAACCAGGGAGTGACGTAATTAGGTTTTCATGCTAGAGAAATTACCCAGGCAGTAGAGTGGAAAATGGGATGGAGTGAACAGGGTAGGGCCAGGAAGTAAATAGGTTGTTGCAATAAATCAGATGGCAAAACATGAAGCTCATTCTAGTCAGTGGAAGAGTTAAAAGAAACAAAATTTAGGTGTATCATGAGCTAGAATTTACTGAGGGTTGAGAGAAGTGAAGAACCAACAACGGCTTCTAGGTTTTTTACTTTGGCAGTAAGAAATAGTTGATGGTGTCATTCATCCTGATTAAAAATGTAAGAAGAAAAGTAGATTTAGAAGAGAATAGTGTAGCTGAACTCAAGGGGTTAAGAGACCCTTTCAAAGGAGAGACTGGTATGAATCTCAAATATTGCCAAGAGGTAAAAAACTCAAGGACTAAAGAGCATTGTTTGGATTTGGCAATCAATAGATCATCATGGATGATATTGGGCAGATGAGCTGCAGGGCAGGTTCTGGCCTAGCAGTAGACCAGATCAATCATATGTAGGAGTTTGAAAGGGAAGTAGTGCATGTGATGAATGTATTAACCCTACAAGATACCATACTTAAAAGAAAGAGATAGGGCCGGCCGAGTGGCGCGATGGTTAAGAACTGGCTTGGTACGCCAGAGGGCCGCGGTTCGGATCCCACATCTGAGGGCCAGTGACACTGCCCTCTACAGCTAAGATGCTGAACAACAGCTCAACCTGGAGCTGCTGTCAGTTGCAGACTGCAGCCCCTGTTGCAGTGGGTTGCTATGGGCTACCGTGTGTAGCCAGCAGCCAGCGTGAGCGGCCAGCAGCCAGCGTGATCGGCCGTGCAGAAGCTGGCGACTGATCTGCCTCGCCCAGGAAGAGCGCAATGATGGTGCCAACTTGGGCCAGTGAAGCAACGTCCTTCACAACTAGACTGAAGAACAAAAACAACAGCAACTTGTCTGTTCCCCTTCCCCTAATTCCCCAGCGCTGTTCCCATCCCCCCAACTCCCTAATAAAAAATAATTTAAAAAAAAAAGAAAGAGATAAAATAGGGCAGGGGCTCATTTTTTTCATTGTTTTAATGATAGAAGTTACTTGATTATTTTAATGAAATAGATTGTAAATGCCAGTTGTATTGGATTTCTGTTGCTGCTGTAATAAATTATCATAAACTTAGGGACTTGAAACATACCAACCTCTTCTCTTACAAATCTGGAAGTCAAAATTCTAAAATCAAGGTATTAGTAGTGCCGTGTTACTTCTTAGGACTTCAGTGGGGAAATCTGTTTTCTTGCCTTTTGCAGCTTCTAGAGGATGCCTGCACCACTTGGCTTGTAGCACCCTCCTCCATCTATAAGCCAGCAGCCTAGCACCTTCTGTCTCCTCTGATCTTCTCTCTTACAAGGATTCTTGAGATTATATTGGGCCCACCCTGGATAATTAAGTATAATCTTTCATCTCAAAATCCTTAAATTGATCACACATGCAAATTTTTTTTTGTCATGTAAGGTGATATTCATAGGTTCTGGAGATTAGAATATGGACATCTTTGGGGGCCATTTATTTGCCTATTACAGTCTACTATCTGCCCCCAAAGATTCACATCTATTTCACACGCAAAATACATTCACCACTGTCATTGTGGGGGGGGAGGGGGAGTGGTTTTGGCGGTGAGATGCCCAGGGAAAAGAAAGCACGTGGAGCCGACATGAGGAGGAACCAGCTAGCAGCTTTATTCAGCAATAGCAACCATTATATAGAGGATTTTGGAGAGGAGAGTGCACGGAGGTGACATGCTCCCTCCTGCGGCTGTGAATCATGCTTACGTAAAGGGCTTATGTCACTGGAGCCTGGTGCCTACGCAGCAGGCTCTGGAGTCAAGGTTTGTTATATCTGGGGCCAGGGTCCGTGTGTCAGCAGTCCCCACTTGTGTGGGCCCAGACCTTGTCCGTGGTCAGGGTCCGTACATCAGTCTGCACACAGCTGACTCAGCCCAGGCCCTGTCAACCCCATTCCCAAGTCCCCCAAAGCTTCAACCCATCACAGTATCAACTCAAGTTCAAACTTCCATCTAAATCTCAATAGCTCAGAAGACCCAAATCTTATCATCTACATGATTAAAATCAAATATGTTGAGTCTTTGAATATGAATCATTTTTAGGCAAAATTCTTCTCCATCAGTGTATCTTTGAGGCTAGAAAACAAGTTATCTGCTCCCAAAATACAATGGTGGGACAGGGATAGAGTACCAGTCATAGACATCCCTGTACAAAAAGGAAGAATATGGAAGTATAAAAGGTATCAGAGGTCCCACGAACTTTCAAAATCCATCAAGGCAAACTCCATTAGATTTCAAGGCATGGGAATAATCCTTTGTGGCTCTGGGCTCTGCCTTCTGGGACATGAGGCAGAGGCCTTGGAGTCATCCTTCCTTTTTCATGAAAGGTAGCAGATGTTTGAAGCTAAGTAGTTTAACAGACTGTTTCCTGCCTGCAGAATTTTGGGAATCCTACAACCTTTCATTTCTCTCTGTCCCTTTCAATGCAAGCTGGCAATGTTTCTGATATAATGCCCTTAGGTGCCTTGTGGGTCTACTATGTAGTCACAAGGATTCACTCCATTGTGTTATCAAACTCAGGTTTGGCTGCTTGTCACTCATGAGTCAATGATTGAAAGACAATGGCGGAAAGAAAAGTGGGTTTATTCAAAACGTTGGGCCGGCCAAGTGGTGTGTTGATTAAGAGCTGGCTTGGAATGCCAGAGGATCCCAGTTCGGATCCCACATATGAGGGCCAGTGACACTGCCCTCTACAGCTAAGATGCTGAACAACAGCTCAACCTGGAGCTGGGCTGCCATGAGTCGCCGCGTAGGCTGCAGCCCCTGCTGCAGTGGGTTGCCATGGGCTACCGTGTGTAGCCAGCAGCCAGCGTGAGCGGCCAGCAGCCACTGTGAGCAGCCGTCCAGAAGCCGGCGACTGATCTGCTTCGCCCAGGAAGAGCGCAATGATGGTGCCAACTTGGGCCAGTGAAGCAACGTCCTCCACAACTAGACTGAAGAACAAAAGGACAGCAACTTGTCTGTTCCCCTTCTCCCAATTCCCCAATAAAAAATCTTAAAAACAAAAACAAAAACGAAACAACCAAAATGCTGGCATTCCGGGAACATGGCAGACTGCCATCTCAAAGGCCACCTTCCCTGTTCCTTGAATGGTCAAGGAGTTTTATAAATACACAAGAAGAGGCAGAACACAGGAAAGGAAGAGTTAGTCATGCAACTGCTTTGTGCTGGCATCCAGGTGAACGTCTTCTGGGATCTGGTTTGTTCTGCAATGGTTATCTAAAACCTCGTCTTAGGGGTAATTTATATGTCATCTGATGGAAAAATTGCAGTCCAGAATGGCAGCCTGGTTGCAGGCATCCAGATGTCTAAGGGCTGAATCAATTTCTTTTACGTTAGTGTTTGGCAGTTAATCAGATTAACAAAATATGCAAGTAGCCTCAAGAAAATAAAGTTATTGAATGGGGTAGGAGGGGAAGGAAACAAAATAATAAAAAAGAAAAATAAACTAGATTGTTAAATCTTGAAAAATACACTGTTACCCTTATAACTGGACAAGAGTCTTTCATGAAAATTCCAGATATATTACTGATGTTTGCAGAGAAGCCCGAATAGGTCCATGAGCCACATGCCTAATTTCTTTATGAGCATGCTGTGCAATTAATTGCTCTTACCTTTTGATCTTTTTGAGGCATTAACAAAAAGCTGCCTAGCCATAATATTGTCTTTCTTGCCACAATATGTTTTCCTGACAGTGAATCTACTAATTTTAGCATCTTTTGAAATCTGGATAGGCTGAGAATTACCCAGTTCATCAATCCTGGCTTCTGTTTGCTTAACAGTTTTTCCCTATCATAGGGACACTTATGATTATATAGGTCCATCCAGAAAATCCAAGGCAATCTCCCCATCTCAGGGTCCTTATCTTAATCACATCTACAAAGTTCTTTTAGCTGTGTAAGATGATATATTCACAAGTCTGAGAATTAGGACAAGAACATTTTTGGCAGACCATTATTCAGCTTACTACAATAGTAGACAGAGAGAGGTTAATGGTATAGGAAATTAAAGAATAATGGGGTGAGATTCTTCAGGAAGCTGCAGGTAATCAAATCTAAATCCAATAAGGTTAGTTGGGTTGTGTATGGACAACCATGCAGTCTTTTTGGCTATAAGTAAGGATATGGATGAAGGTGTCAGACAATTGATAGGATTCTATTTGAAATAGCAGATATTGTATATGCTGAAGGGACTTAAAGAGAACAGTAAAATGCTGTAGAGTCTTAATAGCCTGTGTAGAGTGCCCCTGGAAGCTGTTAGGATGAGTTTTGTGTGAGCAAGAGCGACTCCATATTGAATGAGCAAGAGTAACTCCATTTTGGACATGCGCAGAGAACTTAGTATAACAATTCCCAGGGAGCTGCCCAGTTTGCCCTGGTAATTGGGTATAACTAGGTACACTTCAAAGGTCTGCTACTGAATATATAAGGACATTAGGGTTGCCTGCTGGCTGCCTTGTTAAGGTGACATCAGGAAGACACTCAGAGCTGCCTAAGAACTGAGGACTTGTGCAGCTCAGAGAGCCATGACCGAGAGGTGACCATACCCCCACTCTGCTCTGTTCCCCTCAGACTAAACCTCTGCTGGAGCGACCTCATGGACCAGCCACCCTTCTCACTCCACCAGGATTCTGATTGTCTTTGGGACTGGTTCGTTACTCTATTTTCCTCAATTAGTGTATTAATCTGTGTGCTTTACTATTTGGTATATTGATGATTGATGCTTTACTGTTTGGTGTGTTGATGGTTGATGTTTAAGTAAAAAGCATATTGAAAGGCATTTAAGATCTTGCATGCTCTGTTCTTCACTCATGCCACAGCTACCGTGGAGACCTCAGTCAGTGCCAAGTAGATCCTGAGGGGTCTCTTGGGGGTTAGCCCCCTGACTTGCAGAAAGAGACTGCAGCATGAACTGTGAATCTAGCAGTTGCTCATGACAGGTCCACTGTTAAAAAAAAAAAAAAAGGTGATGGGAAAGGTGGTCATAAACAACATATTTGAGATGATAAATATTAGATAATTTCTCTTAATGTCCTGGCAGAGGAAAAGTATGGTTTAAGTGATCCAGGTTATCAAATTGCAGGGTAGGCACTGAGGAAAGTCAGTGGGTGAAGCAGTTGAGGGTGTAGATGAGAGAAAGATTCAGTGACTGCTCATGGAAGTGAGTCTGGGGAGGCAAAAGTGTGAGGCTGCCAAGGAGGCTGAAAGGTTAGGAGAAAGGCGAGGGCTCTGAAACTTGGAAATGGAAATTATGATTCTCAAGTTTCTGAATAAAGTCCAGGGTGGGGCCACGGGAATAGGTTGGTAGAGAGGAAAAGAATCCGGTACCAATTTGGAGTAGAGTTTGCTTATGGGAATTGTATACATATTTTGGGGTGGCAGGTAGGAAGAGTGGAGTTAACATTTAGGGATCCCCACCAGATACATCTGTATCATGAAAAGACAAAACAAGATTTACTCCTTTACTTTAAGAACTTGTTGGGCCCATTTTAGTAACAATCCAAAGAAAACATCAAACTTAGATCATATGTGCTTCGGGGTAGAAAACTAACACTGTAGCATTTAAAGCACTTGAATAAGTTAATTTGATAGGTACAGAGAATATTGTGTTTAGGCAAAGATGCATGGAATTAGAGAAAATTTCAAAATCTTGGCTACTATTAACTAGCTGTAGGACCATGAGCAAATAATTTATCCTTAATAGCTAGCTCCTAGGGCCTTACATTTGAAAGCTGCTCAATAAATATCTGTGGGATGACAATGACCAACATATGTTGAGCATTTAACTACATGGCAGGCACTTGCTAAGCATTTATATATATTTCTATTTTTACCTTCACACTCTCTTTATAATAAATGTACTGTAATTATCCCCACTTTATAGATGAGGAAAGAGAGGGAGAGAAAGATTAAATAGTCCAAGGACTCACAGTTAGTAATTGTTTGGCTAGGATACAGGTTCAGATGGTCTGACCCCCAAGGCCTAATGCTCTTAACCAGTGTTATAATGAACGATTTGTAGACTGAATGCCTCTGTGAATGAATGGAAATGACATCATAGACCCTGAATTGTGATAATCCAGAGTGAGTAAAACCCACTTGAAGTGATTGTCTCATGAAACTTTTCAAATAGAACTTCATTTAACTTTGGCAGACTTTTCATTTGCTTTTCACTCACCCAAACCAAATGCTATAGAACACACTCCTGCCCCTCATGTCTCTTTGTTCATCAACTCTACACCTAGAAAATAGGCAGATGATAAAGACCCATCATTTTTAAAGCTTTCCAATGCTTGTTTGACATTTCATCATGGAATTTCCAGTCATTTTCTAATTGCATAGTGTTTTATAATTTTTTAAAATGGTTTACTTTGCTTAGGATGGTTCAAAATGGATTGTCTTTAATCAGCTGTGAATACAGTGGCTAGCAGTACTTGGAGAGATTATCATTTGGGGCCGCGTATCTTCCTCTATTCTCAGTAGCTATTAATGGAGTAGCTGGAAAGCAACATAACCACCACAGTGTGCTCTGACCCCATCTGACTTCTGCATGGCTAACTGTTGTATGAGCCTTCTTCAATTTTGACTCTTTTACATCATGCTTGGGGAGAGATACAGAGACTTATGCTTTTTTAAATGTTTAGACAACTATGGTTAAGTTTATGAGGTGTGCATTTACATATGATTTACATAAGATTAAATTGAAATTGCTCAATCAAGAGGGGAAGCAGATTAAATTGAGGCAACAAGAGAAGACCAAAAGGGAGCACCCAACACTCTGCTCTGGTAGTCTCTCATGGAAATTGTTTCAAAGAGGAAGGGTTGGAGCAGGATGAGTGAATGGTCCTTCATCCAGCTGTGGTGAGGGTTCACCTACAATTCACATGTGGCTTGTTCCTGGGCGAAGAGAAGAGTTGCATAGTCTTCACTACAAATTATCCTGCCATAAAAGAACAGCTGCTCAGTTCCCTGAGAGGCTGTCAGCACCAGGCAGTCCTAGAAAGAGCTGCTGTTTGTCTCTTTCCACTCAGTTCAGATAAATGTTTACCAGCATCTACGGCTTGTGACTCATTTATTTATCCTATTGTACTTCACGTTTACTTTTGCAAAATGAAATAAGAGCATTATGGAATGATAAAGTGCGTTTATGAATGAAGTAGTAGAAACCAATGATCTTTTCTTTTCTGTATCATCTTTTTATGGTCATCTATTACATTACTTAGGTTGGTGTAAGTATACCAGCTAGTTACAGGTGTGAAGGAGAACAAGTGAGTTTAATATACACATTTAGTGGTAGAGAGAATTGATAAACTGAAAAAGAATATCTCTAAGTTGATAATTAACTTTACAGGTGGGATACTAAAAAAGAACCAGTCATTTTAATAGTGCAATATATGTAATCTCGTTTAATCCTCACAACAAACCTGTGGCATAGAGATAATTATCTCCATTTAAGAGATGAGGAAACTAAGGCATTTATAAAAGGTTGAGAGATACTTTGGAAATTGCATAATTATTATTCTATAAACCAAAATAAAAGCATACTGTCAGTAAGAACCTCAACACACACTAACACACACACACACACACACACATCCCAATCAAACAAACAAAACAAAAAAAGAAGAAACAAAAAAAGGAAAAGAAAAATAACAACAAAACTTACATGCTAGAAAATACTATAAAGAAAACCCAAGGATGAAACTAACAAATAATATTAAAAATGCAAAGTGAAGAAGGTCAGTTTTATACTTTGGGGGCAAAGTTTCTCTTAATCATTAAGTGTTTGGAGTTAACATAACTTACCCAAAGCAATTTTCTATTCCACTTTTCATTTCAAAAATTTTACTGAAACATGGTTTCCAGTGAATCTGAGGTAGAAAAAAAGGGAAGCGAACTCTTAGCCAGTACATGTGGGCTAAGACATGTGCCCATTGTCTATTAGCTTCTTCTGATTGTTATAATAACTAAAGACAGAGAACCTGTTAGAAAGAGAATCAGTATTGTTGATGTTGCTTTCGCAGAAAAAGAACTGGCTCCAGAGTAATACTAATTGAGAAGATTGGGAGTTAGGTGAGGGAGTAAGTATGTTTTAGACAAACAAAAAGAAGTTATATATAAAAATAATCAATTTCTGAAACTCCTATAAATGATGATAGAAGAGGAAATATAAATATATTTGAAAGAGGCTCAGGCAAATTTTTAATGACAGACTCTTAAGTGGCTACTCAGAAAATCAGAGATATCCCTGGGCATTAAGTTTAGTAGATTTTGGTTCTAGTCGGTTAATTGTATTCCATGTTTATTTGCCCTTTTTATTGAAGTGATAAAATAAATAAAGGTAAAGGTGGTATGATGTCAGGAAATACTAATTCAGCAAATATTTTCACCTACCTTTTTGGCACAATCAGAATTAGTTTCCATTAACTGTTAACCAAGAAAAAACTGGAAAACAAAGTACTCTCCACCCTCTATTCCCCCAAATGTTATCTATAAAGGAAAACTAACTTTATTAAGAAAATGTATTCATGATAGTACATTATTATTTATTTCACCAAAGATTTGCCGTTGTATGCTATATAAAGGAATTTAGTATTAATTTTTATGTAAAATAATGTTTATTTCTTTTCTGATTAGAAGTAGTAGATGCTTTTCGTAGAAAATTGTAAAATATCTAGGGGTAGAATAAAAATTGTCACCCACAATTTCACCAGTTTAAGGTAAACAATTTGTTGCACTGTTATCCAGTCCACTTGATAACTCATCCCTTGAATTTTCAGTTAAGCATGTCTCTATATTATTGGTAAACATATTTTAAATATTCGTTTTTTTTTGTTCGAAGAGTTTTTGTTTTTTTTTAAGATTTTTATTGGGGAATTGGGGGATGGGAACAGTGCTGGGGAATTGGGGGAAGGGGAACAGACAAGTTGCTGTGGTTTTGTTCTTCAGTCTAGTTGTGGAGGACGTTGCTTCACTGACCCAAGTTGGCATCATCATTGCACTCTTCCTGGGCGAGGCAGATCAGTCACCGGCTTCTGGACGGCCGCTCACTGCGGCTGCTGGCCGCTCACGCTGGCTGCTGGCCACACACACACAGTAGCTTACAGCAGCCCACTGCCACAGGGGCTGCAGCCTACGCCATCGCCGGCGACTCACAGCAGCTCGACTCCAAGTTGAGCTGTTGTTCAGCATCTTAGCTGCAGAGGGCAGTGTCACTGGCCGTCATATGTGGGATCCGAACCGGGGTCCTCTGGCATCCCAAGCCAGTTCTTAACCATCACTCCACTCAGCCGGCCCCTGTTCTAAGAGTTTTTTATGGTTTGTTCAAAAATTACCAACAAAATTATTGAGAAATTAATCTCAGCAATGAGTGATTTGTGAAAGAGTCCATTTCACTACACCATTGTGAATGATGATATCAATGGACTGTTCTTTGTTTTCTTAAAACACATTTGTTTGCTAATTTGATAGAGAAAAGTTTTAATTCAATTTTGCTTTATTTATTTTTTATTTTAAAATACTAGGTCTAAAAATGCTTCTGTATTTTGTAATTTGATTTTTTGTGCTTATTTTCTATCCTATTGTAGTGCTTTAAACTTGTGTGTGTCTGTGTGTGTGTAAAGAATATTAACCTTGTGTCATATTCATATTGCATAAAAATATTTTCCTTGTGTATATAGTATTTTTTCAATATTGTTGATAACTTTCTACATTTTGAATCTGTTCTTTTACAACATGAAGAAGTTTTAAGTTTTAGAATGCAATATTTTCAACTTTTCTCGGGTGACTTTTTTTCATTTTTAAAAAGATTTTTATTAAAATATAGCTAACATACAATATTATATTAGTTTCAGGTTTACACCATAGTTATTCAACATTTATATGTCTAAAGAAGTAATCACCATGATTAGTCCAGCAACCATCAGACACTGTACCATACTATCACAAATTATTGACTATATTCCTTGTGCTGTACATTACATCCCCATGACTTGTTTCATGCTTGCAAATTTAAAACTATTCTTCTTTATATTTTTCTACCCTTTTTCAGTTTTTTCAATTACAGTTGACATTCAATATTATTTTATATTAATTTCAGGTGTACATCAAGGTTAGACATTTATATAATTTAAGAAATAATCCCCCTGATTAGTCTAGTGTTTACCTGGCACTATACATACTTATTACTGTATTATTGACTATAGTCTCTATGCTTCACTTTACACTCCATGACTATTTTGTAACTACCAATTTGTACTTCTTAACCCTTCATCTTTTTCACGTCATCCCCTAACCACCTCCCATCTATCATCCCAATAAATCTAGTACCCATCTGACACCATATATAGTTATTACAATATTATTGACTATATTTCTTATGCTATACCCTTCATCCCCATGACTATTGTATAATAACCAATTTGCCCTTCTTAATCCCTTCGCTCTTTTCACCAATCCTTAATCCCCCTCCCATCTGACAATCAACAAAATGTTCTCTGTATCTATAAGTTTGTTTCTGTTTTGTTTGTTTCTTTTGTTCTTTAGATTTCACATAAGTGAAATCACATTGCATCTGACTTTCTCTGTCTCATATACTCCACTCAACACAATACCCTCCAGGTCCACCCATGTTGCCTTGAACAGCAAGAATCCATTTCCTTTCATGTCCAAGCAATATTCCATTGTATATGTGTACCACCTCCTCTTTATACATTCATCCATCAATGGCTGCCTCCACATCTTGGCCATTGTAAACTTTGCATCAATGAAGTTATGGATGCACACATCCCCTCGAAGTAGCATTTTGGGTTTCTTTGGATAAATACCCAGAAGTGGTATTGCTGGGTCCTTCTTTGTCTCTTGTTATAGCCTTTGTTTAAAAGTCTGTTTTGTGTGGTATAACTATTGTTACCCCAGCTCTTTGCTTGTTTCCATTTTCATGAAATATCTTTTTCCCATTCCTTCACTTTCCGCTTCTGTGTGTTTTTTTATCTAAAGTGAATCTCTTATAGGCAACATATGTAAGGGTTGTATTTCCTTATCCATTCAGCCACCCTATGTCTTTTGGTTACATCATTTAATCCATTTACATTTAAAGTAATAGTTGACAGATATGTAGTTATTGTCACTTTATTATTCATATATATTTTTTTTGTCTTAAAAAGTCCCTCTAAGATTCCTTATAATACTGGTTTGGTGATAATGAACTCCTTTAGCTTTTTCTGTCTTGGAAACTTTTTATCTCTTTTCTGATTATAAATGATAGCTTTGCTGGGTAGAGTAATCTTGGTTTTAGGTCCTTGCTTTTCACTACTTTGAGTATTTCCTGCCAGTCCCTTCTGGCCTGCAAAGTTTCTGTTGAAAAAGCAGCTGATAGTCTTATGGCAGCTCCCTTGTAGGTAACCAACTACTTTTCTCTTGCTGCTTTTAATATTCTTTATTTGTCTTTAACCCTTGGCATTTAAATTATGATGTGTCTTGGTGTGGGTCTCTTTGCTGTCATCTTTTTTGGGACTCTCTGTGCTCCCTGGGCTTGTATATCTATTTCCTTTGCCTGGTTAATGAAGTTTTCTGTCATTATTTCTTCAAATATGTTTTTAATTCCTTGCTCTCTCGCTTCTCTTTCTGTAACACTTATAATGCGAATGTTGAAATGCTTAATCTCCCAGAGGCCCATTAAAATATGCTCATCTTTTTGAATTCTTTTTTTCTTTTTGCTGTTATGTTTGGGTGTTTCCTCTACCTTGTCTTCTAAATCACTGATGTGATCCTCCGATTCATCTAATCTACTGTTGATTGCCTCTAATGTGCTTTTTATTTCAGTTATTGTGTTCTTTAGTTCTGATTTTTTTAAATGTTTTCTCTCTCCATTTTTATGTTTCCTATTTCTTTGTTGAAGTTCTCTCTGAGATCATTGAGCATCCTTATAACCAGTGTTTTGAATTCTGTGTCTGGTAGATTGCTTGTCTCCATTTTGCTCTTTTTCTGGAGCTTTGTGCTTTTCTTTTATTAGGGCATGTTTCTTATATCCCCATTTTGACTGCCTCCCTATTTGTTTCTATGTATAAGGTGGGACTGCTGTGCCTCCTGATCTTAGTAGAATGGCCTTCTGTAGTAGGTATCCTGTGGGTCCCAGTGGTGCAGTCTCCCTGTTCTGTTGAAAAAGCAGCTGATAGTCTTATGGCAGCTCCTTTGTAGGTAACCAACTACATCAGGTCACCAGAGTGAGGTGCTTCAGGTGTGTCCCTTGTGTGGGTTGTGTGTACCTTCCTGTTGTAGTTGAGTCTTGGTTGCTGTTGTACTTTGTTGCTTTCAATGGGAGGGATTGAACCTCAGGCTGGTTGGTTGTGAGGACTGGCTGTGACAACAGTGGAGGAACTGTGATGCAGGAGATGACCCTACAGAGCAGGCTTCACTTTAGCAGGGCTCTAGTGCCTACACAGTCTGCCTTTTGGGTGTGTCATGATTAGACATGGCCGGGTGGTGCTCCTGCTGTGTCTGAAGCTGGCCACCAAATGTGCCAGCCCTGGGGCCTCTTGGGAGGGGACCCAATGAAGGCCAAGTTCAGCTGCAGCCTGTGCCCTGCCTGGTGCCACTTGGCATGAGCCAGAAAGCAGTTCCTTTTCAAAGCCTGCTTTCTGAACATGATAGTAAATCCATGGCCTCACAAGTAATGTTCTAAAAATTTCTTGGGTGGACCCAAACTGTAATAAGTGCAGTATAACTTAAAGCAACATGGTATGTTATACTGTAATGTTTTAATTTAATTGGAAGCCAGAAACTATATAGTAGTTTTCTTTAGTAAGCTTTAATGTTTTGAATGACAAATATATAAATTGCATGCATTAATATAACTTAAAATACCTATACTTAGTCTCAATTGAATTATTATACCTAGTGAGCTATTTAAAAAATCCTTTGAAAGTATAATCTACGATTTCCAATGTCACTAAAAAACATATCAGTAGTCAGCTTAAGTATGGGTGAGGATCTAGATAACTACCTTCTTATTTTCTGTGAAACATACCACATGCACAATCTTGACAAAAGTTGGTTTCATGAATACATTTAATCATTTTGTGATTGATAGCATCAATATAGCATGCTTTCAATGATATATTTTATGTGTTATCCATTTTGGAAAGACTATAATATTCCTATTATCTTTCTTCTCCAAGTAAAAGCCAAATCAAGAAATCTTCTAAATGCCAAAAAAAATATACACATTTTAAGAAAGGAAAACTGTATTGAAATTGTAATAATATATACTGATGACAAAAGATGAATGTAAGTCATGTTCAACTTCTGCAATTACAAAAGGTGCTCAAAGTGGTTACCATCAGCATCCAGACACTTCTGATTACGGTGAACTACTGCTTGAGCAACGTTGACCCAAGTGTCCACTTGTATACATTTTTTTGCCACACCTGGTAGTATTATAACATCAGATAAACTGATGTTATATTTTTAGCCTTTTTTTTCTTAAAACAAGAAAAAGTCCTTCAAGTGTTATACTGTTGTTATTATTTTAAGATACATATTACAGATTTTTTCAACAGTCAGTTGAAAGGCTCTAAAAAGGTGATGGGTTTCAGATGAGCATTTCTTCTTTTCTGGGGGAGTGGAGGTTGGGCTTACCATTCGTTAAAGACTGCTTGGTGCATGGTCACTTTGAGGTCTCATACTCGCATCTGCCCTCTTATGCCACTCAACTAACTGAACTCACGTTTCCTCAGACTGCCACGATCAGGAATTCCAGCAATGAGCTGCAAAGCAACCTCAGGTCTGAGGCTGGGTTCTTAGAAATTAAAGGTACTTAGTGTAGAAAGAGCTACATTATGGATCTAATAAACATAGCATGCTTCTCTACACTCTGGCCTTGTAGCTCTAAATTACCCCTGCCCTTTTAACATGTTCTTAGTCAATTAAAAGTACAGTGTGTGATTCTAAGTAGAAAAAGTGACACTCATATGGAATGCTCTTCTTACTATACTCTTCTGCTATATGCGTATACGTTTTACTCAAGTGGTAGATTATCTTAAAATAGTAATTCAGTAGCTACTTAAAAATAGCTACCTGTTTTACCCACATCGTTAGATAAAAATTATCTTATAATGATAATGCACATTATAGGCGTAGTTCATAATAAGAAGTTTAACTAGTCAGGAATTGCAGAGCACTGAAGTTAAACAATTTTGCTACATTGAATTCAGTGCCTGCACATCAAGAACATCCAAATAATTTTTTTTGAAAGGGTCAATAAGTGAATGAGTGGATAAACCCAGCTTGCATATTTTTACAGGAAACCATTTTCCCTATAAATTGGGTCTTTCTAAGATTGTGTCTAGATAAAAAGCCCAGACTGTGTCAAAATTAAAAGCCCGAACAATTATCTGCTTATATTGATTTAATTCAGTTTAATGCAACTCATCTCTCTATTTTATTTCATCTTTAAATAGCAACTTAAATGGGACTGTAAATACTTTAAATAACATAAATTTAAGACTAGTGATTTCTTTATATTGTTAATAAATGTGAGACCATAAGCCAGCAGAGGGTATCAGAATAAAATATACTCTATAGGGTAAAACTCTTGTTCATGGCAAGTATAGGCATTTCTGTAGCTGTAAAAATGCTCCACAGCCACTGTCTTACCTATTCTGTAGCATTTCCTTATAATGTAGTCTAATACTTTAATCTTCCAAGTAGCAAATATAGGTAATAAGAACAAAAAAGCATTTCTGTCCCAACACCTCGTAGCAGAACCCTATCTAAGGGGCAGCAATGTAATAAAAACTTTTTTTATTAACTTAGAATTTAAGTACTGAGTCTTCCTTTACTTAGATGGTAACTTATCATTGCATTTGATCCAGTTTCTTATCTATAGAAGTTTCTTATTGAGCTTGGCTAAATGAACACGTTTTTTTCCCTCCTAAAACTCCCAAATACAGTAATACAAACTTAAAAGAACAAAATATTGGGAAAGGAGATGGTAGAAGATGCCAGAAATCAACACAATTTTTGGAAAATGCTAAACAGATGAAGTGGTGGTCTAACTAAATTAGAGAGCAGAGAAGGTCAAAACTTAAACCCCTGCAGAAAGAGATGCTGATGAGCCATCTAATAGTGAGAGCCCCAGAGAGTTGCAGGAATTGAGGCACAAAGAACTTCTTTGCAAGTACTTTTAATTGGTAAACTATGGATACATGTGGGGGTGAGACAGGAGCTGAAACCAGGGTCAAAAGAATCTCTAAGGGTCAGTTAGACTCTACTTTCCCATCCCCATTTTTCTCTAGAAAAACTAAATCAGACAGGTGTCAGTCCTAAGGACAGCAGATGAATCAATGGAGAAGTCTGGGAAATTGGATTGGTGAGGGGGAAATAAGAATTTCAACTGTACCTGTGATTTTAGTCATTCAAACAAGGTGTAATGCAAACATATAAAAAGCTAATGATTGAAACATCGTGGTGGTGGTCTTAGAAAATGGAGTAGCAGGATTAATTGGGTAAATGATGACTAATACCATATGTGCAATGTTGTATTATTAATTTTCAAGTGAAGTCAGTATTAGTTTTTGTTACTAGAACGATAACTATACAAATCCACCATCATATCAATGTTTATAAATGTTTTATTGTTGAATTAATAATACATTGTGCAGAGTCCCTCTAATCTACCCCACAAGCTATGCACTGAGGCAATAACTTTTGGAAATCCCAGGTAAACTTTACAACCCTGTCTCAATGTGTGCGCTGAGGAAACGTGCATTTATTTTAATATTTTCTTTAATAAAACATTTCTCAATTGTAAGGCTTTGGCTAGAAGGTTATCAGTTTTCTCTTCTTGCACAGCCCTTTAAGTTCACAACCCCAACCACCTTCCATGTAGCACTCTCATACTCCAGGCCACTATACACTCATCCTAATAGCCCCAGCACAGGTACCAGACAATGGGAGGCAGTCCCTGTGCCCCAGAGCCCACTTAAGTTATTCAAATTAGCCAATTCTAAACCTACTTACCCTGCTTAGCAATTCCTTCTCAGGGAAACCAAAATAGAGGCTCTTGCTCACAGTTCTCCTTCTGCCTCTTCACTGACCCTGCTGTTTCCTCTGAGTGGCCCTGCATGGTAGTCTCATCCCAGGGAACTGTGAATAACAAATACCCAACTCAACTATCTAACTCTCTTATCTCTCTCTCTCTCTCTCTCTCTCTCTCTCTCTCTCTCTCTCTCTCTCTCTCTCTCTCTTTTAAAGATTTTATTGGCAAATTGGAGAAGGGGAACAGTGTTGGGGAATTGGGGAAGGGGAACAGCCATGTTGTTGTCCTTCATTCTTAATTGCAGAGGGCGTAGCTAGCTCAGCTCCAAGTCCAGTCGCCATCTGGCCTCCTGTCGGCAGCTCACAGGCGCTCAGCTCAAGGTGTCGTGTTCAATCGTAGCTGCAGGGAGGCGTAGCCCATCATCCCATGCAGGAGTCAAACTGGAAACCTTGTTGCTAAGAGCACACGTAACCACTGAGTCATCTGGCCGCCTGTCTGCAGCTCAGGGCAGCTCAGTTTAAGGTGCCATGTTCAATTTTAGTTGCGGGTAGGCATAGTCCACCATCCTATGTGGAAGTCCAACTGGCAACCTTGTTGTTAGGAGCACATTCTCTTACCAGCTGAGCCATCCTGCCACCAACTGGCAGCTCAGCAGCAGCTCAACTAGGGCTCAGCTCACCAGCCCATGTGGGAATCGAACCAGCGACCCTGTTCCTCAGAGCTCATACTCTTTTTTTTTTTTTTTGGAATTAACAGTTTATTATGATTTGTAAGTGACATTTTAAAAACATAGGTCCATTAAACCATGTAGAAATAAGTATGCAAAAAGTCTGCAAAACAAAACAAAACATAGTTTAAACATGTTTAGGTATAGAGATTATCTGAAATTCCGGATTTTCCAGTCACTTCATTACTATGCGATGGCAGCCAAGTAATCCTTAACTTCAGTTGGAGTTAGCCTCCTAAATCCAGCTTCATTGCAGATTCCAACTTCTATGTTATCTTCTGTCATTTGCCCTTCGAAGCTTTCCTTCAGGGTTAATATGGCTGTATGAATGGCATCTTCAAGTTCTAGATCTTTGTTGTATCTTTTCTCAAGGAAAGTTTTCCCATTCACATAGTTCTTTCCCATTGCTGTGGCTTTCCAGGCAAAGTATGCTCCAGATGGATCTGACTGAAATAAATATGGGCGTCCCTCATTCCAACCACAAATTAGTAAAGAAACTCCAAATGGACGAATACCACCTGATTGGGTATATTCTTGCATCACAGAAGCTACTCTCTGTACCAGCTGGGCTGTGGGAATGGGCTCTTGGTAAACAAGATAGTATTGCTGAGCCAGTTTCCGAGCTCGGTGCACAAGCACTCTGTAATCTGGGCCCATGCCACTATACACCAAGCCTATATGTTTGGTAATTGGTTCCACTTTATGTACACTTCGCTCATCATACAGAATGGATTTCTGTTTCTTCTCAGTTGCTAATACTACACCATTTGAAGCTTTAATTCCCACTGAAGGGGCTCCTCCAGCTACAGCAGCCAAAGCATATTCAATCTGGACAAGTTTACCAGACGGGCTGAATGTAGTCAGCGAAAAGCTGTAACCACGCTCCGCCATCTTTGCCCGGAGAGCCCCAGAGCTCATACTCTTAACCAACTGAACCACTCTGCCAGCCCTGGTCTTCTTCTCTTGATCTGCATTTGTCTTAATACAAGGTCTGCCAATTAAGTTTGCGAACTTGTTGTAATGCTGTTGCTAACCTTTTTTGATATCAGAGGGATTATTCATTTATGAATTGGTACCAACTGGACAAAGAGTTAACTAACTCTACTATTTGGAAGTGCTGAAAAGGCTACATGAAAAAGCTAGACGACCTGAACTTTTTACCAACAGTTCATGGCTTTTGCATCACGACAATGCACTAACTCACACGGCATTGCCTGTGAGGGAGTTTAGCCAGTAAACTTATCACTGTATCAGAACACCCTCCCTAGTCACCTGATCTGGCCCCCACTGGCTTCTTTCTTTATCCGAAGATAAAGGAAATATTGAAAGGAAGACATTTTGATGATATTCAGGACATCAAGGGTAATACGATGACAGCTCTGATGGACATTCCAGAAAAAGAGTTCCAAAATTGCTTTGGAGGGTAGACTAGGCACTGGTGTCATGTATAGCTTCCCAAGGGGAGTACTTCAAAAGTGACCATAGTAATATTCAGCAATGAGGTATGTAGCACTTTTTCTAGGATGAATTCACAAACTTAATTGTCACCCAAGGTATTATGATTAAAGCAAGTTTCCTATGCACTTTTACATTTACTAACAGAACCAACTCATTTCCATGTGCATCTGAGGTTGGGAAGTGGCATCAGTGCCTTTTGATGGGTCCCAGTTCAGCTTCCAAATAATTATTACTTCTTCTTATAAAAAGTCCTGCACTTTTGAAGCTCTTGTCATTTGGGTTGACCATCCTCCACCCTACTTTGTTTAATCAACACTTTGGATCCAGATGGACTCTTGGTTCTCTTCTTCACCCCAAATCCTGCCATTACCCTGGGTGACATTAGCACACATTTGTCTATTTATTCCATACCCTGGCATATTGCTTCATATTTGTTGTTTGGCCTGCTTATGTAATTTATCTTTACCTCCATTCACCTTCAGCCCTTTGGTTCTATAGCTACACTTGCATGGGCTCCACTTCCAAAATCCTAAGTCAAAATGTGTATGAGTTCTGCATTGCTGGATAGCAAATTACTCCAGAGCTTAGAGGCTTAAAGTAATGCACGCAAATTTAGTATGCTTTTATCCAGAGCATTAAAAATTATTCTCATTGATTTTAAATCCCTGAAACAAAGTGCCCTCTACTCTAGGCCAGATCTTGTCTCTGAATTTCCAAACCTTGAGATCCATTTATAAGTGGATTAGCTTCTACACACTTTAAATGTACATGCTTTAAAATGTTCATATCCTTTGACCTATCCTATTGTACTGTTCTTTGAGGACACATATGATAACATGTTTACACAAACATTATTTATAGTAGCAAAAAAGTGGTAACAACTTAAATCTCCAATTTATGAAATGGTTAAGTAAACTTATGGAATTTTAAAGTGGTCATAGAAATTGATGTTTATAAAATGTTTATAATAGCATAGAAAAAACTCGTTATAGAATGATAATGGAAAGAAGATCAAATCATTTGTATTTATAATATGAAGGCATTATTAAAAATGGGAGCATCTTTTTTTAAACTTTAAAAACATTTTATTGGGGAACACTGTGTTTTTCCAGGACCCATCAGCTCCAAGTCAAGTAGTTGTTTCAATCTAGTTGTGCAGGGCGCAGCTCCTTGGCCCATGTGGAAATCAAACCAGCAACCTTGGTGTTATGAGAACTGTGCTCTAACCACCTGAGCCAACCGGTTGCTCCTGGAAGCATATATTTTTATGGCTGAAGATTTTAATGTTTTAAATTGAGTTGCTATAAAGAGAAATAAAGGTTTGACTGGATAAGATAGTTTATTTTTTCCTTCACTGGAGTGGAAAGGCAAATATGCCAAAATAATTGGATATTTAAAAATGGCTCTGAGTTTTATTTGACCTAAATCAAAACTCACAGTCTTTTGTTTCCCTAAAAGTCTGCATTTTTACATGCTTCGTGGAGATACTTAATAAGGGAATATCAAACTTGCAAGTGGAGTGGTCGCTGCCAGACAACCGGGGACAGCTGGATAACAATTCCAGAAGCTGCTGACCAAACACAGTCTCATGTGGAAGGATGTGCTGTCACTCCCTGGGAAAACAAAAATGAAGGAAGAATACGGTAAAGGAGGAAATCAGCTGTTGGACCAAAGTGGGATTTAAGTATTATAAAAATGCCAACCATTGAAGACAGTTGCTATGCCACACAAAATCCTGAGGTCTGTTTTTTGTCTACTTCTGTTGGACAAACACTTTGCTCAGCACTATTTTGAGAAAGAATTTTTACAGAACTGGCATATCTTTAGCCCCCAACGTTTCCTCTCGTTGACTAATCAACAGGTGTTGAAAAGCCTGTGGCAGAAATATCACAGACCCAGTGTGCTCATTTTAATTTTATACCTATGTCTGTGATTTTGTTTGAATGTTTCATTTGTTGCTATAGGATAAAGAGGTAAATAAATTATTGCTGACATAATTACTTTTCCATGGGTATTCATATAAATTTATTAATACCATATGTTTATTTATGATTTATAAATTAAATATTTTAAATTAGGTTATGATCACACAATTCAAACCTAAACAAATAGTAGAGAATGAACTCTCTTTTTAATGAAAGATGTTGGTATTATGTTTTTTAGAAAGCATGCAACGATCTTGGCTTTTAAAAAAAAATCTATTATATCTGGAAAAAATAAATCGTATTGAAATTCCTTGCCAAGCTGCATGTCAAGTAAGCTTCTGAAACAACCATCACATCATAATCAGAGAAAAACTAAAAAACAAAATATAGTGTTAAAATTGTTACGCTCAACAAATAATTTTCAGGAATGTAACCATTTTCAGGAATGTAACCATCAGGCTTAATTACATGTGACCTAATGAAAGAAGGGGTGATTATCCTCACTGCTTCTCCATTTAACAGCCCAATTGGTCATGTTCCTGAACCTGAGAAGGCTGCTCACAGTAGTGTACCACAACCTTAATGCTGGGGGTCTCATTAATGCCCTTATGCCCAATACTCAAAATTCTTAAAATTACTGGCTACATCCAATCAGCAGTCACTAAATAATTTGCTGTTATCGCGATAGCTAACACAGCAGTTCGCCCTTATCTGTGGTTTCACTTTCTGTGGTTTCAGTTACCCGTGGTCAACCGTGGTCTGAAAGTATTCAATAGAAAATTCCAGAAATAAACAGTTCATAGATATTCAATTGTGTACTATTCTGAGTACCACAATGAAATCCCGGAGCTGTCCTGCGCAGTCCTAGAGTCACCCCACCCTTTTGTTTACAAGCTCTGCCTCCCACAGCCCCAACTTGTTCACTTTGGTCCTGCGTTCAAGCCTTGTGTGGCACTGCATGGTACGTGGACTCCAGCCCTGGGCTGTGAGTATATGTGACTAATAAATTGCTATAAATCACATCAATCCAGTGCCAGGCGTCATGGGTTTGGCCATCCCCATAAGTCTAGAGTACGAATCACTCTCTCACCAATGGGGTGAAAGGAGGTATATCAAACACTTTGGAGGGGATCTAAAAAGACAGGAAATACTAATAGGTAGATTTAATTTGCAAGCAGTGAGGAAGTGTTGAAGTACCTTTTAGCAGGGACTTGATGTGCTCCATTTTACATGCTAATAGATAACCCTGGCAGCAGGGTAGAAAATGGAATGGAGAGACAGAAAAGGAATAGGCTAGAGTTAGAAGGGCATAGTCTGTTTGTCAGTAATCCAGATGAGAAATGTTAATGCTTGCTCTAGCCTTTGGAACATAGGAGAGAAGAGATTCTAGATTCCATAAGTGTTAGGAATTCAAATTCACTGGGATTTAAGGGAAATTAACAATGGTTTACAGGCTTCTTACTTGAGCAGTTGTTATGCGATGATTCTAGTAATCCTGATAGAAAAGGTAGGAGGAGAAATAGATTGTGTAGAGTGCTCCTGGAAGCTGTTAGAATAAGTCTTGTCTTAGCAAGGGTGACTCCATATTGAATGAGCAAAAGCATTTCCATTTTGGACATGCGCAGAGAATTTAGCAGACAACATCCAGAAAGTTGGCTGGTTGCCCTGGTAATTGGGTGTAACCAGCTACACCCCGAAGGTCTGCTACTGAAGATATGAGGACGTCAGGGTTGCCCGCTGGCTGCCTTGATAAGGTGACATCAGGAAGGTACTCAGAACTGTAAAAGAACTGAGGACTTTTGCAGCTCAGAGAGCTGGTCTCAACTGAGAGGTGACCACTCTGTCCCTCTGCTCTGAGAACCCTCCACTCTGCTCTGCTCCCCTCAGACTGAACCTCTGCCAGACTGACCTCTTGGACCAGCCACTCTTCCTCGCTCCACCAGGACTCTGATTGTCTTTGGTACTGGTTCATTACTCTGTTTTCCCCAATTATTGTATTACTCTGTGTGTTTACTGTTTGGTGTATAGATGATTAATGTTTGAGTAAGCATATTGAAAGGCTTTAAGATCTTGTGTGCTCTGTTTCTTTGCTCATGCCATGGCTACTGCAGAGGCCTCAGTCTGTGCCAGGTAGATAGATCCTGGGGGTTTGAGAGTCTCTTGGGGGTTAGTCCCCCTGACTTACTGGAAGAGACTGCAGCACAGACTGTGAGCCTAGCAGTCACTCGTGACATAGATTTAAAGAATACTGTAGCTGAAGTCAAGGGAGAAGTGGCTCTTTGGAAAAGAGAGATTGGCTAAAAATCTTTCAAATATTTCAGAGAAAGAAGTAAATGCATTATGAACTAAATGAGCATTCTTTGGATTTCTCAATTGCTAGATCATCTTTGGTGATCTTTGACAGAGCAGTTTCAGAGCAGATTTGAATTTAAGGAACCTGAGGATTTTGAGGAGGGTGAAGAAGTATAGACAATGGGTGTAGACCATTAAGGGTACTGTGCCAAAAAGGGAAGGGATGAAATAGAGTGGGGGATCATTTTTGTTAGCTTTTTAAAAACGGAAGTGACTTAAGTCTATTAGTGGAATGAACAATACATTTCAGTTGACTGGGTGCAGTTGAGGATACAATATACTGAAGAATACTGGGCTGAGGGAACCAAATCCTGATCATAGGGAGTTAGTTATGCTGGTTGTGAGTTACGTCTGGTGTATTCTTCTCAGACCCTAAGTAAGGATGTTATATGGAGTTATCATAAAGTTGAGAGAGAATTGAGAAAAGAGACATTCTGCAATTAGAAAGGGCTTGAGGAGAATATAAAACACTGTAGGGTTGTAACCATCACTGTAAAATACACCAAAGCCTTGGGGGGCGGGGGGGAATAAAAAAGATATCAGCTATGTTTGTAAATAGTTTGATGGGACAGAAACTGGGTCGTTTTCATCAATGTTCAGAGGCCAAAAAAAAAAAAAAAGTATTGTCCCAGATTATCAAATTGCAGGCAAAAATGTAGAGGAAAGTCAGTAGGCTCAAGCAGTTGAACATGTTAATTAGGGGAAGGTTAAAGTGTTGACTCAAGGCTGTCATCCCGATAAGACAAATATGTAGGATTCCCAAGAGGCTAAAGTGCAGTGAGTAAAAGGGAAGGGTGTGAAAAGTAGAAATGGAGTTTGTGACTATCAAGACTTGGATGAAGTCCAGGGTATGCTCATGGGAGTAGGTTGTTGAAGTGGATAAGAAAAACTAGATTAGTTTTTGTGTGTTGTGTGTTGGTTAAATACAGTGGGGTAGGAAATTGAAAAAGATTGGGTCAAAGCTTATTGAGTTCTCACTTATTAAAAATTGAAACCACTGTAAGTATGATATAGACACTAAAAAGCTTAACATCTCAATAATTTACCAAAACAAAAAAAGCAAAGCAAAATTATTTGTCCATTAGTGAAAGACTTTCAGTTATAGAATGTAAAGTATTTGAGATCATGTAATAGAGGAAATTGTAGGAAGACCTTTTGAATCTTGGCAACATTCACTAGCTGTGTTATCCCTCCAAACCTTATTTGTCTCATCTATAAAATGACAAAAATAATAGTACACACATCATGAAATTTTTGTGAGCACTAATGTGAGACTGAATGTAACGATATTAGTATATTGCTTAGCATACAGAAGCCTCCTCAATTAATGCTACTTCTTATTATAACACAATCCATTATTTCTGCTGCTAGTAAGTATGCTATCAGTTTCTTATTTTATTAGTTCACAACAGTGTATTAGTTTCCTTTTGCTGCAGTTACAACAAATTCAGTGGTTTGAAACAACACAAATTCATTCTCTTACAGTTCTGAAGGTCAGAATTCCAAAATCAATCTCACTGGGCTAACGTCAAATTGTCAACAGGGCTGTTTCCTTCTAGAGGCTCCACAAGAGAACCTCTTTCCTTGCCCTTGCCAGCTTCTAGAAACCACCTGACTCCTAAATTGTAGCCCCTTCTTCCATCTTCAAAGCCAACAGTGTAGAGCCATCACCTTCTGTCACTGACTCTTCTTCTGTCATCACCTTGCCTTTTTTGACGCTTTGCACCTGATTCCCTCTTATAAGGACCCTTTGAGCCCACCTGGGTAATCCATCATAATCTCTTCATCTCAAATGCCTTAATTTGGTCTATTCTGCAAAGTACTTTTTGCTACGAAAGTTAACATGTTCACAGTATCCAGGAATTAGGACATTGACTTCTTGGCTGGGTTGGGGCAGGGATGTGTGTGTGTGTGTGTGTGTGTGTGTGTGTGTGTGGCAGGCATTATTCCGCTGACCACAGGCAAGTACATTAGAGACATTCATGAGGGATGAATATGAAAATAGACCAGTCGTGTGTCAGGCGGCAAGTTCCTTTATTTTCTTCTCAATGTCATCATCAACAAACACATCACAAATTTGCAAATTAATAAATGAAAGCCTGATGGATGTGAAAAATGTCCACCCTCTCTAACCCCACCTTTTTCTTTAAAAACTTGTCTCTCCAACTGATGACAAGAACATATGTCATTCACTGCTCTCTGTTCTCTTCCCTGTGGAACAGTGTCTGTACCTCTGCTCTTACCTTTCCTGCAGACAAGGCAGCTTGTTCTTTCCTACTGTTGCTAAGACTACTCAACACTCACTGTTGTCCCCGCCTTCCACTTGCTAGAATTTTGGTATATTTGTATATTTATAGCATTCATGAAATTAAGGGCACTGGGACATGCAAAAGAGAGGCTAGTGTTGAAACCCAAATTGCAACCATTGATAGGCAGAAATTAAGTGAAAATAACATTAATTAAGGTAGAAATAAAAGTGAGCATGTTGCATTTTCAATTTATTTTTAATGATGTTTCTTGGCCTATAAAAGCAACAAAAACAGTTCACACAGAACAGTAATTAACCACTTCTTGTAATAGAAACTCCAAGTTCATGTATTCTTACATATTATTTGTTTTTCTTTTTGCATGGAAGTGGAGCAGCAAGACCCAGCATCTCAGGTGGAATTTCAGAGTCCACAGTGTCATATATTTCATCTGTTTCTGAACTCTGTTCCTATTTGATTTTATCTTGTTTAGATGCTCTAGATTTCTCTGAATCATTTACCTCTATCTTATGTCCAAATTCCAAAGCCCTTATTATTTTGCCTCAGCAATCTCTTTCTTAAGCCTCGGGTTGAAGAGAAAGTTGCAAAAGTCCTCTTTTTCTAAACCTTCCCCAACCAATTCGCAATGGCGAGAAACGAAAGTGAAAATGCCACTGAGATGAGAAAGGAAACCGAAACTCGCTTCCTACAGGCTCTGTTTTCAGTCCCTTCGCGTCACTCCCTCCCTGTGAGGCGCGCCAGTCAGCAGCTCTTTGGAGGCAGGAGGTCTGGGTCCGGAGTCTGGAGTCGCGGGTGAGGAGTGGGTGGTGTTCCAGAGCCGGACCTGGGGCTGGAGACGGTGTTTGTGTGTCAAGGTGAGGGATATTCCTAGGGATAAACCTGGAGCAGAGATGTTCCGCGGGGGGTTTTAGGTTTCGAATCAGAGGGGGAGGTGGTTTAGGAGCCCCTCTCATGCACACCGCGTCCAGGGTGGAAGGAACTGTGGGCGCCACTGGGCTCCCAAAGGCAATGTCAGGCTAGTTTTTTAGTGTCCCGGGATGCAGGGCTTGGGAAGAAGAAAAGGAAAGGGACACCGTGATGAACGCTAAGGTCTGCAATCTGGAGGAGAGGGGAGAGTGTTCAGACATTGATAGGGTCCTTTTTAAAGGTGTGCCTGTGCTGGGGATCAGAATTATTCAGGACAACCAAGGGACATCACATCTCAGCATAGCCAATAAAACTTAATCATGGACAACAGTAAGCAGCTTCCTCTGTGCAGAATCTTGGACCCAACTCCAAACTTGCAGAATCAGAATCTGCATTTTAATAAGATCTCTCAGGTGATTCCTGTGCACCCTAAATTTCTGTGGCTTAACACAAGAAAAAAGTTATTTCTTGCGCAACAGTTAAAAGAATGTATTCATGGTCAAGGGTCATAATTAGTTTTCTATTGCTGCAGAACAGATTATCACAAATTTAATGGCTTAAGTCAATAGACATTTATTATTTCATGGTTTCTGTGGATCAGAATTCCTGGCTTAGGCTAACTGAGTCGTTTCCTCAGCGTCTCACCAGGTTGAAATGAAGGTGTCTGCTGGGGCTGCCATCTCATCAAGGTGCTGGGTGCTCATTGAGATTGTTGGTGGAAGAATCCCAAATCCTTGCAGCTGTGGGACTGAGGTTCCCTGTTTCCTCTCTGGCTGTTGGGTGGGGCTCCTCTCAGCCTTTAGATTCCACCCTCAGGTCCTAGCCACATGGCCCTCTCACAGCATAGTGGCTTATCTCTTCAAAGCCACAGGAGAATGTCTTCCCTGTCTGCTATGATAGAGTCTTGCATAAGGAAACCCTGATCGTGGGAGAGACTCTCCCATTACATTCACAGGTCTTGCCCACACTCAGGTGGAGGAGACTGTATAGGGCACGTTGACCAGGATGGCTGGAGACATGGAGGCCATGACTTAGAATTCGGCCCACTGCTCATCAGCTTTTCTCCGGACAGTGTTTCAGGAACTTGACTCCTGTCTGGTGGCTCCACCATTCCCTGGGCCTTGTTCTCTGAAGGGGGTTTTCTCCCCTCTAATATATACATAGTCCGTGATTTCTCTCTTTTTCCTCTCTCTCTCTCTCTCTCTCTCTCTCCCTCTCTCTCTCTCTCTCTCTCCCTCTCTCTCTCTCTGTCTCTCTCTCTTTAAAGGTTATTTAAATCAGAATCCAAATAAGGTCCTGACACTACTGTGACTGGATGATAAAAGTTTTTTATAATCTCTTTCATCCTTTTCTAATTTATTTGTTAATAAGTGGGGTTTTTGGTTTTGATTTGTTTGGTTTTTTTTGTGGGTTTTTTTGTTTTTGTTTTGTTTTTGGTCTTACAGAGATTCTCAAAAAGTCTTCCTGATATCATTTAACATGTTCTTCTGTCTTCTAAATATCTTGTTGCTACTAGAGTTTTGATCAAATTCAGGTTAAAAAATATATTTGTTTTGGCTGGAGTATTTCAACAATGGTGCAGTTATTCTACATGGAAGAAGATGTTTGTCTCTATATTTGTTGTGCTATCACCTGAAAATACCAAGATCTATTAATTCATTTAAAGTTGTAAAATGGGGATATTTTATCGTTCAATCTCTGTTAGCTGGATTAGTTCCAGCTAATGGAAGTGAAATGTCCCCATTTCTATTATTTGGTAACTAAATGGTACAGTACTTATAAGAAAGGCAGGTTAACTTCTTGATTCCAGAAACCCTTCATTTTTGATATATTAGCTTTAGATGCTATCTCTGGACTTCTTGTTATGAAAAATGAACTTAGTATACACTCTTGCTTTTTCTACTATTCATCCCTTTCTGAACTTCCCAATTTGGTTAAATACATTATTTTTATATTGTCAGGGTTAGTCATAATTTATGATATTCTTTGACTTTAATTCTTATGATTTGCTTCTATACTGAGTCAAAAATGGAAAAAACGGTAAATAATACTTACAAAATTATGATTATGTACACATTATTCATTTTAGAAGCAATTTATATGTTTGGCTGGGAAATGTTGAACTCTATCGTTAAGACTATATTATTTGAAATTGATACTGTTAACCTAAAAATAAAAGGCCTTTCAAAGTGAGAGTTGATAAGCATTTATTTGAGATCAATAAGAATAGTTATTCAGGAAGCATTGATTCAGTCAGAAGCCCAAAAAATGTTCTGATTAGGTAACAAAGGCAAGGGTATTTATGAGTAAGGTAACAATTGCATCAACAGAAGGATTTCTATTGGTGCAAACAACAAAAATTTTAAAAAAATTTTAGTCTGGTAGCCATCAGTCTCATAGTCCTAACATCTGCTTTGTTGTTATCTTTGCAAAAAAGTTCTTTGGAACATAGTGTTGCTTTAGGCCCAGTCCAAAGGTTATTTTGCCCTGTTTTAACATTCTAATGGCTTGAGGCATAAAATGTGCAAAGCAGTTCCTCTGGCATCGCAGCTCCGGCTCTATTTTCAGTGTCTCCATCTATTAGGTTTTTACATTTTTTCCCCTTTTGATCAATCGTCAGAAAGCAGCACTTATCAGTTATTAAACGCATAATTGGTTCTCTATTGTTAGGTGGCTCATTTTGGGTATGTCATGCCATTGTTGGTCCCTCGTTGCCAGGAAGGCTCATTCCTGGTATGTTATATCCCACATAGGAGGGAAAGTGGTTTCCTTTTCTGAGGAAACTTAGGCCGCATTTGAGCAACAAGAATGCCAGAACAGAGGAAGGTTTTACCATCATGTTTCTTTAAGGGCAGACATTTTCTATAGTTTCTTGAGGTTTCTTATATGAAGTTTCATAGGCCTTAGTGATCATTTCAAAATGCTGAGCAACCATTATCAGAGTGGTGTCTTTATAACATCAAGCTATGCAAAACAAAGTTTTATAACAGCAAACATATCTATAATAACAAATACTAAGTCCTATTTGAAGAATAGCTCTGAACCACAATGTAATACTTGAGGACAATTACCTGAAGATATTACAGAATGATGACATATTAGCAGACATTATATTTAATCATTTTGCTTGTGACCGGATTTTAATTTAGTCCCATCTATATTTTGCCAAAGGTGTTTTATCTAAGTACAATCAGAGGTATTAATAATAGAGCAAACCTTACCTTGCTTAAATAAGTTATGGTCAAGAGCAATTATTTTGTCTAACATAACTTGTGAAGGAAATGTAAAGATGTTTTTCTGGTTGACTATTTCTGGTGGTCTTTGCAATACCTGCCCAAGGAAAAGTAATTTTCCAAATCTGGCACCTTTATTGGGGTTGACATCACCAGGTATTTAAACATTCTTAACTATGTTGCACATTCTATGTAAACATTCTTAACAATAGTTGCACATTTTGACTTGTGAAGTAAAGATGATACCCAATATTGAGTTATTTTTCTAGTCAGAAATTAAGAGGAAAAAAGGAAACAATAATTATTATAGTGCATGCTTGGCCTCATATTTTTATATTTGTGAGATAGGAAGGAATTAAAGTAAGGAAAAAAAGGGAAATATGAAGGTACAAATTATACAGGACTACTCTGGAATCTTGGGTTAGTTATCCACAACAGACATCATCTGCTTTAATTCCAAGTAATTTTAAATTTTCAAATCCTCTGTTGATTGAGCAATCCAATCAGGTATAAGAGATTTCTTTAAATTGGGAAACATGAATCCAAGAATCAATATCTCTACATTCAGTCACATATGGATTAAAGAGTACCTGAAATTTTAGAGGGATCAGGTAGGAAGGAAAAGATAAATGTTTTAATTCTATTTACAAAGGTATAATTTACCAAATTGTTATAGGTCATAGGTAACTTACGGGAAATTTTTTTCTTATATCTGAAAAACAAAGATCAAGAATCAGTAATATTTTATATAAAGAAATTATAAAAATTATAATCCTTATTTATTTATTTATTTTGTCCCATGTTATTAATTCTTATTGATCTTGATGTTTTTGTTAGTAGTTTTATGAATCCAGTTTTTCCTTAGAGTTCTGGAAATCTTTATTCAATTCAATGTTATTGTTGGGCCCAAGGGTGTCAATCAGGGACCGTCTTGGTGGTGAGATGCCCAGCTGAAAGAAGGCACGAGGCAGACTGTGTGCCATAAACACAGCAACAGTTCTTTATTGATCTGAGGCCGGGGCTAGAGAGCAGATCCAAAATGGAAGCGGGGTTTTATGCCCTCATACAAACAACAGCTGCATGGTGCCAGCACACATGCGCAGGAAGGAAACTTACATCAACATCCTGAAATGAACATCAACAAGTTGTTTTTCTTCCCGCTCCCACCCAAGGGGGCGGGGCAGGCCAATCTCCAAAACCTGTAAATATTTCCCACCTGAGAGGCCCTGACAGCTGGGCCCCACACTCCACCCCTACTGGATTTGGGACCAAACCTTTTCTCAAAGGGCCAGACCCTGGACCTAAAGGCCACCCATAAGGGCAACAGACCCACAGGTACCCTGCTGGGAGAATATCTGTGGGTTGTGTAACCATATATCGCCTTCCATCCAACCAAAAACCTGGGTGTTCCACCTTTGTTATGTTGCCACATAACTCCTTTGGGGTCCACCCCACAGTGCAGTTTGGGATGGCTCGCACCTGCTTTATACAGCGAGGGGCCTGCTCTAGCATTTCCACATGCTCCCCTGTCATTCATCCCCACCCATTGTTCAGTGCATAGCCCAGCGAGGGTGGGGCGTTGTGGTATCCTCGTCATAGGAGAGTGTCTGCTGCTTTCCAGCACGAGGTCCAGTATCTGGTTGTCCACCAGGAGCACACTGCAGCCTAGTTTGAGGCTGCAGCTGGTGTTATGAGCCATGGGAGTCCTTCAGCCACTGATGTGGGGAGCTCAGTGCACACCCAGCACTGAGAGACATTGTGCCCCTGGGCAAAGACATGGGCTCGGGCCAGGATAGTGTTGCCTGTGTCTAGGCTGGATGATAGGACAGTAAGGAGACAGAGACCATTAACAGTAAATTCCTGCCTTCTGGCAGTACGCCAGTACGCAAGCCATTTTCCCGTCCTGGGAAAGGACGGTAGCTGCCAGTGGCGGGGATCCTGGATAATGATACCACACTGTTTCCCTCAAAACTATGGGGGAAAGCAAGTCCACTTCCTAGACCTGCAGCAGAGGCAAAGGCCACAGGGCCAATGCAAAGATACCCTGTAGCAAGGTCCCTCCTCCGTCTCGTGGCAAGATGACCTGCAAGGGGGCTGGCCAGGAGCACAGCAAAGGCTGGACTTGCAGTCCACAACCGGCGCCGGGTCCCCATGGTTCCACCAAGGCAACCCAGGATCCCGGGAGACAATAGACTTCCATGGCCAGGTCCAGGTTAGTGTCTGGCCTTCAGCCAGAGCTTCCCGAGTTGGCAGGAGCAGAGCTCCCTGCTGTGTTTGGGGCAAGTCTTAGAACTTGCTTGACCCTGGCACTACTTGAGGGTGCGGGGCAACCCCTCTACCACCCTATCTAGCGGTGACTGGCCTGTCTTTCACGGCTGCTCATTTAGCAGATGCAACGCTAGTGGTACTCAGGATGCCCATTGCTTCCGTGGGCTTGTCCCTCCGGACAAGGGCCCGGAGCTTTTCCTTCAGCAGCCTGTTGAAACGTTCAATCATACCCTCAGTCTGCGGGCGATAGGGGACGTGTAGCTGCCACTCTATGTTCTGCTCCTTTGCCCACTGCTGAGCTGCTGCCCCATAAAGGGGGTTCCTCTGTCACTTGGAATGGTGAGCGGCTGCCTATTGTCATGTCCTGCATGACACGGGCAGTGAGAGAATGAGAGAGAGAGGCGAAGGGTTAAGAAAGAAAAGAAACAGCAGCCGAAAGTTAAATGAGAGCAGGGCCAAGGGTCTCCAGCCTCGTGGACTAAGAGGCCCCAGTCGGGTCAACATGCAGCTTTTATTTCTCCACCTACCCGGAAGTAGCATTGTTCTCTCCACAGTCTGTGAGTCTCATTCCTGAGAACTTGCTCATGCCAGATTACCCATGTCTGCAAGCTGCTGTGATTGAAAGTCAGCCTGCATGACCCACAAATGCTCTGCCTTCACACACCCATGCGCATATGACCCCAGGGAGATAAGATTATTATGCTGAGGACAGATACTATCACATCATCAGGTCACTTCCCAAGCAGATTATGGGAAGGAATGTAACTATAGAGATAGATGACCTCCAGTCTCTTTGGGGGCGAGTCAGGACATATGCCCACCTCCATCAGCCCCGAGATTTTTCCTGATGGCCCCCATGCGACTGTGCCTGTCTTAGGTTGTTCCTTCCTCGAGGAATCTTACCCATCATTGGTTAACCAGCCATCTTTTGGGGCCAAACAGGGAGACGCAAGGTGTATGAGCAGTGTCCTCAAAAGTGGCCCCATGTAATCCACCTGCCACACCTGTAGTGGGCATAGCCCCTGCTCAACCTTTCCAGGCAATTACTGCTGATGGGGGTAGTGGCTGGTGCACTGAGGACATGATTGAACAGCCTCTGTGGTGTCTGCCACTGTCAGAGGCATGCCCCAGCGCTGGGCCATTTGGCACATGGTTCATGGGCCTACATGCCCTAGTTTCTGGTGTAACCAAGGGCCCCTAGTGACATCCTTCATTGTCAAAGGAGAGAGAGGACGGGCAGGGCGGACCTGTGCCAGTGCGTAGGCTGCGTCGTTTCCAGATGAGAGGGATGGCTTATGGCCTGGGACGTGGTAAATCGTAGCCACCTGGGTTTTACCCCATGTTCAAAGATCTTCCCAGAGGGTGCGTCCCCACAGGGGGCACCATCCTGTCATCCATGCCTGGGCAGCCCAATGGGGCAGCCACAGGGTGAGACCCCAGAACACTGCCCAGCTGTCAGTGCAGACATGCACGTCTCTTGCCTCGTGCATGAGCACCAACCAGACAGCCCTGAACTCGGCCCATTGGCTGCTCTGGCCTGGGCTGGTGTCATACCAGAATTCCTCTGATTCTGGCTGTAACCCCACTGTAGTCCAAGTGAGGGGCTGGCCCCGATAGGAGACATCTGTGTACCATGCCCTGCCAGGGACAGGTGGCTTTCCTTCCCTGTATTGGCTGGCCACCTCTACAGGGTGTTCTGGAAGTGCCTCTTCCTTGTCCGCATGGAAGGCCACTGGGCCCAGCAGCTCATGGAGCTGCTGGGACACAGTGGACTGGTGGTAAATGTGGCCTGTTGCTCCAGATACATTCCCCAGTTGATCACTGTGGGATTTTGGGCCATCCCTGTCCTGAGTACCTTGAGCCATGACTGCAGCCAACCCCCAAGTGGGTATGTGGACTGCACCATCACAGGTGTAGGACCTGTGATGGCTCTACAGGCCACTAGGGCTGCATAAATGGCCGCTAACTGCTCCTTGATTAACGAGTACCTCTGCTCAGCTTCTTTCCAGAGCTGAGATCAGAAATCCAAAGGCACCTTCCTGGTCCCATGGATCTGCCACAGACTCCAACCAAAACACTCCTGAACCTGTGCTGTCCGCAGGTAGGGAAGGTCGGGGTCAGTGACCTGCAAAGTCTGGGCTTGGCACTGACCGTTTGGCAGCCATAAAGTGCTGAGAGCCAGCTCGACAGCCGTGGCTCCTGGATGATCAGGCCAGGAACCCACTGAATGGTCCCTGAGCAGGATTGATTGGCGCAAGGAAATGAGAAATGAAAGAAATGGCATAGACACCACAGTTGGGATTAGGAGGGTCACTGACTGCGGATGACAGACAGGACAAATTTTATTAAAAGGCATAGTGCTTATATAGAAAGCAAGTTCCTCTTTTACCAGGAATAAATCTTATCTAAGCATAGGGGTTTTGGTAGGGGGTTTTTGTGGAATGTGGAACCAATGTTCCTGACTTAGGAGTTTGGAGGTGAGATAATGTCTTGGCAACAGGTTACATGATTACATGGCATAGACTAATAATATATATTAAGTAAAGTGCAATTTAAGGCAAATAGCAACTGTCAAGTCCATGGTAGAAAGTCTCAAAGTTCATAAGACCATAGATAGTGACATCTGAGGGTCTGGTGGTTGTGGTTTAGGAGCTTCTGCTTTTCCAAGGCACAGGAGATGAGCTGGACATTGTTGGGTTATTGATTTTAGCACTTCCCTTTTTGCTGTTCAGCTAACAAGCAGCTTTGCAGTCTTTTTCTCAGCACACAGAACTAGGGGGTCTTTAGCCACCTGCCATTCTTTACTTGCAGTCAACCTGGAGTCTCAGTACTCTGAGACGGCTCCCAACAGTAAAGGCTTCCTCCATTCTGGAGGAATATTGTACCCCGCTTCATCAGACCGTGAAGGGGGCACATTATGGTTGCCAAGTGGGGTATGAACCCCTGCCAATACCCCAAGAGGCCTAGAAAGGCCGAAGCTGTTTCACCATTTCTGGGCATGGATAGGCCTGGATCTTGTCAATTACAGCCTCCAGCATAACCTTGGTCTTACCCTGCCAGATAACTCCCAAGAATTTGACAGATAATCCAGGTCCTTGGACCTTGACCTCCTTGACAGCCCATCTCCCGCCATTAAATGCTGCTCTGAGGGCCTTCGCCTCATTCTCTAGATCTGCAAGAGAATCAAAGGTTAACATTATGTCATCTGTATAATGGAACAATGATACCGCTGGGGCATGTTTCCAGGTGGCCACGTCCTGGGCCACAAGTCCATGGCAGATTGTTGGGCGGTGCAGGTAACCATGCCACTGGACCACAAATACCATTGTCATCCTTCCCAAGTGAAGGCAAACTGCTCCGGACTCTTTGGCCCAATGTCGATGGAGAAAAAGGCATTTGCCAAGTCCGCAACATAATGGTGCTTCCCCAGTGTCAAGGACAGGAGGTCCATGAGGTCCATTATGGAGGGGATGGTGGCATGCAGGGGGGTGTCACCCTATTCAGTTCTCAATAGTCCACAGTCATGCGCCAAGTGCCATCCGGCTTGCGGACCAGCCACACAGGGGAATTGAATGAGCTGTGAGTGGGGCGTATAATGCCCGCCTCCTCCAGCTTCACAATCGTCTGGCTGATCTCCTCATGTCCTCCTGGGAGGCAGCACTGGTGCACAGGAACTGTCCTGGCAGAGCTTGGCAGGACGACGGTCTTGTGATGCGGGTGCCCTCGCACCACTGTTTTCACAACTCACGCCCTGAAAAGCAGAATTCGCCCAGTGTGGTCTGCACTGCAAGGCCCTGCAACACATCCACCCTTAGTATGTACTCTGCAACTGGGGAGATGTACACTATGTAGGCCCGTGGGGCAAGGCGTCCAATGCCCAAAACCACAGTTGCCTGCCGCGCCCGTATATGATGGCCTCCATACCCCTCTACGTACGCTAGGGGGCCTCCAAACCAGTCTGGATTGCCATACAACAGGGTGCTGTTGGCAGCCGTATCCACCAGAGCCTACACATGCTGCACATTGCTGGGGACCAGTGAATGCTCAGTTCCACATGAGGCCTCCGGTCTCCCAGTTACCCCGCCAACCGGGTCCCTTGGCTCAATCTCTAGTCAAAGAAGTCCTGC
This sequence comes from Hipposideros armiger, assembly GCF_001890085.2. Taxonomy (NCBI): domain Eukaryota; kingdom Metazoa; phylum Chordata; class Mammalia; order Chiroptera; family Hipposideridae; genus Hipposideros; species Hipposideros armiger. The sequence continues at coordinate 1,254,210 of NW_017731794.1, forward strand.
AGCTGCACTTCACGAGCGGTGACCTTTGGTGGCTTGGTGAACTTCTGTTCTGGGCTCAACTGGTTCCAGAGGGTCAGCAGCACCTTCTGAGGCTGCTGTTCGATCTTAGCCTGTGACACGCCTGCCATCAGGAGATGGAACCACGTTTGCCTCTGGCTCACTTTGACAGGACCTGCTACCGTTGGGTGGGGGCTCTGCCTTCTGCCCTGTGGACCGGCCCTGGGAGTGGTTTTGACAGGCCTAACCACTCCCCCACTTTGTTTTTCCATCGGGTCGCCACATCACTCAGCCTAGCCATAGCCATCGTGACCTCATGAATGCGGTGGTCCACAAAGGGGATCAAAGTGGCAGCCACCGGGCCAAAGGAGCCTGCCAGGCCAGATGTAAGGATTAGGTCCTTCATTCATGTGGTGAACACTTCCTCATCAGGGCTATTATAGCGCTCCCGAGAGATCATCTGGTGCATGCCCATCTCCCTGATGATTTGCACCAGGTCCATGTACGTGGACCATTTGCTGACCACCTCAGCCAGCTTCCCTGCGTCTGTCCAGACCATACAGGCTGCTGACATCAGCCAGTTGATCAGGGAGTGATTACCCTAGTCATTTTCCACCAAGCACTGAACATTCTGCAGGTGGTGGCGGAGAGAGGGTATCACTGTGATGGAGGCGAGTTGGGTCATCTCATCAGGGGACAGCTCTATGGTCTCAGCCCCATCGACCCACAGTCGCAGCAGCCAACCGAGGTATGGTCTCTCCAAACCATTGGCGAACCTGCTTAGCTAACTCGCGGAGCTCAGCCAACATATATGCCGTATATGTTGTGTGCTGCTTGACCTCCAGTGCTAGTCATGCTCTATCTGTAGCTTGATTACTGGGCGGGCCTGGAGCACAACTTGCATTGGGCTTTTGGGTCATGACGTAGGGCTGGAGGAAAATGGGGAGCCTACCTGGCCTTCCAATGCCTTTTCCAGGGCATGGACCCGTTGTTCCAGCGCCTCCTGACCTGCTTCAACTGCTGCGCTTGACGCATCTGGTTACGGGTGGTGACCGCTTGCTTCTGCAAGACGGAGAGGAGCAGCCATGCAACCTGCCCTTGCTGACTCGCGGTGGGCCATGGGTATGCTTGTCTCCATATGGTATAATGCCTCCCATACAGCCTCCAGTGTGGGCTCCATCACCTCCCAGTCCTCTTGAGGGGCCCACACCGTGAGGAATTCAGCGACTGGGTGCCACAACGCGGTCGAGGACCACATAGTGGAGTCCTCCCAGCGTTTTGGGGCAGCGGGGTAGTTACTCACCAAATCCTGCTGACTCCGCCAAGTGTCAGGCCCGAGGGTGTCAATCAAGGACCGTCTCGGTGGTGAGATGCCCAGCTGAAAGAAGGTACGAGGCAGACTGTGTGCCATAAATGCAGCAACAGCTCTTTATTGGTCTGAGGCTAGAACTTCCAGAACTATGTTGAATAGAAGTGGTGAAAGTGGGCAGCCTTGTCTTGTTCCTGATCTTAAGGGGAAAGGTTTTAGCCTTTCCCCATTGAGTACGATGTTAGGTGTGGGCTTATCATGTATGGCCTTTATTATGTTCATTTATGATCCCATTTCCACTTTGCTAAGAGTTTTCATCATAAATGGCTGCTGGATTTTGTGAACTGCTTTTTTTGCATCTATTAATATGATCATATGATTTTTATTTTTCATTTTGTAAATGTGATGTATTACATTAATGGATTTGCAAATATTGAAACAACCTTGCATACCAGGAATGAACCCCACTTGACCGTGGTGTATGATCTTTTTAATGTGTTGCTGAATCCAGTTTGCTAGTATTTTGTTGAGGATTTTTGCGTTTATGTTCATTAGAGATATCTACCCGTAGTTTTCTTTTTTTGTAATATCTTTGTCTGATTTTGGGATCAAAGTAATAGTGGCCTCATAAAATGTGCTTGGGAGCCTTCCTTCCTTCTCTAATTTTTGGAATAGTTTGAGGAGAAGAGGTATGAATTGTTTTTAGAATGTTTTGTAAAATTCACCTGTGAAGCCATCTGTTCCAGGACTTTTGTTTGTTGGAAGCTTGTTGATTACTGATTCAATTTTTTTGGTAGCAATCAGTCTGTTAGAGTTTTCGTTTCTTCTTGGTTCAGAGTTGGAAGATTGTATGCTTCTAGAAATTTATCCGTTTCTTCCAGATTGTCTAATTTGTTGGCATATAGTTACTCATAGTATTTTCTTAAAATTTTCTGTATTTGTGTGGTATCTGTTGTCACTTCTTCTCTTCATTTCTGATTTTATTAATTTGGGTCTTCTCTTCGTTTTTTTTTTGGTGAGTCTGGCTAAGGGTTTGTCAATTTTGTTTTTCTCATAAAAAAAACCAGCTCTTGGTTTCATTGATCTTTTGTATTGGGTTTTTTTGTTTGTTTGTTTGTTTTTTTGGTCTCTATTTCATATATTTCTGATCTGATCTTTATTATTTCCTTCCTTGTACTCCCTTTGGTCTTGTTTTGCCATACTATTTCCCTTAGGTGTAAAGATAAAGCCTGTTGATTTGAGATTTTTCTTCAAAGTCCAGAGTGATCTGAGAGTTTTCTTGTTTCTTTAGATAGGCCTGCATTGCTATGAATTTCCCTCTTAGGATTGCTTTCGCTGCATCCCATAGATTTTGGGTTGTTGTGTTTTCATATTTGTTTGTCTTGAGGTATCTTTTGATTTCTTCCTTGATTTCATTGACCCACTCACTATTTAGTAACATGTTATCCAGCCTCCATCTATTTGTGTGCTTTCCGGATGTCTTCTTATAATTGATTTCTAGTTTCATAGCATTGTGGTCAGAGAAGATGCTTGATATGATTCCAATCTTCTTGAATTTATTGAGACTTGTTCTGTGGCCTAACATGTGGTCTATCTTGGAAAAAGTTTCATGTGCACTTGAGAAGAATGTATATTCTGTTGCTTTGGGGTGAAGTGGCCTAAATCCAGCTGGTCTAAAGTGTCACTTAAAGCCACAGTTTCCGTGTTGATTTTCTGCCTGGAGCATCTGTCCATTGGTGACAACAGGGTGTTGAAGTCCCATACTACATAGTGCTACTGTTGGTCTCTGACTCTATGTCAGTCATAAACTGTTTTATATATTTAGGAGCTCCTATGTTGGGTGCATGGATGTTAACTAGGGTTATGTCCTCTTGTTGGATGGTCCTTTTATTATTATGTAGCCTCCTTCTTTGTCTTTTATTGCAGTCTTCGTTTTAAAATTTATTTTGTCTGAAATAAGTATTGCTACGCAGCTTTTTTCTCTTTTCCGTTTGCATGAAATATCTTATTCCATCCCTTTACTTTCAGTCTGTGTGTGTCTTTTGATCTGAGATGAGTCTCTTGTAAACAGCATCTGCATGGATCCTGTTTTCTTATCCACTCAGCCACTCTATATCTTTTGATTGGAGCATTTAGCCCATTCATATTTAAAGTGATTACTGATAGGTACATATTTATTGCCATTTTGTTATTTGTATTTCTGGTCTTCGTTTGGTAGTTTGTTTTCCCTTTTTTTCTGTTAAAAGAGCCCTTTTAATATTTCCTGCAATACTGGTTTGGTGGTAATGAATTCCTTTAGCTTATTCTTTTCTGAGAGGTCTTTATCTCTCCTTCAATTTTAAGTGATAGCCTTGCTGGGTAGAGCACGCTGGTTGTAGGCCTTTGCGTTGCATCACTCTGAATGTTTCCTTCCACTCCTTTCTGGCCTGCAGAGTTTCTGTAGAAAAGTCAGCTGTTTGTTTTATAGGAGTTTCTTTGTATTAACCCACTGTTTTTCTCTTGCTGCTTCTAGGATCCTGTCTTTGTCTTTAACCTTTGCCGTTTTTACTATAATGTGTCTTGGTGTGGACCTGTTTGGGTTCAGCTTGTTTGGAATTCTCTGCACTTCCTGGGCTTTATGTCAATTTCCTTCACCAGGGTAGGGAAGTTCTCAGTCATTATTTCTTCAAATACATTCTCGATCCCTTGCTTCTTCTCTTCTCCTTCTGGTATTCCTATGAAGCGAATGTTGTTCTGCTTGATGTTGTCCCACAGGTCTCTTAAACTATTTTCATTGTTTTTTATTCTTTTTTGTTGTTGTTGTTCCAACTGGGTGATTTCTGCTATTTTGCCTTCTAAATCACTGATCCGATCCTCTCCTTCAGCTAATCTAATAGTGATTCCTTCGAGTGTGTTCTTCATTTCAGTTATTGTATTCTTCAGTTCTATCTAACTGGTTGTTTTTATGACTTCTCTATTCTTCTTTATGTCCTCACTAAGATCCTTAAACATTCTTATCATCAGTGTTCTAAACTCTGTCTCTGAAAGGTTAGACACCTCTGTTTCATTTAGTTCCATTTCTCGAGGTTTCTTTTGATCTTTTAGTTTGGACTTATTTCTTTGTTTCTTCATTCTGGTTATCTCTCTGTGATTGCTTCGATATTAGGTAGATCAGCTATGTCTCTCAGTTGTTGCTGGGTGTTCTTGTAGCATGTGTACTTTATATTCAGATTGCACAGCCTCCCTATTCTCCTGTCTCGTGTGTTACAGAGGTGCCGCTGTTGAAGTTGCTGTTTAATTGCTTTTGGCTTGTCAGAGGTAGGATTGACCGCCCCCAGACTGATTAGCTGGGAGAATTAGCTCTGTTCACAGTGTATAAGATGCTGTGTGGAGGTTGACCTCCTCAGAGGAGGCTTGGCCACTGTGGGCTCTTTGTGCCTGTGGAAAATATCCTTTGATAGTGCCACTTGTAGGTTCAACCAGGTAGTACTCTGGTTTTTTCTAACAGTGACCTCTGGGTGTATTGGTTCTGTTGTGTCTTGGGTGGGGCTCCCACTCAGTCATTTAATCCCTGTTTGTTACCAGTCTGTAGCTACCTGGTAGGTGCCTCAAGGGTATACGCAGTTGGATGCTGCCTGTGCTGGACCTGGGTTCATGTGGGGATGGTCTCGGTGTGAACTGAGTATTGATCCTAAGGGAGTTTACCCAAAGGCCCAGTGCCCCCTAGGCCTGTTGTCATCTATCATATGCCGGTAAGGCCCAACTATTGAAAGAGGCTCTTTAGGAGTGTGTGTCTGGATTCTGACCTGGTTTTGAGGGTGCCCTCGTCAATGTGGCACTAGCTTGGCAGGATAGAGTTTAAGTGACTTATGAGAAGTGATTGGTCGTTTTTAAGACTTTAATGCAGATTCAGGTCTCACGCCAATACCTGGACTGTGAACCCCTTGTATAGCGTTTCAATGGCACTACAGCCAGCCTGTACCTCACACTGACAAATTCGCAAAAGCTGTTCCCGAGTAGCTGTGGTACAGTTTTGTGGCCACTGAACACGAAGATGACCCCAGGGCTCTGTGGACCACCTTCTGTTGTAATAAATCTTATCCACAGTTTGTGGGTGTGGGGCCAGTCACCCCGGCACCCCAATTGCCCCTGGCAATGCAGCTGTAGGTGGGTGAATAGGTGTGTAAAGGCTGTGGTCAGTGGTTCTACAAATTCAGTGTAGTCTCAACCTCTGGACCATGCTAGGTCCATGTCCACTTCTAAAACAAAAACAAAGTAAGGCAACCCAACAACACCAAAAATCAAATATACCCCCACAAAAACAAGATAAGCAATGATCAGACAGGAGAAACAAAAATATGTAAAAGAGACAAAAGCATAAACATGAACACAGGAGAACAAGACAGAAAAACAGTGACCAAAGCAATAACCAGATAAACAATCCTGAGAAGCAATGACAAAAAGAAAACAGGTGAAAGAAAAGAAGAAAAAGGAACAAAAGGATGAAAGAAAAAAGGAAAAAGAATAATAAAAACAAGGAAACAAGGGGGATAAAAAGGAAAACAAAGAAGAAAGGGGAAAACAAAAGCTCTCCACCCGCTTTAATCTGCAGACCACTTGCTTGGCATTAGAGAATCTCTGGGTGACTCAACACCAGCTGTGTTGGGGGGAAGGGCCCAATGCATTGTGCGCCAGCCTCCCTCTCAGGCTTGCAGTGAGCGTCCCACAATTAGCTGCCTTGTGCTCTGGGGCTGAGCTCACCACCAAAAATCCTCCCAGGTTGCTACGGGTTGTCTGCTGCTGCTGCAAAAACCCTCTGTGGCCTGTGGAGGTGGGGGCCATACACTAGGGGCTTTGGGTGCCCCCAGCAACGTAGCTCTAGGTGGGCGGGGCAGACCCCCAAGGTACCATAGGTGTGGTCAGCATCCCCCACCAAGGCAGAGCAGCATGTGCTCCTGTACTGGCAACCAGCCCGCACAAATGCGCCACAAATGCCCCCTCCAGATCATGCAGGCACACAGCTCCTGGCCCAAAATTCCCAGGAAAACTCCCAGTTTTAGCCTTTTTCAGTCAGCAGCCCACTGATCAGGCAGCGCAGTCCAACAGCCAGGCGCCATCCTGGCAACTCTGCACACGCAGTACAGAGAGCGGGGACCCAAGGTAGCACGCACACGCACACACATGCATGCCTGTGCCAATTCCACTAGACCGATGCGGTCCCAGACCTTACCCTCTGTGGAGGGCCCAACCCTGAAAAAGTGGTGCTGTCCTGTATGCCACTTGTGTGCAAGCTCCACACGGGGACAATGGTCCCAAAACCTCCAACTCCCAGGCCAAAGGTGCTCAGTTCAGTCCTTCCCCACAGGCTCCTGGGCCCCACTCACACAGCTATTCCCTCCATCAGGGACTGAGTGAGTGCTCACCAGTGAGCGAGCCCATGTGTCAGCTCCACAGGAGGGCTGGTTCTCTAACCGTCCTCAGCCTCACCGAGTTGAGCAAAGGGAGTCCTCACTAAATTCTACTGCCAGGTATCATGGAACTCCTCTTCCCAGAAAAGTAACTCTGGGCTGGTGAGCTCGGCATGGGGCCGGAGGATCCCTCCCCAAACAGGAGAAGCCTCTCCATCACTGAGGTGTCCCTCGCAGGGACTCTGCGTACTGCGTCCCGCTCTCTGTACTGCGTGTGCAGAGTTGCCAGGATGGCCCTGTCTCTGTGGGCCTGGAGTCAGCCTGCTTCATGTCTCCACCGGGCTACCAGTCTCAACATGGCCTCTTCTTTAAATCTTTCGTTTAGAGATTTTGTTCATTAAGTGTTCAGGGGACTTCCGAGGTTGAATGTTGTATAAATTATTTGTAATTTTGGTGTGATCCTGGGAGGCCATTGGCACAATGCCCATCTATTCCACCATCTTACCGGAAGAGTCATTTTCTTTTCTTCCATGATGCTTGCTGTCTTTCTTTTCAAGCAAACTGATCTACATCAGTGACCTCTCTTATTGTAATACTCCAATTACTCACATATTCAGACCTTCTGTTTGATCTCTAGAAATGTACATTTAATTACTTAACTTACATGACATATCCTATGGTAAGTCTCAAAAGCAAGTCAAACTCAGATTGACCACAAATGGACTCATGCTCTTTCCCTGAAGTGTGGCCTTGTTCAAAGGTTTCCTGCCCAGGGAATGCCCTAGTCACCCATCCTGTTGTGTCAGGTAGACTCCCAAGAATTATCCTTCACAACCTTCACTTTCCCCTCTTCTCTATCCATATCTGATCCATTACCAAATGATGTCAAACTCACCATCTAAATATTCAATGTGAATGTGTGCCTCAAGCTACCATCAAGCTATATTTCATTAAACTACTGTCATTATTGTTCTAAACCATGGCTTCCTCTCTGCTATACTAACTGGATCTTTGCTTCCATCCTGCCTATTCTCTGTACTGTAGCCAGAGTAGTCTTTCAAAATGCAAAGCCAATCATTACACTACATGCCCAAAATCTACCCGTGGGTTTTAAGATGAAAAACATGCCTTCAAAAGCTTTGAGTGCCCTTATAGTTCTGTGGTGTTCTCTAGCATGGTTAGCTCTTCCTTCACTCGCTCTACTCTGGCCTGGATGGCTTCTTTGCATTATTTTGTTCTGTCCACCATCTTTTACACCACAGGACTTTTGCACATGGTATTCTGGTACTCTCCTTGCTTAATTAATTCTTGTTTCCTCCTTTAGAACTCAGTCTAAACACTACTTCTTTCTTTTCTTAAAAGATTTTATTGGGGAATCGGGGAAGGGGAACAGACAAGTTGCTGTCCTTTTGTTCTTCAGTCTGGTTGTGGAGGACGTCGCTTCACTGGCCCATGTTTGTATTATCATTGTGCTCTTCCCGGTTGAGGCAATCGCTCGCCGGCCATTAGACAGCCGCTCACGGTGATTCACGGCAGCTCACAAAAGCTCACACCTGCTGCTGACCAGCCACACTGCAGCCTACGCCATCACTGGTGACTCATGGCAGCCCAGCTCCAGGTCGAGCTGTTGTTCACCATCTTAACTGTAGAAGGCACAGCATCACTGGCCCTCATGTAGGATCTGAACCAGGGCCCTGCTGCTCAGAGCTGGTGTCCCAAGCCAACTCTTAACCAACGCGCCACTCGGCCGGCCCTAAACATTATTTCTTTAAGGAAGTTTCCTCTGACCTCTTTGACTTTGTCACATTTAAATATTTCCATTGTTTATATGATTATTTGATTAATGTTTGTCATTCCTGATAGGTTTTAAGCTTCATGAGAACTGATAGCACATTGGGTCTGTTTATTCTTGTATTCCCAGCGCCTAATGTTTTGCTTAACATGCAGTAGTCAATTAATACTATTTGTTGATGGAATAAATAAATTTCTAACTTTTCTTCTTTCTTTGTAGGTCTGCTGTTTTTATTAATAACTGCCACGTAGAGGTACCCAAGTAAAGGATATTTGCTGTTTTTAATATTTTCCAGTTCAGGTTGGAGGCACGGGTAGCAGCAAGAATGGGTAATTTTCAATATAAAATATTCATAAATTATAAAATAATGATTGTGTATGCCACACAGTTTTAATAGAATTAAAATAACTTGATTAGTTTCTTATTTCTCGATAGCAAATAAATGGTAGCTCTCTTTAAAAGGATTAATTGAAAACCCATTCTCTTTCTTTTTTTTAGGTTTAGAAGAATATACAGTGTTTTTAAAGGAAATATCAGAGTTAATTATGAATCAAATGCCAAAAGCTGAGTGAGTAATGTTGTAGTATCAAGATATGTAAAATTCTATATCATATTCTTGTATGTCTATTTCACCTTAAAGTGATATCTTTCTATATCATCATCTTTCTCATTATATATATATAGTAATATTATATATGTCTACCCACATATATACATATATATATTTGTTTAATGTAGAACTTTTAGAGCAGTTTTATAGTGAATGGAAAGTTTTTTTTTGCTTTCTGTGTCTATAGCTGTCAATGAACCCATTGTTTTATAAAAGAATAGGATTGATTAAGCAGGAAGGAACTATAATACAGGCCGATATTCAGAATATAGGTGTTAAATTCCTGAGTCCAAACTGAGGTTCTGCCATTTGGCCTTAGATCATTTTTTCTACCTCTTTGAGCCTAACTTCCCTTTTCTATAGGATGGGAATGACCCTGCTTTGTTCCCATGAGAGATAGTCGTGCATATGGATATACTTGAAAGGTTTTATCTTTGAACCTGACACAAAATAATTACTCAGCAAGTTCAGTTATGGATGATAGTGATAATGAGATAATGTTAAGAAGGCTACTGACTTTTGTGGACCTTACTTAATTTACATGTACCCTTTGTTTAACTGTTTTCATTTTAGTTATGCCAGCATATTCAATGATTTTGTTGAATCTGAGTTTTTTCTGGTTGATGGAGATTCGTTGCTTCTCATGTGCATCTGTGAGACATCATTAAAGCAGGGACAGGAGCTCCACTTCTTCTATCTGGTTGAACGCTATCTTGTGGATATTGTTAGTAAAGGAGGACAATTTGCCGTAGTTTTTTTCAAGGTAACGTGACAGTTGAGTTCTTTTCTATGACTTAAGAACTAAGACTAAAATTTCTGATTAGAAATAGTTTTTTTCTTATTACAAACTGAGATCTATCTATAAAAAATTTAGAAAACTTAAAAGGAAAAAACAGAAAAATTACCCATAATCCCAGTATTTAGAAATTACCACATATAAGATTTTTATTTATAATAATAGGATTTTATTGGAAGGACACACAGGATCATGAACAAGGATGAGAAATCTCCTGAACACAAGGTCTAGTTGATCTCTGTATTCTAGTCTTCCAACTCTGAGAGCTACTTCTGTCTTCAAAACTCAACAGTCAGTTTGAGCCCAGAAGAATGTCAAACTGACTAACACTGCTTTGCTATTATTTGATCTATAAGAAATACCTCCAAAAGAATATATTTTATCCGCTTTTTTGACTATTAATATAATTAATAAAAATTTAACAATTTCAGCTATATATATCCACTACCACCCCTTCTTCATCCTGTCCCTTAAGGTAACCTGTGTGTTACTGTTAAGGATTTTGGTGTGTGTCTGTTCAATCATTTTGCTGTTCACATTGTTAGATTTTTGAACATTGATGACTGATTGCAAGCAGTGTTTTGAATAAAGAACCAGGGTTCTAGCCTAATGCTTACAGTCTAGTTTCTGCACTCATTTTGGTCTACTGAGAAAAAAAACCTATGCTGCCTCAGAAGGGTCACAATAGGCTGGGACAATTCTCTTAAACAAAGTGATCCACCTCAGCTTCTGTTCCCTGGATAATTTATACACACCATTGACTCTGACATATTTTTGTGTCCCTTTTTTCTTTTTGAAGTGACATTGGAGAGGAAAAAAATTAGAGTGGGAAGGGAAAGTGTGATAAATCCTGAGTATCGTGTGCTTGCTTAAAGAAGACACATGTATTTTAAACCCAAGTTGTGGTTTATGGCACATATTTGTGAAATGACAGTCAAGGTTTTGGGGTCTGTTCTCTGACTATAAAACAGAACAAAAGTGTGTTGGAATTTTTTCCTTTAATGACTTTAATGATAAGTGTTAACCAACTAAACTTGTAAACTACTAAATAATAATTTCAAAATGCTATACTTTACTCCTCCTCCGCAGGATGCTGAGTATGCATATTTCAACTTCCCTGAACTTCTTCCATTGAGAGCTGCCTTAATTCTTCATCTTCAGAATAATACCACTATTGATGTTCGAACAGAATTTTCTGGATGCTTATCACAAGAGTGGAAAACTTTCTTGGAAGAGAATTACCCATATTTCCTAATAGTTGCAGATGAAGGCCTGAACCATCTACAAACACACCTTTTCAACATTTTTATCATTCAGTCTTGGGCAATGAAGGTCAATGCTGTGCTTTCCTCAGGGCAAACATCTAATCTTCTTCGACTTTATGCGTACTTTATGCCAAGCAAATCCACAAACCAGGATTTTTTCAGGAAGGTAATTTATATCCAAAAGACAAATTTCTTGTAGAATTTTACAAAATTTTCTAAATTCCTTGACTCATTTCAATTTTCAGCTCTTCTATGGAAATTATCATAGATTTAACAGAGGGGTATAGAACATTAATAATAATAAAATAATAATAATAATAATAATAATAAGATGTAGTCATTTATTAAGCACTTACTGTTAGTTGTGCTTGGTACTTCCCATGAGTCATTTTATTTAACCTTCACAACAACCTTGTAGGATAGGTGTTAATATCATAAGTATTTTGCAGATGAGGAAATAGATACTTGAATAGGTAATCTATTGATCATCAATACCAAATGAATAATAAAGCATGGATTTGAAAACAAGCAGTCAGATTCCAGCACTTATGTGTTTAACTACTGTGTTGTATACTGCCTTCAAGTTAATGATGTCCAGAAATGCGTTAAATTGGAGGTAAAAATTATGCCTCTGTTGCAGAGACATACTAGTAAAATGATAGTTAATATGGGAGCTTCTAATGAGTAAACATGGAGAAGGTTGATGAAGAAAGAAAAGAAATGAAATGAGTTTATTTCTTAATATTAAATAATAGAATTTCCAAAGTATTTAGAATTTTAATTCCATAATCTTATTATTTTGCTGTATTAATATAGTTGACAAGTACTATATTGAACTCTTGGGAATCAACAATGCATACTGATTTTATAAATAAATCTAATTTCTATTTATTTTTATTACTTATAGTGAATTCTGAATATGAAGATAATTCTGTATTTCATTAGCATGATTTTTGAGTCAGTTAACATTTTTCACTCCTTGAGGATCGGGTCACGCACCCCTCATGGTATTGGAGACATCCAGGTGGTTATCATAAAATCTGATAAGATAGTTTATTTTGCTTTAGTTAGAACACCAATCATTAAAGTATACTTACCTACTGTGAGCACGAACAGTCCTGATATTCATTTTTATATTGAAAGGAGATTCTGAAATTAGTTGATCCCATTTTATTCAGTTAGAACAATTTCTGAATCTGAATTTGAAGAGTGCCCTACAAACATCCTTCCGAATCTCTCCTTAAGAGGATTTGTTTTTTAATGGAGGATTTTATCTCTGATAAAATAATCTATTTCCTAATTTATTGAACACTCACCTTAAAGAGATTATTTTATTTATCAATTTGAGAACTGTGTGAAATGCAAATAAAAGTGCAATATATGTTGCTAATGACTGTTGCTGGATGACAGGTCCCTGGGGGGAGGTTATGCTAGTCTCTATTTGTATGTTTGAAATTTTTCATAATAAAATATAATGCAATAAATGGACACAATGTTTCTGAGATGCTGGAAATGTTCTAAAATTAGATCATGGTAAAAGTTGCACAACTCTGTAAATTTATCAACAGCCATTGAATTGTAAACTTAAGGTGAGTGAATTTTATCTTATGTTAATTATACCTTCATAAAATTGTTAAAAAAATTACATGCCCCAAATTCCTAGAAAAAAAGTTCATTTAACAAAAACAAAATAGTGCTGGGTAGTAGGCTTTTAAAAGCATTATTAATGATATGTAATTACATTAGTATAATTTTTTGTTTACTTAGAAATATTTAACAATTATGTCTTCAATATCTGATTTTCTGTAGTTGAAAAGTAATTAGGTATTTTTTATGACAATTTACATGACTTGCCTTTCTTTTACAGAATAAAAAGAAGATTGAGAATGCTTATAAAACCCTGATTGAACAATTGGAAGAATGTAGAGTATTGGCATTAGAATCTCTTTTTGGAAATTTAAAATGGAAAAATATGATGGAAGAGGTATTGAAACTTATTGAAACCATTAGTTTAATTACAAACAAAGTTGCAAAAATAGTACACGATTCCCATGTACCTCTCACACAGCTTCTCCCAATATTTACATCTATGTAACCATGGTACATTGACCAAAGCCAGAAAATTAACATTAGAATAATACTGTTGCCTAAGCTTTAGACCTTGTTTGAATTTCACTTACTTTTCTACTAATAAACTTTTTCTGTTCCAGGATCCCATGCGACGTCCCACATCCATTTATTTAGCTATTCATTTCTAGTTTCCTCCAATATATAATAATTTTTCAGCCTTTCCTTATCTTTCATGACCTTGACATTTTGTCAAATATTTGATCAGTTATTTTGTTAATATCCCTCAATTTGGGCTTGCCTGATGTTTGCTCATGATTGGAATGAGATTACATAGCTCTGGCAAAAATGCCACTGAATTGATGTTATGTCCTCAGTGCAGTTTATGAAAGGGTTCATGACATTGTTATGTCTTAACACTGGTTAAGTTGTTGCCGCTAGCTTCCTCCATCATAAAGTTACTATCTTTTCTGAGTGTGCAAATTCTGACCCTTTTCAAATTTTTGCCAATTAATTTTACAACCCATCAGTGGATCTTCTTTATAACAAGTATTGGGTCTTCGGGAAAGTGATGACATATTGAATTGTCGCAAAAGTCATGACACATTTTGTCTATGTTTTTCAAAGGTCATTTATTTATATAAAGAACAAAGATCAATCGATATATTGCCTGTTTTGTTCGATAACCTTTTGCCACCTTTCAATGAGCTTCATAATTCCTTGTTCATAGAAGGACCTGTCTTTATTTGCAAAAAATTGAACAAGGTGCTGATTTACAGCCTCATCTGAATTGAATGTTATATCACACAAGGAGTTTTGAAGAGAGCAAAACAAGTGGAAGTCTGACGGCGCAAAGGTCAGGCAAACATGGTGGGTGTGGCAGTACATCCATCCAAGCTCCAATAAGTTTTGACGGGTGATCAAACTTGTGTGTGCTCTTGCATTTTTGCTATGGAATACAACTTCTTTACAATTAACAAGCTCTGGACGTTTCTGGATGATGGATTCATTCAAATTGTCCAATTGCTGACAGTACACATTCAAATTGATTGTTTGGTTCCTTGGTAGGAGCTTGAAAAACACAGATACCTTTAAAATCCCACCACACTGAGAGCATAACCTTCCTCTGACGAATGTCTGCTTTCGATGTTGTTTGAGGCGAATCATCACGTGAGGACCAAGACTGTTTGCACACCACATTGTTGTCAACAATTAACTTCTCATCACCAGTTATCAGTTGCTTCAAAAAAGGATCGTTTTTCTCATGTTTAATGAGCATATTGTAGATGTTTATACATGCTATCCAATGAACTTCTTTGAGTTCATGCGGAACCCAAATATGGAGCTTGCTTATGTATCCCAGCTTCTTCAGGTGGTCGTGAACACTTGAATGATGGATGTTCAGTGTTCCTGCAATCTCTCGTATCGTGTAATGTAGGTTTGACTTGATCAATGCCTTTGTTTTGTCATCATCAACCTCAGTGGGCCTCCCTGACCAAAGAGTATCATTGAGATCAAAATCACCAGCACAGAATTTTGTGACCCATCGTTGGCACTGATGCTCTTGTAGAGCATTGTCACTGTAAACTTTATGCAACTTTTCACAAGCTTGACGCGTGTTCTTCCCTTTTTGGAAGTAAAACAGTAAAATATGACAAAAATGCAGTTTGGTCTTCCATCTTCAACTTGTTGTAAAATCTCCAAAACTCAACAAAATTGCTCAATTTTTTTAGAATGAAGCTAGAACAGTCCAGCTGTCAAATGACATATTAATAACATAGATGTGAATGACTCTAGTACTTCCAAAAAATGAACTAATGCCATCTGTTGCAAACATGTGACATGACTTTTCCGAAGACCCAGTGTAATTATTTTGTTGCTCAAATTGTTCCAAGTTTGAACATTAGAAACTTCTTCAGGTTTGCCCCTACGTTCGTTTACAAGCCCTTTTTTCTTTTTGAAATACACTTTATTGAGGTATGGCATAGATTGTGGGGAGAGTTAATTGGGTGTATATTTATTTTCAAACTCATCAAGCATCATCTTTTTGAGCACTCTCTTATTTCCTGAAACCACAAGATGTTCCAATCACATCTTGTATTTTTCCTGCCCAAGCCCAGAAATCAACCACTTCTCCAAAGTGTTCTGGTTGCTTTTATTGGAAAATGGCATTTAGAAGCCAAGATCTGGGACTGATGTTGTTCATTGCTATGAGGGTGTCATTGCTTCTAAGACTTTTCAGCAGATAGAGCGAGGAACTATGTGAATGTATACTAACCCATGTGTATATACTCGTATTCCTATTTTTTACCTATATCTATGTAAACTGTCATCTGTCTATCATCTATTATATCATGTGTTCATACTGATAACTTTTACTAAATTACAACTTCATATAATTCATTTTACCTTCCCCCTTCTTTATTTGTAATTTCTTTCTCCAATTGTAAGAAATCAAGCTCTCATTACCTATAATTATATACTGCTTTTTTAGTTCTAGTATACAAATAAAGTCATTTTAGAATTGCTAACCCTATCTCATGAGAAACGTATTCACTAAGGGCATTGCAGGGTTTCTGTGCAGTTCTTTTTATCTGTGGTTATAGAATATGTCAAAATACTGTTTTACAAAGTTATTTAGGGCAGTTCTTATTCACCTCCTCTAGTGTGGTTATGTTATTCATTATTAATAGAGTTAGGCTCTTTGGTTAGTATTTGAATTTCATTTTGGGTCCCTCCCACCCATACCCTGATTGGTTTCAGTTATGTTTATTTTGGAGGGTACGTGAAAGTTATATGAAACATTATAATGATTTTAAGAATCAGATATATACAAAAAGATACACTCAATGAAGTGACACTTTATTCTTATGCCTGCTACTTGCTCCCATGCTCCTCTACAATTCACCTCTTTCCCAAATATTTTCTGTAGGTAACTTGTCTCTTTAGTCTCAAGTTTATCCTTCCTGTATTTCCTTTGCACAAAAACAAAACAAAAAACAAAAAAACCAGATACATATGTATTTTCTTATATCCCCTCTTAAATAAATAATAGCATATTATAGATATCCTTTAGTACTTTTCTTTTTGCTTTAACAATATGTCTTAGAAATAATTTTAAAGCAGTTTATAGCTA
Source organism: Hipposideros armiger (assembly GCF_001890085.2). Taxonomy (NCBI): domain Eukaryota; kingdom Metazoa; phylum Chordata; class Mammalia; order Chiroptera; family Hipposideridae; genus Hipposideros; species Hipposideros armiger. Next base: position 1,270,569 of record NW_017731794.1, read on the forward strand.
TCTTCCTCATTATGTTATACAGTCTTCTTAAGTCATATTTGTTTATATAAACAGAGTCTAACTCTTTAAATGACATGCCTGGCACTTTTATATGCCATGTGATGCTTTAATTGGTACACACTTTGAAATTCATTTCCTGTAGTCTGTGCTGTAGTCTACCTGGTTACTTTTTTTTTTTTTTTTTTGTATTTTCAGACTTAGGGTAGATTTAATTCTTCTGGTGGTTGTTCCAAATCACTTTCACTAATGTTTCTCTTTATGTATCCTGCAATTTTTTCTCAATCTCTCGTTGGTCACTACAAAGCCTTGAGTTGGGGCAGGTGTGGCACAGGAGCATGAGAGATTGCAGAGCTGGAATTTGTTAATGTTTCCCCTTAAACACAGTTATTTTGCAGTATCACCATTCTGTCTTCTTCTAAAGGTGTGAGTTTGTGTAGAATATTTACAGTTATAAAATATTTAATATTTTTAAGAGGTTGATTACTATAGGCTCTAATGTTTTCAACTACACAGAAATGTCACAAAATTATGTATCTATGTATGTATGATAGAGTTTTAGCAAAATACATAATAGAATTTGAAAAATATAAAAACATCTTATGAGTAATCCAATACTTCACATTGGAGTATAGGGTGACTTAAATTTCATTAATAGAAGTATAATACCTAGATTTCAGTATGTCATAATCTTATTCCTTTGAATACCTTTCATACTTGTTATACCATGATTACTTATAGTTCTACCATTTAGAGGTAGAAACTCATATTTTTTTTAATATTACCTTTCAGTGGTGTTCTTTGTATTTTTATACAATTGAGAGCATATCATATTAACTTTCTCAATTAATATTATTTAAATATTTTCTAATTATCAAACATTCTTCACACATTTAACTTTTACTGGATTCATAATATTTCCCTAATGCTAGATATTTATTTATTTATTTTATTATTTTTTTAAAGATTTTATTGGGGAATTGGGGGAGAGGAGCAGTGCTGGGGAATCGAGGAAGGGGAACAGACAAGTTGCTGTCCTTTTGTTCTTCGGTCTGGTTGTGGAGGACGTTGCTTCACTGGCCCATGTTGGTATTGTGATCATTGTGCTCTTCTCGGCTGAGGCAGATCGGTCTCCGGCCATTAGACGGCCACTCACGGCGGCTCACGGCAGTTCACGCTGGCTGCCAGCCACTCAAGGTAGCTCACAGCAGCCCACTGCAGACCACGCCGTCGCCAGCAACTCACCGCAGCCTAGCTCCAGGTGGAGATATTGCTCACCATCTTAGCTGTAGAGGGTGCAGCATCACTGGCCCTCGTGTGGGATCCAAACTGGTGGGCCTGCAGCTCAGAGCTCCTGCTCCCAAGCCAACTCTTAACCAACGAGCCACTCTGCCAGCCCCTCCATAATGCTAAATATTTAAATTGTTTGAAAATTGGCTTTTACAAATAACTGTGATGAACATCATAGTACATAAATCTTGGTACACATTTTGTATTATTTTACCTAACCTTAATGTAGAAATTAAAAGCCAATCAAAAAGTATCAACATATATAATGATAATCATAAGTATTTCCAAACAGCTTTGCAGTAATTCTGTACCTATTTAGAAATTACATATTGCATTTCAGTGCTATTATCATTAAAATATACTTTGCTAACTTGAAAGTAAAAATATGATATCAATTGTTCTTTTTATTACTGAAGATGTTGAATATTATTTCTTTCATTAATATTTGTATTTCTTTTGTGTATTATCTGCTGTGTCTTATTATAGGTTTAGATGTTTTCCTATTGATTTATAGGAGCTCTTTACATACTTAAATTTTTAAGGGTTTTACTGAAATTTTTTAAATTGTTTTCTCATTTTCAAATGTTTATCATTTTTAACAGAAACATTTATAGTTTTATGTGGTCATACCTATCCTTTTCTGTATGGTTTCTTCTAGTAAGATCACTAATGAATAAAAATATTTTTCTAAATATCATGACATTTTACAATTTCACAGGCATGTGAAACTATTTTTCGGCTTAAGCAACTCTGGCCAGAAGGATCTGACATTCGACGTGTTCTTTGTGTTACGTCGTGTTCACTATCTTTGAGAATGTACCATCACTTTTTAGAAAACAGAGAGACAACTACCACTGATCAGAAAACTAACATCCAACAGGTATGCCTGTTTTAACTTTACTATGAACCACAATTGCTCTGCACTTTCGAAATTTTATTGATTTTCATCTACTATTTCTTCCATTTGGTACTTCATTTATTTCCCTAATTTATTTATATGCACTTCCAAAAAAGGGAAACATCTAGGATTTGTTTATAAAAAACACTTATTGTGCTGTTATATGATTTAGTGTTTCACTATACAGATATGTCTCTTTGTACATATTTAGTCAAATTTTTAGTCCAGTCATCCGGAAGAAGAGGAAATGAGAAAGAAAATTAGCACTTGGTGAGAGCTTACAAAGTTACCATGTTCTGGGCTCTTTGTATGCTTCATGATATTAAATACTGACAACAGCCTTTTAAAGGAGGTGTTATTCCTGTTTCACATGCATGAACACCGAGGTTCAGGTGTTCCAGGTAACATGCCTCAAACCAAAGATATTAAAGAGCAATGTGGGTTGAACCTAGGTCTGTCTTATCTAAGTTTCACAACACCAAACTGTATTTTGAAAGAACATTCCTCTTGTAGTGTCTGAGTGCCATCCTAGAGATGCTAAAAGTCTTAAATTTTTTATGGTTGATAGAGTGCATTAAGAATCTGTTGACCAGTATGGGTTTGTTCTCAAACTAGTCATCCCTATCTGTATGTGAACACATATACATGTGCACACACAAACACACTCTCAGACACACACGTGTGTCTATTTTGTATTGTATTACTATTTTGTATACAAATTCAGTGCTGGGGGAATTCTTGGTTAAAGATTCTTGTTAAAAAAAAATGAAGTTTATCTCTCTCTTCTACAATTTCAGAAATGAACAGGGCTTATCATCTTTTACTTAGCTACCTTTATACAGTATTTGGCTTTTTTATTGTCTGTTTGAATATATTCTTAGTAAAATGTTTCTACATAATCAGGCATACCCTTTTAAACTGTTACCAGAAAAATGATACTAAACCAAATGTACTCTCTGGAACTTCTGTTCGTTAGGCCCTATTTGGCTCTCTGGAGGTACTCTGAAGCAAGTCTTAAACTTGTTTCACTCAGAACCCTGCAAACATTTGAAGATGGCTGTGAGGTCCTTATCCTATCATGTTAAATATGCCCACTTCTTTACGCTCTTTCTAATTTGTTAAATTTTTAGAAATGTCCTGGTTTCCTCACTCTGGTAATTTTCAATATAACTTTTAAAATACAGTGCCTTGGACAGAATAGAATATTTAATGTTTGACTCCATCAGTGCAGAGTCCTAGGGAATATGACTTCATTAGCTGCTTGGTCAGCTCATGTAAAGATTGGCTTGAGTAAAACCACTGAAAAATGCTTAATGTAAACTGCTATTGAACTGGCAGTTCCCTGTCCTCCTTACCTCATATCTGGATTAACTCAGTAAAGTTTATGTATGAAGAAAAGGACTTCCTCAAAAATGTATAATGTAATAATATGTGGTTACTGCACAGCAAAATGTGGCTGCCGGCTTTTGTGGCGCTGCATGTGGATCGGGCAGTGTCACCACCCGCTGTTCTCTGGCTAACCTTCATTCTCTTATTCAGGAGAAAAGGAATTGCTTAACCCTGAAAGAGATGGAAGACTTATGTAAACTGCAGTGTCTCAGCGTGGTTTTTCTACTCCACTTACCTCTTTCTCAAAGAGCTAGTACTAGAGTCATCGTTTCCCATTGGATTGAGGACGTTGAGGCTTTCTTAAAAATGGTAAATATGTTCTTTATTAGTTTATTCATTTACTTTTTTGTTTCAACTGTTTGATATATAAAAACCAGAGTCACTTTCAAAAATAGATTTATATGAGAACAAATGTCAGCCCTTTGGGGACTTTAAAAGTTTAATGGCCTAAATCAATCATTTCCCAATTTTAACAACTCTATTTGGTAGTAGTAATAAACTGCATGATATATATTCAACCTAAGGAAAAAGCCTCTCTATTGTCCTTCTTCGAATCTCTGTAAATGTCAGATTTTTTGTTTTTTTTTAATCAACTGTAAGGAGTTGTCGACCTTTGTGTTCTGCTCTGGAGAGGAATGAAGAAAATCAATGTAATAGTTTATTATTTTTGTCCATTATAGAGGATAGTTAGAGGAAACTTGTAGACTTTGGAAAAATAGAAAGCAAAAACAAAGAAAAACCCAGGGGCCCAACACTTAAATCAATGTTGGTAATTATTAGTATTTGGGTTTATTTTATTTTAAATGGCTAAATCTTTCTGTGGTTATTTGCATTGCTTCTAACATTGGAAGTACATGTATGTATGTGTGTGTATATATATATATATATATATATATATATGAGAGAGAGAAAGAGAGATATGTATATATATAGCTATACATATACATTTTTTTCTTTTCAAATATTTTTTCTATTTTCTTTCACATTCTTGGTTCGCATCATTTTTTTTTTATTAGTTTCAGGTGTACAAAACAGTGCAATAGTTATACTTTTACCCCTCACATAGTGAAACCCCCTACCCCAATCTACCGCCCCAGTACCCCACCGACATCATATGTATATATTACAATTTCATTGAGTCCACTCCCCACACTATACTACTATACTCCACATCCCATGACCATATATATATATATATAAAATTATAGTTGACATACAATATTATTCAACAACAGCTTCACGTATACAGTGCAGTGGTCAAGCCTCTACACCATCCATGAAGTGGTCTCCCTAATAAGACATGTGACCATCTGACACCCTACAAAATATTTACAACATTATTAATTATATTCCCTGAACTGTCTTTCATATCCCTGTGGCAATATTGTAGTTACATATTTATGCTGTCTAATCCCTTCCCCTTCTCCCTCATCCCCACCCCCTCCCATCTAGCATCCATCGGTTTTTACTCTGTGTCTGAGACTATTTCTGTTTACTTTGCTCAGCTATTCAGCTCTTTATATTCCACATACAAGTGAGTTCATATGGTATTTGTCTTTTTCTGACTGACATATTTCACTTAACATAATGGTCTCTAGGTCCATCCATATTGATGCAAATGATAAGATTTCATTCTTCTTTATAGCTGAGTAATACTCCATTGTATAAATGTACCACAGTTTCTTAATCCAGTCGTCTACTGATGGGCATTTTGGTTGTTACCAAGTCTTGGCTATTGTAAATAGTGCTGTAATACACATAGGGATGCATATATTTTTTCGAATTACTGTGTTGGGTTTCTCTGGATAGATACCTAAGAGTGGAATTGCTGGGTCATAAGGTAGTTTCATTTCCAGTTTATTAAGATCCCTTCATACTGATTTCCATAATGGCTGCACCAATCTGCAGTCCCACCAACAGTGCACCAGGGTTCCTTTTTCTCCACAACCTTGGTAGCACTTGTTGTTTGTTGATTTACTGATGATAGCCATTCTGACCGGAGTGAGGTGGTATCTCATTGTGGTTTTTATTTGCATTTCTCTAATGATTAGTGAGGTTGAACATTTTTTCATATGCCTGTTGGCCATCTGTATGTTCTCTTTAGAGAAATGTCTCTTCATATCCTCTGCCCATTTTTTAATTGGGTTGTTTGGTTTTTTTTGGTGTTGAGTTGAATGAGTGTTTTATAAATTTTGGATATTAACTCCTTACCAGATATATCATTGGCAAATATCTTCTCCCATTCACCAGCCTGCCTTTTTGTTTTATTGATGATTTCATTTGCTGTGAAATAATTTTATGTTTGATGTAATCCCTTATGTTTATTTTTTCTTTTATTTCCCTTGCCTGAGGGGATATATCAGTAAAAATATTACTGAGGGTACTATCTGCAAATTTACTCCCTATGTTTTCTTCTAGGAGTTTTATGGTTTCAGGTCTTACATTTAAGTCTTTAATCCATTTTGAATTTGTTCTCGTATATGGCATAAGTAGGTGGTCCATTTTCATTTTTTTGCATGTGTCCAATTTTCCCAGCACCATTTATTAAATAGACTATCTTTACTCCAATGTAAATTCTTGCTTCATTATCATAGATTAAATGAGCATATACGGATGGATTAATTTCTGGGCTCTGTATTCTCTCATTGATCTATGTGTCTGTTTTTATGCCAGTACCATACTGCTTTAATTACTATAGTCTTGCAGTATGATTTGATGTCGGGTAGCATGATACATTGCACTTTGTTCTTATTTCTCAAGATTGCCGGCTATTTGGGGTTTTTTATGGTTCCATATAAATTTTAGGATTATATGTTCTATTTCTGAGAAAAATGTCCTTGGTAGTTTGATAGGGATTGTGTTTAATGTATATATTGTCTTAGGTAGTATTGACATTTTAATTATATTAATTCTTCCTATCCATGAGCATGGTATGTATTTGCATTTATTTGTATCTTCTTTGAGTTCTCTCTTCAGTGTCTTATAATTTTCTGAGCACAGGTCTTTTACTTCTTTGGTTAAATTTATTCCTAGGTATTTTATTGTTTTTGAAGCAATTGTAAATGGGATTCATTTCTTGATTTCTTCTTCTGATAGTTTATTATTGGTGTATACCAAAGCAACTTGATTTCTGAATATAATTTTGTATCCTGCTACTTTAATAAATTCATTTATGAGTTCTAACAGTTTTTTGGTGGGGTCTTTGGGATTCTCTATATATAGTATCATGTCACCTGGATATGACAATTTTACCTCCTCCTTTCCAATTTGATGTCGTTTATTTCATTATCTTGTCTGATTGCTGTGACTAGAACTTCCAGAACTATGTTGAATAGAAGTGGTGAAAGTGGGAAACCTTGTCTTGTTCCTGATCTTAAGGGGAAAGGTTTTAGTTTTTCCCTATTGAGTATGATGTTAGGTGTGGGCTTATCATATATGGCCTTTATTATGTTGATTTATGATCCCTCTATTTCCACTTTGCTAAGAGTTTTTATCCTAAATTGCTGCTGGATTTTGTGAACTGCTTTTTCTGCATCTATGGATATGATCATATGATTTTTATTTTTCATTTTGTTAATGTGATGTATTACGTTAATTGACTTGCAAATATTGAACCAACCTTGCATACCAGGAATGAATCCCACTTGGTCGTGGTGTATGATCTTTTTAATGTATTGTTGAATCTGGTTTGCTAGTATTTTGTTGAGGATTTTTGTGTTTATGTTCATTAGAGATATCTACCTGTAGTTTTCTTTTTTTGTAATATCTTTGTCTGATTTTGGGATCAGAGTAATAGTGGCCTCATAAAATGTGCTTGGGAGCCTTCCTTCCTTCTCTATTTTTTGGAATAGTTTGAGGAGAAGAGGTATGAATTCTTTTTTGAATGTTTTGTAAAATTCACCTGTGAAGCCATCTGTTCCAGGACTTTTGTTTGTTGGAAGTTTGTTGAATACTGATTCAATTTTTTTGGTAGTAATCAGTCTGTTCAGAGTTTCTGTTTCTTGTTGGTTCAGACTTGGAAGGTTGTATGCTTCCAGAAATTTATCCGTTTCTTCCAGATTGTCTAATTTGTTGGCATGTAGTTGCTTGTAGTATTTTCTTAAAATTTTCTGTATTTGTGTGGTATCTGTTGTCATCTCTTCTCTTTCATTTCTGATTTTATTAATTTGGGTCCTCTCTTTTTCTTGGTGAGTCTAGCTAAAAGTTTGTCAATTTTGTTTATCTTTTCAAAAAAACAGCTCTTGGTTTCATTGATCTTTTGTAGTGTTTTTTTTTTTTTGGTTTTTTTTTGGCCTCTATTTCATTTATTTCTACTCTGATCTTCATTATTTCCTTCCTTGTACTCCCTTTGGGCTTGTTTTGCTGTACTATTTCCCTTAGGTGTAAAGATAGCCTGTTGATTTGAGGTTTTTCTTCAAAGTCCAGAGTGATTTGAGATTTTTCTTATTTCTTTAGATAGGCCTGCATTGCTATGAATTTCCCTCATAGGACTGCTTTCACTGCATCCCATAGATTTTGGGTTGTTGTGTTTTATTTTTGTTTGTCTCAAGGTATCTTTTGATTTCTTCCTTGATCTCATTGTTGACCCACTCACTATTTAGTAACATGTTATCCAGCCTCCATCTATTTGTGTGCTTTCTGGGTTTCTTCTTAAAATTGATTTCTAATTTCATAGCATTGTGGTTGGAGAAGACACTTGATATGATTCCAATATTCTTGAATTTATTGAGACTCTTCTGTGGCCTAACATGTGGTCTATCTTGGTAAATGTTCCATGTGCACTTGAGAAGAATTTATATTCTGTTGCTTTGGGGTGAAGTGCCCTAAAAATATCGATTAATTCAACTGGTCTAAAGTGTCATTTAAAGCCACAGTTTCTGTGTTGATTTTCTGCCTGGAGGATCTGTCCATTGGTGACAACGGGGTGTTGAAGTCCCATACTATGATAGGGCTACCATTGATCTCTATCTTTATGTTGGTCATAAACTGTTTTATATATTTAGGAGCTCCTATGTAGGGTGCATGGATGTTAACTAGGGCTGTGTCCTCTTGTTGTATAGACCCCTTTATTATTGTGTAGTGCCCTTCTTTGTCTTTTATTGTAGTCTTCATTTTAATGTCCATTTTGTCCAAAATAAATATTGCTACTGTAGCTTTTTTCTCATTTGCATTTGCATGAAATATCTTATTCCATCCCTTACTTTCAGTCTGTGTGTGTCTTTTGACCTGAGATGAGTCTCTTATAAACAGCATCTGCATGAATCCTGTTTTTTTATCCACTCAGCCACTCTGTGTCTTTTGATTGGAGCATTTAATCCATTCCCATTTAAAGTGATTATTGATAGGCACATATTTATTGCCATTTTGTTTTCGTATTTCTGGTCTTCCTTGTTTGGCTTGTTTTCCCTTTCTTGTGTTTAAAAAAGTCCTTTTAACATTCCCTGCAATGCTGACTTGGTGGTAATGAATTCCTTTAGCTTATTCTTTTCTGAGAGGTCTTTATCTCTCCTTCAATTTTAAGTGATATCCTTGCTGGGTAGAGCAATCTTGGTTGTAGGCTTTTGTTTTGCATGACTTTGAATATTTCTTTCCACTACTTTCTGGCCTGCAGAGTTTCTGTAGAAAAGTCAGCTGTTAGTCTTACAGGAGTTCCTTTGTATGTAACTCGCTGTCTTTCCCCTGCTGCTCTTAGGATTCTGTCTTTGTCTTTAACCTTTGTCATTTTAACTATGATGTGTCATGGTGTGGGCCTGTTTGGGTTCAGCTTGTTTGGAACTCTCTGCACTTACTGGACTTGTATGTCGATTTCCTTTACCAGGGTAGGGAAGTTTTCAGTAATTATTTCTTCAAATACATTCTCAGTCCCTTGCTCTTTCTCTTCTCCTTTGGTATTCCTATGATGTGAATGTTGTTCCTCTTGATGTTGTCCCACAGGTCTCTTAAACTATTTTCGTTGTTTTTTTATCCTTTTTTTGTTGTTGTTCCAACTGGGTGATTTTTGCTATTTTGTCTTCTAAATCTCTTATCCAGTTCTCTCCTTCATCTAATTTACTGGTGATTCCTTTGAGCATGCTCTTCATTTCAGTTATTGTATTCTTTAGTTCTAACTGGTTGTTTTTAAGACTTCTCTATTCTTCTTTATGTCCTCACTAAGTTCCTTAAACATTCTTATCATCAGTGTTCGAAATTCTATCTCTGAAAGGGTGGATAATTCTGTTTTATTTAGTTCCATTTCTCGAGGTTTCTTCTGATCTTTTAGTTGGGACATGTTTTTTGTGTCTTCATTCTGGCTGTCACTCTGTGATTGCTTCGCTGTATTAGGTAAATCACCCATGTCTCTCAGTTGTTGCTAGGTGATTTTATACTATGTGTCCTATATATTCGGATTGCACAGTCTCCCTATTCTCCTGTCCCATGTGTTCCAGAGGTGTCACTGGTGTAGTTGCTGTTTAATTGCTTTTGGCTTGTCAGAGGGTGGGATTGACCCTCAGACTGATAAGATGGGAGAATTAGCTCTGTGCACAGTGTATCAGATGCTGTGTGGAGGTTGACCCCCTCAGAGAAGGCTGGGCCACTGTGGGCTCTTTGTGCCTGTGGAAAATTTCCTTTGAGAGTGGCATCATTTTTTAATGGCTGCTAGTTATTTTTTAATGGATGTAGCATGGTTTACTTATCCATCCCTCTGTCATGAGATAGTAAGAGGGTTTTAATTGTTGTATTATAAATACTGCTATTTTCTAGGTTATTTGAATGTAAGCCTTTCCCTTTAATTTGGGGATATGGACTTAGACTGATGTTCAACAAAGAGATTAATGGGTCAATTAACATGATTTTTTGTTTTTTGGCTTTTTTTTAGGGTTTTGATACTTATATTCAAAATGTTACAGGAAAGTGTTTTACAACCAATTAGATAGGAAGCCCATCCACAAATATTTATCAAATGCACAATCATTCTTTGAATCACTGGGGGTACAGTAAAAAATATAAGAAGATATTTACTCATCCCACCTTACCAACTTGGTAGTCACATTTTGCAGAGAAGATAGATATTGAACTTTTAAAATTACTATGAAGAAGGAACTATAGGATGCTTTAGAATCTGATAATAGAAAGACTCTACTTAGTATACTTCTTTTAAGAAATGAAGAGAACTAACCAGTCTTGAAGTAGGAGTTAGCAAGTTGAAGAGAGTATGAAAATTGGATTCTAGGAGATAAAATAGAATGTGTGGTCATCCTAAGGATGGCATGACCAAGGAACTAAGATATATATAGTGTAACTTGAATAGAGAGAATATGGGAAGTGATAAAGCTGAAGATTATAGACGTGTGTGAATTCATATTATAGTTTATTGCTAATATAAAAATTGTTTTTTAAAACTTGGTTTTATTTTCAATTTTCAGAAAAAGTGGTGTGAATATTTCATCCTAAATAATATAAACATTTTTGAATTTTGGAATCTCAATTTAATTCACCTTTCTGACTTAAGTGATGAGCTTCTGTTGAAGAATATTGCTTTTTACTATGAAAATGAAAATGTTCAAGGTACTATCTTAGTATATTACACTTATTTTACTTTTATCCAGAGTCAAACAATATAAAGAATTTAAAACTTCAAAATCATTTTCTTGTATTTCCAATATATAAGATAGCAATTGTTTTACTTCCAATCTTTATTTACACATGCATGCAAGTTTTATTTAGTTGTGATTAGAGTGAGTGTTGTATTTAAAACTTTTTTTAAGTTAATATTATTCCACAAATATTTTTGAGAAAAATATGTGTATGGGTGCTTAGTATTTCCAGATAATTTAACAGTTGAATTTTTCATTTAAATATATGCATAACATTTTTCCATACATTTACTCCAATATATGTAATCATTGTACTGCTTTAAGATATTTAGGGAATTTTAATTTTTTTCAAAAGATGAAGCTGATTTCTGTATTTATTACATGTGATTTGTTTTCCTTTGAGTTATTTTCTTAGAATAACTTTTCTGTTCTTTCTTAATAGTAAAAAATAAAACACAGTTTAAGAGAGCTACAACTGATTGAACATTCTTGAAGTTTGTTTGACCTCTAGGATTTGGTTCCCCCATATTGCAAACATTAAAATAAATTGGCTACATATAAATTTAACAATCCTCCACACGTTTTTCTCATTTCTGAAAATTCATACTTTTTATTGTTTTATTTAATGTAAAGTTGTGTGTGGTGTGGCATTTTTTATTGACTTAAATGATAATTAGATATTCACCATCTGTTATTGTTAGCTAAGATAGTTATAATTTTTAATACTTAGTTATCAAATAGGCATACAAGATAAAATTTTAAATCTACAAACTCTTAGTCAACAGTAGCAACCATTTTCATTCAGATGCAGTATGGAACTCACAGAATATTTTACTGTTGAAAAAGTATTTCAGAACTCTATGAATTTACTCAAAATGTGTGTTTCTGTGTATGTGTGAATGACTTTTAATATTTAGTATTTTTAACTATTACATAGGCCTACATTTGAATTTGGGAACTGTCATTATGAAAGATTATGAACACCTGTGGAATACTGTATCAAAGTTGGTCATGGAGTTTGATGTTGGAAAGCCATTTCCTCTGAGAACAACAGAACTTAATTTTCTTAAAAAGAATCCATTACCAATCAAAGGTAAGAAATATATGTNNTATATATATATATATATATATATATATATATATATATATATATATGTATGTTTTTTTTAAATTTAAAGTTAAGAACCCTTTAAATTAATATGAAATAAAAGCAGCATTTTTCTAAAATGTTTTAAAAGTACCACTATCTAAATGCTACAAGTATAAGTAAGTTTTTTGTTACTATGTTATTTAATAGTAAATTACCTTTATTGTTGTATCATCAGGGTGATATGCTATGATTATAGTTTTGAAGAGTTATATGTTTTATTTGTAACTAATATTGATATGATTTTTTTAAAAAGTCAGATATATGTGACTTCCATTTTCATTTATATGGCAATACAGTATAGAGCAAGTGGAAATCTCTTGTGGGAAACTATTAAAATGATGGATAAGAGATGTTAAACATTTATATAATTACAGCTAAGCTCAAAACAATAGAAGGGAAATACCAGGAGCCACAAGAAGCAGGAAGAGACTGATCTCTGGGTAGTACAAAATAAATCACTCTGAGAATTTCTGGTTATAGATCTTTTCTGAGTAATCTAGGACTTCATTTACTCTATTAGCAGGGTCAATAAAACTCTAAGCCAAAAAATTAACTTTAAGTGATCAAAGGAATTAGCAAATTCTCTGTAGATATACATAACACAAACCCTGGTTTTACAGGATTTTCTGCCAACATATTAGTGCAAATACAAATTTGTAAAACAACAGAGGAAATAAGCCCTAAGAAAAACAGTAAGCTAAAGAACTAGAACTCTTAAATACTTTAGATTTTGTAATCATCAAAAGTAAAGTATCCTATATGTGTGTTTTAAAATGCTTAAAGAAATAAAATATGAGATTTGAAATATTAGAATATAACAAAATAAAAACATCATTCACATTTTCAAATAACTGAACTTGTAGAAATGAAAATATTATCAACAGATGAGTCAAAAAGCTGATTGGATATTGCTGAAGAGAGAATTTGTGAACTAGAAATAAATCAAAAGAATTACAGATATAGAGAGATGAACATGTTGTATACTTTAAATTTACACAATGTTGTATGTCAATTATGTCTCAGTAAAGACAGAAAATTTTAAAAAATCAAACAACAAACAAAAAATAGAGATGAAAAAATATAAAAGCAATGTTGAAATATATGAAGGATAGAATGAAGAAGTCAACTTTTCATTCATTTGGAGATTCAGAAGGAGAGATTGAGCCAATATGAGTCGGGCAATATTTTGAAGAGATTATGGTTGGGCATTTACCTGGATTGATGAAAGACAAGAATTTGCACATTCAGAATGTATTGTAAACCTCAAGTGGAATAAATAAAACACATGCTCATACATAGTCTCAGACAAATACATACACTAGACACAATAGAATAAAATTATAGAATATAAAAAATAAATATCTTAAAAGAACCAGTTACCTACAAGGAACAAAAAGTCTAATATACATTTTAAATAATATTTATAGAAGTCAGAATAGAGTAACATGATATACAATTCATAAAATATAATTTAAGAATGAAGGAGTACTGTGGATATTTTCAGAAATACAAAACTTATTTATCCATCGTCATAGCATCACTGAAGACATTTCTATATGATGAATTTCAGGAAAAAGAAAATGATCTGAGAAGGAATATGAGGAGAAAAACTAACAGGAAATTAGGGTGTATTGATATAAGGATATTTTTCACGATGTGAAGAAAGAATATATACCCTCTTTTCCTTTTGTCAGACTGAGTTTCACGAGACAAACACTCTTGAGTGTAAGTAGTTTTATTGATCCCAGAAAGATAAAATAAGGGAGTGGTCAAGATAGAACAGGAAGAGAAGAAAGTGAAAGCAAGGCATGTTAGTGAGTGGTTTTCCACTGTGTGCAACTACAGGTAAATTTTAATGGGGATCTCAGTCTTTGGCTGAGGACTCTCTCTGGGGCATTACATTCTTAGCACTGCCCCATGTGGGTTGTAAGATACAAAGTGCGTAGGCAGAGCGTTGTAGAGATTGTACAGGAAGGCATTGGGAAAACACAGAAACAGTGAACAACGAGGGAAAAATGGGCAGAACAATGGCAGCTTACCTAGAATTATGAACCAGATACCAAATAAAGGCTTTTACTAGCCAACTACCATATATATGACATATATGTGATATGTGTGCTATCTATTACTTACCTACCACCTACCTACTTAAAAGCTGTCTATTTCTTTATACTCTGCTGTGTTCTAAAATATTTTAAAGTGGGAAATAACTTTATGGGAAGGGCTATAGTTGATAAATATAATATAAATAAAATCAATGAAAAATGTTTTTAATGTCAAGTTTTAGATAATAATGTGTAGTATTCCTGTATGAAAGTTTTACCTTTGACCTTATCTTAATATTTTACTTGTTTACAGACTCCTCCAAGGAAGAGATACCCAGTTTGGGTTTTATTCCAGTGTCATCCGAGGTGGTTGATAAATTTGCTGGAGACATTTTGAAAGATTTGCCTTTCCTAAAGAGGTATAGGGGCAAAAGTGCCTCAGTGAATACTTGTGTGGAATGGAAGAATTACTTATTAAAGATTCCTTGAAATGTAACAGATTAGAGTATATTAGATGTAATACATATTTTGTAACACATAATGAGTTTAATATCAAATTTAACAATGTCCTTTGATTAATACTAGGTGAAAATCAGCATGGTTTTAGTCTTAGAGTAAAATCACTCCACCTGCATATTTTTAATTAATGAATTAATTAATGAATATTTGTTGATGTTGATGGGACTATTAGAAACATGGAGTGCATTCTGGGCTCTTAAGCCTCTAATAAACTGCTCTTTAGATTCAACCATTCACATTGTATCACAGAAAGAGGAAAGGGGGCTATGATTTTTTAAATTATTACAGAGTGTAATCTGTGCTAAGTTATATTTGAAGGCATGCAATTTAAAATATGCATATATTTATTTTTATCTCATAGTGACGATCCTATTTTAACTTCACTGGTTAAACATAAGGAATTTGATGAACTTGTACATTGGCATTCTCGCAGACCCCTTAGTGATGATTATGACAGGACAAAGTGCCAATTTGATGGTGAGCTCTGTGACTCTGGTGAAATAAATTAAAATCAATTTCACTCTCTGCCTTTTATCTCATTATGAAATATTAGCATGTTATGTGCCACAAATTATACTTCTTGAGTAACAATAGTCTAGAACAGCGGTTCTCAACCTTTCTAATGCCACGACCCCTTAATACAATTCCTCATGTTGTGGTGACCCCCAACCATAAAATTATTTTCNTTGCTACTCTATAACTGTAATTTTGCTACTGTTATGAATCGTAATGTAAATATCTTTTTGTTCTCTGATGGTCCTAGGTGACCCCTGTGAAAGGGTTGTTCGACCCCCAAAGGGGTCGCGACCCACAGGTTGAGAACCACTGGTCTAGAAGGTATTTAGATGAATGTCCATAAAGATGGTGATGAAAAAGTCCCATTTCATTTACTGGAAGTCATATGTACATAGGTCTCCAGGCGTCTTAGGAGGAAGTACACAAGTACGGCATTTGTCCCCACAAAAGTTAGAAGCTGTTTTAAGCAAAGACAGTTTATAGTTGAAGAAATCTGTGTTTTCCTTGATACAAAAAATATAGAGGCCATTGTCTTTCAAGCAATTGCCGCTGCTTTCATGTTACGCAGTTGACAGTGTGTATAACAAGTGCCAACGTTTTATCTGCCTTCATGCTCCGATTGGGTGGAACTGCAAAAAGAGGCTCATAAAACCACTAACAGAAGATCAACAGAGTTTGAATTGGGATCTTGTCTCTTTGGTTCGTGCCTTGTCTTCATGTCATATTTGTCTACCCTTATGGTCACTCACACTGTCCTTCAAGTTGACAATATTTACTTTCAGAAGAAAGGAGTTTGCATAGTAATCATGCCCATATGAAATACTTATCAGCCTACTTATATAAACAGCTACCAAGATCCTGCGAAATATGAGGGGCTCCTTGAGATTAACCATTAACATTTGTCAAAGTGGTTTGATTTGATATGTGTAGATAGACATAGAAAAATTAACTAGCTTAGTTACTCCCTTTAAGTGAGTATGATAGTTTTCCTTGGGTAAGTAGTAAGTCACAGCTTGATTGTTGGGACTTCGTATGTCATTGGATTTTACCATAGTGTAAGTTTTTCTCATCTGCCAAGCTCTTGAATCTGTGGCTATGGTCTGGTCTAAGAACTTTTCTGTCAAGTGATGCAAGAAGCCAGAGTATCCCAAATGGATATCTTCTTCACTCTGCATCTACCTTCCTCTTCTTAACTTTAAGGGCACATGACAAAGGTAATGCCCAGAATCTGTAATTCTTTATAGCATCCTGATATTTGTTTTGGGAGGTAGATAGTGAAAAAGTGTTTTGTCACTTCCACCATTTAAATAAGATAAGGGATTATTCTATAGACAAGACCTAGTCTGAATTAAGATTCCTTCCTTAACAGAAGTGAACAGAGTAAATTACTATTAAGATATGAAAAGAAAACTGCATGTGTGGGTGGGATGGTGTGAATAAGTAGTGAGAAATATAGTTGTGTTACATTTTAAGTCTTTTCTTTTTCAGAAAAATCTAGAGATCGTTATTTTCTTAAATCTCTGCAAAAGTATTATCGCTTTCAACGATTTTATGGAAATTCACTAGAATCAGTCTCTTCCAAACTCATTGTAACTCAAGCTGTCAAGCCAAAGAAGAATTTCAGTGGGTCCAAGAGCAAAAAGGCAAATGTAGGTTCTGTAAATTCTACCAACATGTTTTATTTTTCTTTGTCTTTTCTTAGTTTGATGTTTTTCGGTCTCTTTGGTAGTTTCTTTCCATGCCATACATTTTCTTTTAATATATGATCACTTATTATTTTATTTAGTTGCTAAGAAACTCTAACCTGTATATAAAAAGTTATACATTGCCCTCTATATATAATAAAATATACATTTATTTGAAAAAAGATAAGACATTAAATAACTAAATAAATATTGAAGTAACATTAAAAATATAGCTCTTAACATTAAAAATGTAGCTCTTTAAGAGATCCAGTCCACGGTGGCAATATGGTTCCTGAATTCACCTTCTCCTATGGATATGCTGAATTTATAGCTAGCTTAATTATTCCCTTTAAAATTCCCTCTGAAGGAAATCCAGAAACTAGCTGAGTGACTCCTACACATTGAGTGAATGAGAAAAAAATCCAGTGAAACAACAAGAGGAGGCTGAGACATACTCTTCCACTAGACACCACTCCTGGTATAGTGGCATATAATCAGGAAAGTAACTCGCAACTCCCACCTTCTCCCTCTGGATGTAAGGCTTTGGACCCAACAACTAGCACCCCAACTTTTAAGATTTCTACCTGAGGGAAGGGCCCCCAAAACATCTAACTCTGAATGCCAATGAGAGTTGCTTCCACAAGACCCAAAAGACTATATAGCAAACAAAGAAATGGTTTTTAACAGGCTTGCACTGAACTTGCCTAGCTATCCCCATAGGGTTCAGCCAGAGATAGCAGACTAAAACACTTATCTCCCATTCCTTCCCTGAAAGAAGCCAATTCGCACACTTTAAAAGCTGCTGTCTGGGGGTCAGTCTTCTAACTTAGCGTGCACCTAGAGATAGATTGTAGTCCTCCTCAGACATCAGGAAGGCAGAGTACACCATCTCTGTATTCTCTCTCTGGCCTGCTTCAGGTGTACAATGTAATAATGTAAATAAATGTAATGTGTTTTGCATAAGCCTCATGGTAACCACAAAGCTGAAACCTATAATAGACAACAGAGAAAGAGAAATAAATCTAAGCATTTGACTATAGAAAATTATCAGATCCATAAAGGAAGAGGCAAAGAGAAGAGAGGAACAAAGGAGTTATAAAATCGGCCAGAAAAAAAGAAAATTAACAAAATGGTATTGTAAGTCTATACCTGTCGATAATTATTTGAAATATAAATTGACTGAATTATCTAATCAAAAGTCATAGAGTGGCTGAATGAATAATAACAAAAGACCCAACTATATGCTGCCTACAAGAGACTCACTTCAGCTTTAAGGACACACACAGACTAAAATTAAAACGATGGAAAAAGATATTCCATGGAAATGGAAACCAAATAAAAAGCAGGCGTAGCTATACTTATATCAGAGAAAATAGACTTTACATAAAAAACTGTAATAAGAGAGAAAGAAGGTCATTATATAATGATAAAGGTGAAAATCTGAAAGCTTTCTGAGATTCGGAATAAGACAAGGGTGCCTACTCTTGCCACTTCCCTCTGCTCCCATTCTTGCCATTCTTATTCAAAATAGTATGGAAAGTCTAAGCCAGAGCAGTTAGGCAAGAAAAAGAAAAGAAAGTCATCCAAATTGGAAAGAAAGAAGTAAATGTCTCTATTTGCAGATGACATAACATTATATGTAGAAAACCCTATAGAATCCACCCAAAAACAGAACCAATAAATAAGTTCAGTAAAGTTACAGGTACAAATTTACATACAAAAGTCTGTTTCATTTCTATACACTAATAATAAACTATCAGAAATAGAAAGTAAGAAAACAATCCCATTACAATTGCATCAGAGTAAAATACTGAGAAATCAATTTAATCAAGATGGTAAAAGACCTGTACACTGAAAACTATAAGACACTGATGAAATAAACTAAAGAAACAAATAAATGGAAAGATATTCCATACTTATGGATTGGAAGAATATTGTTAAAATGTCTATACTATCTAAAGCAATCTACAGAATCAATGCAATCCCTATCAAAATTCCAGTGGCATTTTTTTCACAGAAATAGAACAAATAATCCTCAAATTTGCATGGAACTACAAAAGACCCTGAATAGCCAAAGCAATATTGAGAAAAAGAACAATGTTGGAGGCATCACACTCCCTGATTTCAAACTATTATAAAATTATAGTAATCAAAACAGTATGGTATTGGCATAAAAGCATTTGTAAGATTAAAACATTGGGAAAGCTCAATATTATTGATTAGAATTAAATACTGAGAAAGTGATGACAACTGAAATTGAGTTTGTTATAGGCAAAGTTTAGATATTAATTTTATGAATAACCAGAATTGTCTAAGGTTTGTCAGAAGTCTCTTGTGAATACAACATTTTCTAATTTGTCTTTGCAGATTAATAAATCATATTAATAAAAGTATAGTACAAGTGGGCCCATATTGTGTTTAAGTCAATTTGAAATGAGTATCTGGATAGAGCAAATAAGTTGTATTTATGTTATTCCTTCTATCCCCTCCTTTTTTTCATTCCCTTTCTATTTTCTCATTCACTCATCAAACATGAACTAAATATTTTATGCTTGGGATGTATAGACAGTTATGACACATTTATGTTTCAAGGTAATTAATCTAGAGGGGAAGTATGACAAGTAAAATCACAGCTACAGCACATGTTATGAGTGCTTTGATAGAGAGATTCTTGGGCAGAGGAAAAATATATGACCTATACTTAGGAGCGGTAGGGAGGGCTTCATATAAGAAATATCTTGAAAGGCAAGTAGGGGATAGAGAGGAAAGTACAAGTATGGAAGAATGGGAGATGAAAACCAATTCCAATCACAGCAACAGGAAACAGTGCATGGAGACAGAAAACAAACAAATGAAAAAAACCAAAAACCAAAAAAAAAAACAGTGGCTTGGTGTTTCTGATTTTGTTATATTTTTTCTTTGATTTATAACCTAGACTACTCAGAAAACTAAAAATTATCTGCATAGAGCCTTTATACTCATTAAAATGAATTGTCATAAGTTTTTCATATTGTCTCGTTCATGAAATATCATCTTGGAATATTTCCAGCTTGATTCATGGGATGTTTCTTTCCTTTTTGGGCAGGGGACTAAGGCTGAAATAATTACTGAAGCGAATAAGAAGAGGTTATTTGCCAAGGAAGAAGAAAAAGAAGAGAAAAAATGGAGTGTTCTGTCATTTTCTATTGAAGAGGAAATGAAAGAGAATTTAAACTCTGGAATAAAGAATCTGGAAGATTTTTTGAAATCATGTAAAAGTAACTCGGTGAAATTTAGAGTTGAATTAGTAGGGTTAACTGCCTGCTTGAAAGCATGGAAGGAACATTGCAGAGGCCAAGGAAAAGGTATGTGATTCTGTGTTTTTTCTTTTGATGAATTGGAGAATTAATAAAAACAACTACAAAAAAAAATGGAGCGATGACTGCTGTCACTTATTATTAACTGGAAATTTGTGTTAGAAGCCTTGATACATTATCTGATTTTATCCTTACAAAATTCCTCTAAGTGTTCTTACTTCTATTTTATCAGTGAGCAGTGAAATCTCAGTGAGGGTCCAGGGTCCTAGTAACAAATATTAAGCACGTTCATAAGCAAATTCAAATGAAATCACAATCAAAGAGAGGTTTAAGAAAAACGACTTACAAAGTTGTGGGAATGGTTAAGGGAACCAACAAAGACGGCGAGGCCCCCAGGGAAAATTTGTCATTCCTCTTTGAGATCTGAAGTGTACACATTTTCTTTTTGGGTAAAACTGGTATTATGTTTGTCAGCATACTGAGTTCTTCCAAAAATTGCTGTGGCTTCCATGCACCTTACTTTATAATTTCTACAATGGAGAGTACAAAAGAAGAGAGGGTGAGGAATATAGTGGAGCAATAAGACTGGGTAGAGATATGTAAATTGATAGCAGGTGAAATGATCATGTGCCATACCTCCAAACTGACGATCCTTTCAAGTAAACCTAATTGATTTCAGTCTTGAACATCTCCACACTTGAATCCACTTAACACCTGGTAACCAGGTTCTTTTTTCCCCCACTCTCATTCTGCTAACTTCAGTCTGCTCTCGCAGTCAGCCTTTCACTGTGGATTCTATCACAGTGAGAAGCATTAAGACTTGGCCTACTGTAAGTATTTCTCCCCAACCAAGATGTTGTATCAGAATTTGAATTTGGCTGCTACTAAGATAGATCAGAATTAACAATGGCTTACCCTCCTGGAGAGTAATATTTCTGTATTAAATTTTTTTTGTAGCCTCATAGCGTTCAGTAGGTGTTTGGTAATATTTGTTAAACAGATCAAGTATAGGTTGATTGGAAGACAGGCAGAATCAAAACCAGCCCTAACTTGGTAAGTATGGAAAGATTAGCAGTGAGGAGAAATAAAAAGGATATATATTTGACTATAAAGAAATGGAGAGGAATTGGCAAAGTCTGTATCTGGCAGTTGTAATAGGCCGATTGAATTGAGAGGCTCCAGTGACTACACCAAATACTTATGTATGGTCAATAGTAGAACTCAATAAATGTTGCTGAGTTTTTAGCCAGATATTTAAAGTCATTTGAAGAGATGAAAAGAACAGGTGGAAAAAGGATTTGTTTTTTCCCCAGAACTTATACAAACATGAGCTTTAATGATCTTATTTCTATCAGCTACAAGGTTTTTCTTTTTCTCCAGCTCTTATACAGCTGCTTCTCCATTATCCACAGAGATGACGAAGTGTGTATAGTTGCACTTTAATTTTATTTTATTTAGTACTTAGTAGTCCACAACCTCCATTAATGTTAAGTAAGATAGTTAATTTAATTAGGTTTGATTTGATAGCCTGGATGGCTAATCTTGGATAATCAAACATTTATTATTATTGGTGGTCTTGATAACAATTTTATTGTTTATTCTTTGCCAAGGTGAAACCACAAAAGATTTAAGTATAGCTGTTCAAATGATGAAAAGGATCCACTCCTTGATGGAAAAATACCCAGAACTTTTACAAGAGGCAGATCGGCGACTCATAGCCAGATGCCTTAAGTATTTAGGATTTGATGAGTTGGCAAGTTCTTTATATCCAACCGAGGTAATGTTTTCATAATAGCTCCATTTTAATAGAGTAATTATTAGGTACATATAAAGTGTCTTGCTAGTACAGTCACCTCTTCTAGATTTTTTTTTTACCTGAAAATATTTATGCTGAGTTCATAATCATTATTAGTAATCCAGCTGCTCAAATTTAAAGTAATCTAGAATTAGGAAGCTTGTACAAATTCTTGTCTGGACAAACATTAAATGCCAGATAATCTCTGCAGCTCCTTGAAACTAATCCCATGTTTAATTCTAACAAAACAAAAAAATTAACCATTATAATTGTGATTGTGAATTGTCTTTAAATATATCAGATTGTAGCTACAAATAGCATGATGGATATTTGAAAACCTTGTTATCTGCTAATTTACTCATGATTAACTGACTTGATGGTAAAGGACTTCTTCAATAAATATTACAAAATGTAAAGGCTGGTAAGATGATTTTCTCATAAAAACTGCTCAGTAATAAATATTTTAATTATTTAAATGATGTTATAATTTAATATCACTTTCAAAATGGACTTTTAAAATAATTTAGGATGCAGCAGATGATGACATAAAGGAGAAGAAAAAGAATAAATATTCAATTGGCATTGGGCCAGTTCGGTTTCAACTACAATATATGGGTCATTATTTGATACGAGATGAGAGAAAAGATCCAGATCCCAGAGTTCAGGATTTTATTCCTGACACATGGCAGGTAATGATTGCATGAAACAAACATTTTTATATTTTATTATTAAATGTGATCTTAGGAGCTTCTCATTACTATGGCTCTACCTATTTGTCATGAACTTAATATTGAGTCATATTATTTAAAATTATTTTGTCATTAGGGATGTAAAATGTAAACCCTTTTCCCAACTTAAAGAAAGTGAAATTTTCATTTCATTAATTTTCTATAAACAGACCAGCTCCTTAGAGGTACTCTGATGATTTCACATGTATATTTTTGAATTTCTGTGTCATCCAGTTGTATCCTTATGGATCAGCCTCCAAAATTTCCTGTGTCAGTAGGATTTCATATGTAAATATATACTTGTGCATATATATTTACATATTTATATATATATTTACATACATATTACATATATATTTACATATTAGAAATTTGGGCAGCTTAAACTGTATAGACCAGGGGTCAGCAAACTGCAGCTCGTGAGCCCCATGCAGCTCTTTGGGTACGTACATGTGGCTCTGAAGTAAAATTGAAAATGAAAATAAAGCTATCATAGTTTCATTTATAACATTTTTAAAGAATATTATTCACATAATGGTTATTATGTAAAAATATATTTATGGCTCTCGAATAATTTTTAAATTGTTGTGAGGGACAGGATTGGCTCTTCCAGGGGTCGGCAAACGTTTGAGACGGAACATACCCAAAGAACCGCATGTGGCTCATGAGCCGCAGCTTGCCGACCCCTGGTGTAGACAATTGTTTAAATATTGATGTGCCTCATCTATCACTATAGTATCTAGTCTTCTATAAATAAATGTAAATTTAATATTTATGGATATAAAATTTGGAATAAAATGGTGAGTTTCTGCATAGACTGAACCATGAATATTTACCCACAAAAGTGCAATTGAACGTTTTTTCACATACTACCCATCATACAGGTTTATGATTCTTTGACTAGCCATCATTTTGATGAATAAAAGGATAGGCTGAAGGGATGAAGATCCCACATGTCCTCTAAAGTAGGTACCTGGCATTATTCTATATAGGATTTAGAAGGTAAGTAATAAAATAATGAATTACTGATTTTTTTTTCTCCTCGGCCACTTTTTCACCATTAGAAAAATACATATTGTCTACTTCTTAGAACTTAATTTCTCAAAGTCATTCTGCACTTAATCAATGACAAATAATTAGAAAAAATATCCTCCCAATAAGAAGATATTTTATTCGCACTCATTTTCCATTTTTCACACACAAACCCATCTCCAGTTGCTCAAAGGCCTAACAGTTCTGTTTTCTGAGAGAATATCATGACTTCTTCAGATTTTCCTGTACATTTCTTCAAGTGTTTTCAATTCCCAGTTATTCCATTTGAGAGTCAGAAAATTAAAAGCGTATTAATATATGTGTGTTGGTAATGTGCTGTTCCCATTACTGACACAAATGGTGCTCTCAACCCTGCAGCGTGAGCTCCTTGATGTTGTGGATAATAATGAGTCAGCAGTGATTGTTGCCCCAACATCCTCAGGCAAAACCTATGCTTCCTACTACTGCATGGAGAAAGTGCTGAGGGAGAGCAATGAAGGGGTGGTTGTGTATGTTGCTCCAACAAAGGTAGGGCTCAAGTGACTTCCATTTTCTTTCATGCTCAAACCTCCTCTTTTAAAATAATACATGTAGGTGTGTAGTGAATCTATTTCACTATTTATTTGTTTTCCAGGTTTATTAAGATCTAATTGACGTGTAACATTGTATTATTTAAAGTGTATATCAATGATTCAATATATGTATATATTGTGAAATGATTACCACAAAAAGTTTAGTTAGCTTATTAACTTATAATTATAATTCTTTTCTTGTGATGAGAACTTTTAAGATCTACCCTCTTGGCAACTTTCAAATATGCAATACAGTATTGTTAACTATAGCCCCATGCTGTACATGATATCCCCATAACTTATTCATGTTACATGTGAAAATTTGTCCCTTTTGACCATTTTATGCTTCCCCTCATCCCACCCTGCCTTTGGCAACCACCAATCTATTCTGTTACCAGGAGTTTTAATTTATTTTTTTAACCTGTATTTTCTCTTTTTAGTTTCAGAGGCCCAAATAATAGTTTACTTAGAATCATTGTGAGGAAAAAGCCTGGTCTTGTGATCTTGTCATTTAGCATTGTGCATGAATTGACAAAAGTACCCACACTTTGCTGGACAATGTTGAGTCACTTATGAGCCTAATATTTTTATGTCTAGGACTGTATGATGTTGAACTTAAAAACAAAGTATGATTTTTGTCATTTAGGAGAAAGTCAGATTTGCAGGAAGTATAAGTTTGCATATCCTCATTCACAACCCATTGTTTTTAATGTGATTACAATTAAGAAAGACAAATTTCGTTGGGATAACTTTAATTCTACACATTAATATGAATTCAGACTCCTTTTTATTTTCTAAGAAAATGTGTAGTGTCCAGTGACTTGTGGTCAGCCTCAGCACCAGATTGATTAATATGATTAGTTGAAATTAGCACTTTATTTTTTATTGTAGCTTTTTTTGTTTTTCATGGGTATGAAAGCAATAAGCGCTCATTGTCAGAAATTAATAAAATATATCAAGAAAAATTAAGCTTACTAGAAGTGGAATTGGTAAATCAACACACTACATATTGCCAAACTACTATCTAGTTAAATCCATTTTTATTTCTACTGGCTGAATATGGAAGTGTACATTCTCTAATCATTTCCAGTGTTCTTATTATCACTTAAAAAGTTTTTGCCATACTAATAGCTGAAAACTTTTATTTAAATTTACATTTTTGTTATTACTAATGATTTGGGCATCTTTATGTATGGTTTGGGGGCATTGGTATTTCTTTATTCATGACCACTTATGGATGTATTTGCCCTATTTTCTTTTTCTTTGGGGGAAGGGAATGTCTTTTAATTTATTTATCAGAACTTTGCATAATTAGTATAATACTTTTTCTCTTTAAAGTATAATGAATATAGTCATATTTGTCATTTTGTCTTTTTATTATATTGTGGTCATATCAATGATAACATATGGTTAATATCTTGGTATAAACAGATCTATGAATATTTTCATTTAGCTCTTTCATGTGTGCTCAAATATATAAAAATACATGAAAATGTTCACTTTTAGTATCTTTATGCTTATGTTTTAAAATTTACATTTTAATCTATGTGAATTTTTTTTGAGGGGGGCAAAAATGTGAAATAGATTTTCATCGGTTTTCACACATTCAGATTCCATGGGCCAGCCTACACGCTTGATCCAGAGCATGGTTCTACCTGTTTACATCTATATTCAAATGTAAGATGTCTGATAATAAGAACCAGAAAACTACCTTGACTATCCCTCACTTGACCTTTCTTTTATAGCAGACTCACAGTTCTCTTACTTTAGGTTGAGGTTTATCAATGAGGTTCAGCATGCTTAGGCAAGTATTTCAAAGAGAGCATGTGAGTATATTTAGAGTAGATGAATACAAGAAAGGGGTTATTAAGCTTTCAGCACACATAGCAGGACATATATTATTTTTATATACTTCCTGTTATTCTCTGTAGTTTTACCTGTACTTTATTATGTGATTAACAAATCTCTTTCTTTGTCAACCAGGCCCTCGTTAATCAAGTGGCAGCAACTGTTTACAATCGTTATACTAAAAATATGCCAAGTGGTGAAACTCTATGTGGTGTTTTTACAAGGGATTATCGTCATGATGCCCTAAACTGTCAGGTAGGATATATTAATTCATGCATTTGTTATCAAATTATACAGTAGTACTTATATGACTTTTTCACTAGAAATTCAACATCTTCACAAGGCCTAATGGAAATAATTTTTTTGAATTTACAAAAAATGAAGTGGCTTTAGAGAAAAGTTAATATTTTTATATTCAGAGAGTGAGAAATAGAACTAATCTTTTTTTTAGGACACTTAGATTTTGATTTCATATTTCAGTTATAGTTCACTGCATCATATTGGTTTGTAACTTGATTCAGAATGATCTGAAGAATCCAATGTTATAAAAGTATTAATAAACATCAATTACCTAATCAGAATTACTTTTTATTGATATGTAGGGTTTCCTTACTTTTCTTGATGAGTAGGATACTCACTGTAATTTTTAAAATGTCATATTATGGATAGAAAACTGGGTGTTAAATAAATCATACACAATTTTTCTCCTTATTGAACTCATAGGTAAACAATTAAGACTAGACAAAAAGTGAAAACATGATTATAGAACATTGTATAGTAGACATGGAGATGTGTTGCCCAGATCACCTCTTAAGGAGGTACTTGTTGCCTAGATGTAGGAGTGTGGTCATGACAGATGTCACTTCTCCCAGTTCTGCTTCCATAATATGTATCCTGTGACTGAGCTAGACAGGGGTATAAACACTGGGCCATTTTGGCTTCATATGGAATTGCTCTGACAGCCAATATTCACTGCAGAATTTTGAGCCACATTGGCCAAGGCTTCCTCAGGCCTGTTTTGAAGTTTAGCTTTTCCCTCTGCCCTACTGTGCTTCCCCCCACTTCCATAGTTGTTGATTCTTTATAAACATTTTTCAACCTAAATTGTATTTTGGAGTCAGATTTTGAAGAAATAAACCTGTGACAATTAATTCTTTCTATTTCTTATTACTTTGAATGTTCATAAATAAGAATTTAAATTTCAAATCTGGTATTTTACCATTTTGACCCATAAAATAACTTGTAACTTCATAAAGTTCCAACTAATATATCACAATTTTAATGAAACATCAGAAGCAATATTGTATCCTACTTATCAGGTGGTACATTCAGGAGTTATAACTCTATATTCTTACAGCTATGTTTTCACATAGTAAGTGCTCAAAATGTTTGTTTATAAAATGTGATTATTTTTAGGTACTTATCACAGTGCCTGCCTGCCTTGAAATTCTGCTGTTAGCTCCTCATCGCCAAGCATGGGTGAAAAGGATCAGATATGTTATATTTGATGAGGTAGGTTTGGTATTATGTACCTGGGTGATTTTCTAGTGTACATAAGCACTATAGTGAAGGTCTTTGGTGCTTGAGGACATTTGTCCCTTTGTATGGCATTCAAGTTGGGGAGGCACTTCCTTCTGAATGGTTTTCCCAGTGAATCATACCGCGTCTTTTGGCTCCTCGTTCCTGTTGTGGCTCAATAGGGTATATCAGTGTATTGGCAGAGCTCTGTATTGGAGAGGAACCTGTCATTAGTGCCTACTGTTTCAGAGGAGCAGAAATAACCACCATGGCATAAGTTTTCCTAAACAGATGTCAAGCAACAGATTTTGGGCTATAAAAATGATGACACTTATATAAGTTATTTTATCAGTCACGGTCCCAATTGCAAACAAGTGGCACACTCAAAATACAATTCAAGAAAAGTATTTCCCAAAGGTGTGCGTGAGGGAAACTATAAATGTTAGTGCAGTAATTCAGAACTAGTATCTTGGCCCTAGCCTTAAAGGGACAAGGCAAAGAAGCAGTTACTGAGACTCAAAAGGAGATTCTGATTAAATTGGCCACGTTGTGAGGAACAGTTCCCTTAGTTGAAGGACATAGCTAGCCCAAAGTAATCTGTCAGGAAGGGAGGAAATAGAATAAAGGCCTCACTCTTATTCTCCTCCCTTCTCTTCTCCTGCCAAGGCTGTCCATTGGTCAAATACACTGGAACCAGAGAGCACTGGAGCACTTTTTAAGTAGTCTCCATAAGTTGGTTTCCTTTGGCAGAGAGAGCAGAGTAGAAAACAATGGAATTTTATAGGGGAAAATAGGAAATATTTAGGAAAAAATTTTAGCATTATTAGGAATATTTATTCCAAGAAACTTAAAACAAAAGGATATGTTTTGCTCCAAAAATTTTCAATTTAAAGGGAAAAAAAACAATGTCTGTATTTAACTTAACTTTTCCTGTTGTAAATGTGGGGCTACCAAGCAGGCGGTGCTTTTCATTTGTTTGATACTGATTTTTAGATAATCTGTGTATATTGTATTTTGAGGGCCTGGATTATTTCTGTTAAAAAAAAAATCCATCAACTTTGTCTTTGCAGTCTAGAACCTTGAATTGTACTCTAACCTCAAAACCCTGAAATGATATGAAATTTTTATAAAAGGGTAAAGTAGAAAGGTTTTGAAGGCTAATGTCTATTCTGGTGGGATCAGGGGAAAGTGCTATCTAGTACAAAGCATAAAGTGAATATTCAGCAGAGTGGTATATTATCTGACCAAAGCAGAGCCAAATGGGCAGTGGAAAATTTTGTTTTAATTATCTGATTCTGATAGTAAGTACTTTCCAGTTGATCTCTAGGGGTCATAATTTAATCTGTTTAAAGAAGACCACATTTGAGAATCTAGTTCAGTTTCAAAAGACATTCATTTCTTTATTCAGCAAGTATTTAAGGAATGTCTCCTCAGTGCCAGGCTCTGTTATCTGTTAGTACTGGGAATTCCCAGGTTGAAGGTCACAGAGTAATTGAAAAAAGGGAATTAAACAATTAAGCACACCAATGACTATGCCAGCCCACACTGGCACATGGTGTGAAGGAAAGGAGCTGGCTGCCATGACTGTGACAATGGCTGGGAGACGGTAGGAGGACAACTCTGAAACCGGACAGCAGGAACGTCTTTCTAATAGAGTGACATTAAGCTGAATTTACAGCTTGAAAAGAGGGGGTGAAAGCATTTTAAGCAGAGGGAACAATATATATGAAAGCTCTAGAGCAGGAAATTTCTGTTTCAGGAAGAAAGAAAAGGCTAGTATGTCTGCAGCAAAGTGGGAGCAAGATGAGAGACAGTGGCTTGAGATGAAGCTAGAGAGGCAAGCAGGGGCCAGATTATTCCAGGCAGCACACGCCTTGTTAAGGAGTTTACATTTTGTTCCACATGTAATAGCAAGATATGGAAGAAATTGAATTAGGGACATAGCCTAATCTATCTTTTAGACCCATCATTTTGGCTGTGATGTGAAGAATGTAGGGGGCAGGAAGGGAGCTAGGAGAATAGTCAGGAGGAGATTGTGATATGTGATGGTGGCTTAGTGGGTAGAAAGCATGGAGATAAATACATAGAGTACAAAGGAAGTTTTGAAAGTAAGATAAAGAGGAATTGTTGATGGATTGATTGTGAGGACTAGAGAAAATTTACGGGTGAAGATTTTCTAAGGCCTGAATTTGCAAATATTTATATGCATTTAACATGGTTGGTTAGAGGTAAGAGATAACTATGTATGAAACTTTAGGCTTCCATATCTTATTTTCATGAGCTATTTTCTTTTTTACACTTAAGAAATGTTTTATTTAGCTTTTTTTTGAGTATATATATTTTTTTGAGTATAATTTACATGCAGTAAGAGCACAAATTTTAAAAGTATAGTGTGACTAAGTTTACATATGTGTATACTTATGTAATCATCACCCAGATTGAGATGTTAAACATTTCCATCACTCCAAAGGTTCTCTTGTGCCCCCTCCTAGTCAGGGCCCACAACCAGAGGTAACCACTAGCCTCTCTTCTGTCACCAAATTAATTTTGCTTCTTATACTTCATATAAATGGAATCGTATAGTATGTTCTCTTGTTCCTGGTTTCTTTTATGCAACAAAACATCTGTGAGTTTTATCTACAATACATTCTTGTTTGTGTTTGTAGTTCATTCCTTTTTATTGCTGTGTTGTATTCCACTGTATAAATATTCCACAATTTATTTATCCATTAACCTATTGATGGGTATTTGAGTTGTTTCCAGTTTGGAGTTATTATGAATATAACTTTTGTGAATATTATTTACATGTCTTATGGTGGACACATGCAACATTTTCTCTATATCTGTATCAGAAGTAGACTTTGGGACATAGGAGAGACATGTATTTAGCTTTTGTAGATATTGCTAAACAATCTAACAAAGGAGTTCAACCCACTTACTCTTATCAATATGTATGAGAGTTCCCATTGCTTGACATGCTTGCCAACATGTGCTGTGATCAGTCTTTTTTGTTTGTTTATTTTATTTATTTATTTATTTATTTATTTTTAGTTTCAGGTATACAAAACAATGCAACATTATAGTTTTCACCCCTTACAAAGTGACAACCCTCCTCCCCCAATCCACCGCCCCACCCCGCCATATCATACATATCTATTACAATTCCATTGACTCCACTCCCACGC
Source organism: Hipposideros armiger (assembly GCF_001890085.2). Lineage (NCBI taxonomy): Eukaryota > Metazoa > Chordata > Mammalia > Chiroptera > Hipposideridae > Hipposideros > Hipposideros armiger. Next base: position 1,301,606 of record NW_017731794.1, read on the forward strand.
TATACTACACATTCCATGACTATATATATATATATATATATATATATATATATATATATATATATTAAATTATAGTTGACATACAATATTATTCAATGTCAGCTTCAGGTGTACAGTGCAGTGGTCAAGCCACTATACCGTCCTGAAGTGGTTTCTCTACCAAGACATGTGTCCATCTGACACCCTACAAAATATTTACAACCCTATTAATTGTATTTCCCAAACTGTCTTTTATATCCCTGTGGCAATATTGTAGTTAACAATTTATGCTGTCTAATCCCTCCTGCTTCTCCCTCATCCCCACCCCCTCCCATCTAGCAACCATCAGTTTTTCCTCTGTGTCTCTGAGACTATTTCTATTTACTTTGCACATTTATTCAGTTATTTAGATTCCTCATATAAGTGAGATCATATGGTATTTGTCTTTCTCCGACTGTTATGTTATCTCATGTAACATAATGTTCTCTAGGTCCATCCATATCATTGCAGATGGTAAAATTTCATTCTTCTTTATTGCTGAATAATACTTCATTGTATAAATGTACCACAGTTTCTTAATCTAGTCATCTACTGAATGGCATTTCAGTTGTTTCCAAGTCTTGGCTATTGTAAATAGTACTGCAGTAAACATAGGGGTGCGAATATTTTTTGGAATTAGCATCTTGGATTTCTCTGGATAGATCCCTAAGAGTGGAATTGCTGAGTCATAAGGTAGTTCCATTTTCAGTTTTTTGAGATACCTTCATACTGATTTCCATAATGGCTGCACCAATCTGCAGTCCCACCGACAGTGCATGAGGGTTCGCTTTTCTCCACATCTTCACCAGCAATTATTGTTTGTTGGTTTATTGATGGCAGCCATTCTGACCGGAGCGAGGTGGTATCTCATTGTGTTTTTTATTTGCATTTCTCTAATGACTAGTGAGGTTGAACATTTTTTCATATGCCTGTTGGCCATCTGTTCTCTTTAGAGAACTGTCTCTTCATATCCTCTGCCCATATTTTACTTGGTTGTTTGTTTTTTTGGTATTGAGTTGAATGAGTGTTTTATAAATTTTGGATATTAACTCCTTATCAGATATATTGTTGGCAAATATCTTCTCCCATTCAGTAGGCAGCCTTTTTGTTGTATTGATGGTTTCTTTTGCTGTGATAAAAGACTTTTAAGTTTCATGTAATCCCATATGTTTATTTTTTATTTTATTTCCCTTGCCCGAGGGGATATATCAGCAAAAAATATTTCTCAGGGTAATGTGTGCAAATTTACTCCCTATGTTTTCTTCTAGAGTTTTATGGTTTCAGATCTTTAATCCATTTTGAATTTGTTCTCATATATGGTGTAAGTAGGTGGTCCATTTTCATTTTTTTTGCATGTGTCAGTCCAATTTCCCCAGCAACATTTACTAAATAGACTATCTTTACTCCAATGTAAATTCTTACTTTTGTTGTCATAGATTAAATGAGCATATTTGGATGAATTTATTTCTGGGCTCTCTATTCTGTTCCATTGATCTATGTATCTGCTTTTATGCCAGTACCATACTGTTTTGATTACTATAGCCTTGTAGTATAATTTGATGTTGGGTAGCATGGTACCTCCCACTTTGTTCTTATTTCTCAAGATTGCCATGACTATTTGGGGTCTTTTATGGTTCCATATAAATTTGAGGATTATATGCTCTATTTCTGAGAAAAATGTCCTTGGTAGTTCGATAGGAATTGTGTTTAATATATATATTGCCTTAGGTAATATTGACATTTTAACTATTTTAATTCTTCCTATCCATGAACATGGTATGTATTTGCATTTATTTGTATCATCTTTGAATTCTCTCTTCAGTGTCTTATAATTTTCTGAATACAGGTCTTTTACTTCTTTGGTTAGATTTATTCATAGGTATTTTATTGTTTTTGAAGCAATTGTAAATGGGATTGATTTGTTGATTTCTTCTTCTTAGTTTATTATTGGTGTATACCAACGCAACTGATTTCTGAATAATTATTTTGTATCCTGCTACTTTACTAAGTTTCTTTATCAGTTCTAATAGCTTTTTGGTGGAGAGTTTGGTATTCTCTCTATATAGTGTCATGTCATCTGCATATATTGACAGTTTTATTTCCTCCTTTGCAATTTGGATGTCTTTTACTTCATTTTCTTGTCTGATTGCTGTAGCTAGAACTTACAGAACTATGTTGAATAAAAGTGGTGAAAGTAGTTTGCTGTTGAGTTGCTGTTTAATTGCTTTAGGCTTGTCAGATGGTGGGATTGACCCTCAGAATGATAGCTGGGAGAATTAGCTGTGTTTGTAATGTATGAGATGCCATGTGGAGGTTGACCCGGTCAGAGGAGGCTTGTCCACTGTGGGCTCATGTGCCTGTGGAAAATTTTCTTTAAGAGTGCCTCTTGTAGGTTTAACCAGGTAGTACTCTGGTTTTGTCTAACACTGATCTCTGGGTGTATTGGTTCTCATGTCTCTTGGGTGGGGCTTCCACTCAGCCATTTCAGCCCTGTCTGTTACCAGCCCGTAGCTACCTGGTAGGTGCCTCAAGGCTATACGCAGTTGGCTGCTGCCCGTGCTGGAGCTGGGGTCATGTGGGGATGTTCTCTGTGTGAACTGAGGTTGGCTGCCACCAATATTGATCCTGAGGGAGTTAAGGCCCAGTGCCCCCTCGGATGTTGTCATCTATCATATGCCAGTAAGGCCCAACTATTAAAAGAGGCTCTTTAGGAGCATTTGTCTGGCAATCTGACCTGGTGTTGAGGGTTCCCTCAGTGATGTGTCACTAGCTTGGCAGGTTGGAGTTCAAATGTGTTATGAGACATGATTGGTGGTTTTAAGACGTTAAATGCAGATTCAGGTTTGCCTGGCCTGTGATCCCCTTGTATAGCGTCCCTAGGGCACTACAGCCAGCCTCCACCTCACGCTCACATATTCATGAAAGCTGCTCCTGAGTGGCTGTGGTGTAGCTTTGTTGTCACTGATCACCAACAAGATGACCCCAGGGCTCTGCAGACCACCTTCTGTTTTAAACAACCTTTTCCACAGTTTGTAGGGGGGGTGGGCAAGTCACCCTGCACTTTGATTGCTCCTTGCAATGCAGCTGTAGGTGGGCAAAGTGGTGTTACAGGTGCATAAAGGCTGTTGTCAGTGGTTTTTACAAATTCAGTGTAGTGTCAGCTCCTGGACCAGTGCTAGGTCCACGTCCACTTCATAAAACAAAAACAAAGCAAGGCAACCTAACAACACCAAGAAAACAAATACACCCCCACAAAAACAAGATAAGCAATGATCAGACAGGAGAAACAAAAATATATAAAAGAGACAAAAACACAAATACAAACACAGGAGAAAAAGAAAGAAAAACAGTGATCAAAACAATAACCAGATAAACAAGCTTGAAAAACAATGACAAAAAGAAAACAGATGAAAGAAGAAAAAGGAACAAAAAGATGAAAGAGAAAGAAAAGAAAAAAATAAAAATAAGTAAAGAAGGGGGGGAAAATGGAAAACAAAGAAAACAGAGGGAAAAAAAAGTCTCTCTGCCCGCTTTAATCTGCAGACGAGTTGCTCAGCAATAGAGAGTCTCTGGGCACCTCACCACCTGCTGTGTTGTGGGAAGGGCCCAAAGCGTTGAGATCCAGCCTCCCTCTCAGGCTTTCAGTGAGCTTCCTGCAATTAGCTGCTGTGTGCCCTGGGGCCATGCTCACCACCAAAAATCCTCACAGGTTGCTATGGGCTGTCTGCCACTGCAAAAACCCTCTGTGGCCTTTGGAGATGGGGGCCAGGCAACAGGGGCTCAGGGTGTCCCTGACAACGCAGCTCTAGGTGAGCAGGTGTCGCGAGCACCTGAAAGGATCAGTCGCCACACTGTAGTCTCTTCCTGGAAGTCAAGGGGACATTAACCACTCAGCGGGGCCCTATGTCCCTGCATGGTACTTGTGATGCGAGTGGGGAACAAAGTCCCGACACACAGGTTCAGATAGAGTGAGTAACACGCTTTATTTGGAAACCAATGTCCCTCCAGAGACCAATGCACTGGTAAGCACAGAGGGTTATACAGAATAGAATAGAATTGAATAATGAACCAAGTCCCAGTCAATCGAGATGGAGACAGTCCCTGGTCCAGGAGAGATGACTGGGCCCAGAATGGGCTGGAGGCAAGCTGGTCTTGCAAGGCAGAACTTGGGAGAGTCCCGGAGTATATCGCAGCTTGCATCTCAGAGGGTCTTAGCCAAAGTGCCCAGTCAGACTGCTCATGGCATTGCTCTGGAGTTCTACTTTTATCCTCTTTTCCTTGGACTTGTTAACTTCTTAGGTTATAACCAGAAGTTGTTTTGGTGAATGTGTTTACCACTCAATTTTGTTATGCTCAGTTTCACACAAAAACATAAACATGTTCATTTTCATGTATATGGTCTACACATAAACATGTTTACTTTCAACTTACTCTTGTCAGTCTCACACATATGCAGCCTGGCTTGTGTCCCTACTAAGTAAACAACTTGTGTTGCAAACCTAAATCCAAAAACAACCTGGTTTATAGTCTATTTTATATGCTGTATACAGCAGGACAGGCCCCCAAGGCACCACGGGGTGTGGTCAGTGGCCCCCATCAAGTCAGAGCAGCCTGCACTGGTACACCGGCAACCAGCCCACACAAGCGTGCCATGAATGCTCCAGCCAGATCATGCAGGCACATAGCTCCTGGCCCAGCACTCCCAGGAAAACTCCTCTCAGCCTGTCCCAGTCAGCCACTCGCAGATCAGGCAGCGCAGTCCAACAGCGGGCGCCACCCTGGCAATTCTGCATATGCCGTGTGGAGAGTGGGGAGCCAAGGCTGCTCACGTGCATCTGCGTCTCAATGAGTAGTAGCCTGTTGGAGCCTGAGCACGCCTGCCAGGTTTTTCTCTGGCTATGCAGCACAAGCAGTGTGGAGAGTGGGGATCCAAGGCCGCATGCGTGCACGTGCACACATGCACTCCTGCGCCAATTCCAGCAGACCAATGTGGTGCTGGACCTGACTCTCTGTGGGAGGGCCCAACCTTGAAAAAATGGCATACTCCTGTATACTACTCATGTGCAAGCTCCACACGGGGAACAATGGTTCCAAAACCTCCAGCTCCTGCGCCAAAGGCACTCTGTTCAGTCCTTCCCCACAGGCTCCTGGGCCCCACTCACACAGCTACTCCCTCCACCAGGGACCGGGTGAGTGCTCACCAGTGAGTGAGCCCATGTGCTGGCTCCACTGGTTCTCAAGCTGCCCTCTGCCTCATCGAGTTGAGCAAAGAGAGTCTTCACTAATTTCTACTGCCAGCTATCATGGAACTCCTCTTCCTGGCAAAGTAACTCTGGGCTGGTGAGCTCAGTGTGGGGCTGGAGGGTCCCTCCCCAAACAGGAGAAGCCTCTCCACCACTGAGGTGTCCCTCACGGGGTTCGCCCTCTCTCTGTGGGCCTGGAGTCAGCCTGCCTCATGTCTCTGCCCCTCCTACCAGTCTCGACACGGCCTCTTCTTTAAATCCTTTGTTTAGAAGTTCTGTTCATGTAGTGTTCAGGGGACTTTGAGATTGAATGTCATATAAATTATTTGTAATTTTGGTGTGATTCTGAGAGGCAGCTGGCACAGCGTCCGTCTATTCTGCCATCTTACCGGAAGACTCTCATGAGCTATTTTAAAAATAACTTTTTAATGGAGAAATTTTTGTCTTTCATAGGTCCATTGTCTTGGTGGAGAAATTGGAGCAGAAATTTGGGAGCATCTCCTTGTCATGATCCGATGTCCCTTTCTGGCTCTTTCTGCTACGATAAGCAACCCTGAACATCTCACTGAGTAGGCATTAGTTTCAAGTTTGGATACAATGGTTATCTATTTTGAGCATTTGAATGTTGTATTTCCTATATAGTTTTTGAAGAGTTTCATAACTTTCTAGTGAATTTGTTAACTTATCTGTGATATTTAAGGAACAGAGACTCTGTAGCACCTCCTGACAGGTGCTGAGCAAGGCCATATTTTATAAAGGAAACTCAAGGACTCTCCCAGCCAAATCTGCAATTAAGTAGGAAACTTCCCCTATCTCTCAAAAGCTGTTCACCAGAAGTGATAAATATATGTTCCTTTTCCTTTGTCCTTTACCAAGAAGTAAAAAGAAAATGGAATAATGACACACTCTCCCCTGGACCTTGAGATTTTCATTATTGTCCCACTTTGTAAATGTTTAGATAGCAAAGCCTTATTACTCATAGTTGGAAGCCCCATATCATGTTGTCTTTGAGCTACATTTTTGCCCACTAATAATAACAATTCTAGCAAATACTCCCATGTGCCAGGCACTGTTCTAAATGCTTTGCATATATTTATTTTAAATGCCCAACAACCCTTATGATTTACTATTTTCATTATTACTACTATTAGATAACATTTTCAATACTGCTATTATTATTCCATTTTAAAATGTAGCAAGTGAGGCATAGAGAGATTAAGTGATTTAACAAGAGCCATGGCTAGTAGTAAGGTGGACAGGATTCTATCTCAGGTAGTCAGGTTCCAGGGCCTATTTCCTTAAGCACAGTTTTTAAGGCACATGAAACATTTCATTATTTAAAATACTTGATGTCACAGGAAGTGGTTCCATGTTCTGCCTAAATAATATGTAAATTTATTTTTTAAGGTGGCTGCAATCAGTAAAACGGTACTGGAAACAAATAGACGATGTAATAGAAAAAAATGCTGCTTCTAAAAGAAATGCTAACTGTCGTGCCAATTTTCACAAAGACTACATGCAAAGGAAGCAATCATATAAAGTTAGACTTGGTATGTTTAATATATTCATAGGAGTTTTATCCTTTAGAATTATTTTAGTCATTGCATATTCATTCATTTGGAAATTCTTGTTCATTTTTAGTGATCTATGGAGAGAGATACAATGATTTAGAGAAGTACATATGTTCAGTAAAATGTGGTGACATTTGTTTTGATCATTTTCACCCATGTGCTGCGCTAACAACAGATCATGTAAGTGATGCTGAAGCCATATTTGTTCTAAGTAATAGAAATTATTTGTATATATCACAATTGAAAAGCAGCCTAGTTGATACTTATCAGTATTAAAGTGTAGATACTGCATAACAGATATTTAACCTTAGTTTTAAAAGTAACAAGAATGACTTTATAGTTTTCACTGGTTCCTCAATGGTGTCTGGATCCACAAACTTAAAAATGGCTGAAAATTTTCACCTGAAGTTTTTTGGTTAATTTTATTTATTCTTGAACATTATCTTTGCCCTTTTTCTTTCTTCTTAGCATCCATTGTCTATCTGTCCACTTCTCTGAAACTAGCTCTTCCCTTGGTCAGCTACAACTGTACATGGACAATAACTAGTACTGTGAGAATCTGACCACCATGAAGTAAGATAAACGAGGAAGAGACACTTTTCACTAATGTATCAATAGCAACATAAGTTTTTGGTAGTGAAGCAATAAAATGGAGATCTTAAAGGGGTCTCATTTGAGGCACTGGGGTTTGAGTAGGGGAAGATTTCTTAATTTTTTTTGCATGTTTTTCTTCCTTTCTCATCCTTCTCCCAGGAATGGGCTATTCAAGCTCTGGTTGCTTCTCAAAGTGATAATTAGTCAATACTTTGTCTTCCTTCCAAGATCTAGCAAGTTAAATATATTCTTAATTCTGTTGTCATATTAAGCCTTCTAATCTGACAATTTTTAAGGCACATGAAACTTTCTTTATTTAAAATATTTGATGTCACAGAAAGTAGTTCCATGTTCTGCCTAAATAATATTTTTGGATCCGCAAGGCTAATTTAGATAAATAATAAAGATAATTCTGATTTTACCAAGCCTTTAGTGGCTTTCCTTTAGAAATGGCTAAATGCACAGCTCCTACCTCGGCTTCCAAGGTCTTCTAGGACCTGGCCCCAAAGTCCTTTCTATTCATCCACTCGATGTGTCTTACCTGGATGCCCTCATGATTTATATTGTTCCTAGAATATTTCACACCAGATGCCAAATGCCAGTTGTTTATCTTTTAGGACTCTTCTAATGTGAAACCTCTTCAGAATCCATCTAGGACTTTCTTAGCTGACGTAATCTCTCCATGGCACCTTATCTGCATTTCTTATATGACAACAATCATGGTCAACTTGCTACTAAAGTTGTTTACATTCATGTCTTCTTTATCTTACTAGAACTCCTTGAAGACAAATTTTGTGTCCTTATAATTCCTAACAAACTGCTATGTGTATAAAAGGTGAAAAGGTGCTTAATAAATGTATGTTAAAGAAAGATAGCCATACTAAGTTGGCACTTCTTTGTGTTTTAAGAATTTTACATATTTTGTCTCTTTTAACTATCGCAACAGTTTTAAGATGGATGCTTTATTGATTTTTCCCAATTTACAAATGAGGAAGGTGAGTCATACAGAACTTAACTAACTCACTGTTGCACCATTAAGTAAGTTGTGGGTCCAGGATGCAATCTCAGATTGATTCCAGAGCCTGCTCTCTCATTGTGTTCTGAATGGTCTGTTGAACAAAAACCTGAATGAGGGAATGAAGGAGAATCACTTTATAGGCTTTGGGCTCTGACAATGGCTTCTAAAAGCAACCAAGTGAATCCTAATGATGGCGACTTTCTAATTGGATTTCATTATGGCACTTTCTCTTTTGTGTGGCAATGGCTCAATCCAAAATATAAACAAAACTAAAATATGGACAAAATTCCAGTGACCTAACTCATACCTCAAAACTATAATATAGATGATAACCCATACATAGATAATAGGACTCCTTTCTTTCTCTCTCTTTCTTTCTCCCTCCCTCCCTCTCTCACACACATACTCTCACTCTCTCCCCTCTTCATCCCTCCCTCCATCTCTCTTTTCTTTCTCCATTATTACCTGGCATTTTAAAAACAGCATGGTATTTTTAAAAATTACTTATTTTATGTGGGATGGTTCAAGGCAAGTTATTTTTCAGTAGCAACAAGGGCAGTGGTTTGGAATACTTGGCAAGATTGTTATTTTGGTCCCAGTGCCTTTCCTTTATTCTCAGTAGCTATTAATGAAGTAACTGGAAAGCAGTGGAACTGCTACAGTGTGCTCTGACCCCATATGACTTCTGCAAAGGACATGCTGTTGTGTGGATCTTCTTAAGACTTTTGGACCTTTGCAACAGGAATACAGAATGAACACAAAGGCTTGGACATCGTTAAATATGTTTCGATAGCTGTGTGTGTAGCATGTGTTTACATAGGATGTTTCCTAAAGTAACAGTGATAAAAAGCAAGTAGAACGTTCCAAATTAGTAAATAATAAGTATGTAGTATACTTCCAATTAATATGAAAGGACTGAGTTGCCAAAAAAGCATGATAAATTATAGCAACATAAAGAGAAGTCCACCTTCGTTGACTCCTCTCTAGCTCTATCACAGAAATGATTTCTGAAGGGAACAGGTGGGCAGAATGAGCGAGCTGACCTTAATCCAGCTGAGGTAAGGGATTGCCTTCAATCCATACAAGGCTTGTTTCTGGCAAAGAGCAGAGTCTGGCCTTTGCCACCAATTATGCCACACAGAACAGCTGCTCGCTCCTAGAGAGCTCTCAGCCCCAGGAAGTCCTTGAAATAACTGTTGCCAGGCTCTGTTCAGCATGGATCAATGCTTATCATCAACTATGGAGTTAGGGATAATGTGATTTGCAAAAATGACATCATGGTATAATACTATTGTGTTTATAAATGAAGAATGATACAAATCTATGACTTCTTAAAAATTAACTTTTTTGGGCGTGACATTGGTTAATATCATTCTATACGTTTCAAGTGTATAATTCTGTAATACACTATGACCTTTTATTTCTCTTCCTTTGCTACCTAGGCTGGCTTAGTGTTTGCCAGCTCATTAGTTATTGCATGGTAGAGAACTGAATTGAATTCCCAGCTTTTAAGCCATAGATTTGTGAAACTGAATTAAAAAATGAAGAACTATATGTTGATTAATCAATCACTTTGACAGTTGAGGAATCCACCATGTGCCAGGTATTTTACTAGGCCTATTATATATATTATCTAACTTAATTCTTAACAACAAATCTATGTCATAGACAGAATTGTCCTCCATTTGAGAAATGAGGAAACTCAGGCTCCTGCACAAGGCTAAGAGACTTAAGACATCATAAGCACTCTAGTGACCAAAATGGAAGATTTAAGTCTGAAAAATTATGATAATTCTTGGATTAATTTTATGTTTTCTTAAGGTAAAATAAGTTACCACTTTCAAGTAGTAATAATAAGAGAACAACATGCTAACATTCCAAAATAACACATTCATTTACTATTTTGTCAAAATGTGGTCCTTACTATCTAGCTAGCTTTCAATGCTCAAACTGAGAGATGCTAAATGATGATTCCATTCAATTATTTGCATCCTATAGTTTTTTACAAGTCTAATTCAAAACCTGATTGGTTTTCTTAATTAAAATATACTTAACATATAACATTGTGTAAGTTTAAGGTGTACAAAATGTTGATTTGATGAATATACATATTGTAATATGATTGTCATTGTGGCCTTAGCTAAAACCTCTATCAAGTCACATAATATTTCTTTTTTGTGGCAGGAATAATTAAGATCTCATCTCCTAGCATTTTGATGTTTACAATACAATATTGTTCTCTATAATCACTTTAGTGTGCATTAGATCTTCAGGACTTATTTATCTAATAGTTTTAAAAGTTTAAAGACATGAGCTGATACATTTACCCTGTTTGATTTTACCACAGTCTATAAGGTGGAAGCAGAGATATTTTAATTCCTATATTATAGATGAGCAACTAGCATTTATAGGTGGAATTAGATATTCTGATTCAAAATCTACTGCACTTTCAATTCAACAAAAGAATTCCTTTTTCAACTATGTTGTGTTCAGAATGGCTTTTTTGGCTCAGAATTTACAAACTTGAGTTTCATAACTTGTTAATAGCTATTAATTGAAGCAATTATCCTATTTTCAAGTAATTTTGGAGAAATCCGCATACTATAGTCCCTTCTTTGAGATTTAATATTTCCAATGTGAAACCTTGAAGAAGCCTATTTAATAGAACACCTATGAAAACACACAACCCCTTTTCTTTTGAAGAATACCTATTAACATCCTGGGGATCATGGTTTCTCAGGCAATTGATTTGTGTCAAAGTGGATGAAAGCAGTAGAAAATACTACAATGCAAACTTTTCAAGAACAGGAAATTTTTACTTATACTTTAAAACACTTGTGAAAAAATTAAATGATGTGCATATCCAGAAGGCTTAAAGTAGAACCAAGTTAGTGACCTGGGGGAGAAGTTTCCTTGAAGTGTCTTGAAAGGGATCTGAGAACCTTACTTAGGCTTAAATTGACCCAGCTCTGATCTTGGAACTTAGCAAATAAAATTTGCTGCATTTTAGCCTGACTTGGTACTCAAAGCAAAGAACCATATTCATAATTAAACCAATTTCAGTTTCAGCTGAAATATTTTACTGTTTAAACTGAGTCCACAAATATTTTAGCTTCCCAGTACTCTGATTTGAAATGTGGAAGCAGTTCATAGAGAATTAGCCTAAATAAAAGGTCTTAGAGGGGCAGCCGGGTGGCTCAGTTGGTTAGAGAGCGTGCTCTGAACAATAAGATTGCCTGTTCTATTCCCACATGGGCCAGTGAGCTGTGCCCTCCCCAATTAG
>NW_017731794.1:1313627-1317066 GCF_001890085.2 Hipposideros armiger
ATATTTACTTCACAAAGTGATAACCCCAATAAGTCTGACCCATCTGACACTGTACATAGTTATTACAATAGTTTAGTGTCACTTTCAATGTCTTTGAGTTCATGATAGTGACTACGAGGCAAAGGATGGAACATAAGATAAAATTAAAGGAATATTAAAAATCTTAATTTTGTTTTACATGTAGATTGAAAGGTATGGATTCCCTTCTGATCTTAGCCTTTCACCTCAAGAAACCATCCAGCTTTATGACACCATGTTTCAATTCTGGCAAAGTTGGCCCAGGGCCCAGGTAAATAATAATTGTGCAATTAATTTGAATTAATTATATTATAGTGGATGGTGAAATTGCTGTTCAGAAAGACAAACTCTCACCCTTTCTAATCACTTGCATCTGATCTTTTAAAATTATCAATGGGCTCTTTCCAAAATATAATACCCCTTCTCAGACATTTTTCTTTCTAACATTTTATGTTTTACTTTAATGGGATGGAATGTCACTGAATTCCTGAAAATATTTCTTCTTTCAATTTCTGAGACACTAATGCTTTAGTCTGTTCTTACATCCTGGATTTATATTCCTCCATTTTCGTGCACTGTACTCCCCTCCTTTCTCTATGCCGCAATTCCTGTCTATTTTCATCTTTTTATCTATTTGGCTTTGCTCTGCATTCTTAACTTTGAAGAGTTCATCTATCCAATTAGGTGTATGTACTAAAACTATGGGGAGATAAAAAGAAGTTAAACTGTCTGTATACTCTTAAGAAGCTTGTAATTCTGTTAATGAAAAGCAAAATTGAAAAACATCTTTGGATTTTCTTGGTTGATTTTATTTAATTTTGTGGTATTTCTTTTCCAGGAGTTGTGTCCAGAGAAATTCATTCATTTTAAGAATAAAATAGTCATTAAAAAGTTGGATGCCAGAAAGTATGAAGAGAGCTTAAAGGCAGAATTAACAAGTTGGATTAAAAATGGCAATGCAGAGGAGGTAATGTTCACATGTTTTTGGAGAAGCATGCTATCTTTGTTGTTTTCTTGAGTTGCGTTTTTCAGTCATTACTATTTTCTGTTTGTTTTTTTAATCTTTAATTTTCATTTTAGAGTTTTAAGCTGAATGTGAAGTCTAGTGATTCTGAGATAGAATAAAAAGAGAGAAAGGAAATTGGTCTTTGTCTCATCCTCTGTGCCTCCTAAATCACATGCCAGAAGCTACTGGTTCCTGCTAGATGTTACAACAGATTAGAACAGAGGTGTCACTACCCAGAGAGTTAGTGTTCTTGATGCTGTGGCAATATAGAGTTTGGAATCACAGTAATAGTAGCTGAAAAGAATTTTCACTCCTTTTTTTTGTTTTTTCTTTTTGTCTTGGATTTTTTTTTCCTTTTGTGATTTTTATTTCAATTTGTATAAACTATTTGTATATTAAAACTTTAACCAAGGGTCATATAAGTTATGCATATTTATTTTAAGTAAATTGATGGTCTTATTTTCAAGTTTGCTTTATTGACACATTGAGGTTTCTGATTTTGGCGGAGTGACATGTTAGAGTTTTTTCATGTAATTTTTAAAAAAATATATATTTTAATTTAGATACCTCCTCCCATTGAGAAATATAATGCAATTTACGTACATTTTCTTCTGCTTATTTTGTCAATCATCTTTAAAATGTATTTGGAAATGATCTTTTATAGTTAACATGGAGAAAAACTGACTTACCCTACTTTCTGCCACAGTGAAATCAGCATTATTTACTGAATGATCCTCTTCCTGACTGATTTGTGTTCTGTTAAAAAATTGCACGTTAAATTGCATATAAATATATGTTACTATCTTTATGCTGTCTAGCATATTATTTGTGTATTTCCTTGATGGTTCTTTGCAAAGTTTTATATCTCATTAGTTTTATCATATATATTATTTTAAAGAATCAGAGAAACATAGACCAGACTTTTATCACGTGAAATTTTAAAATATATTGTAACTTAGATATTTCCTTCTATTCAGAAATATAATACAATTTACTTACATTATAGCCAAAAGTTGTAATTCCTTTATTATGCAGAACTTAAAACAAATAATATTTTATTTGTTGCTATAGGCCAAAAGAGTCCTGAGTAATCTTAGACCCAATTCGGTTTTTAATTCATTAAACATGGAAAGCATGTTCCCACTTCTCGTTGAAAAGCTAAGAAAAATGGAAAAGTTACCAGCGATATTTTTTTTGTAAGTCATTTAAGTTATTTTGTTTTTATTTGTAATTAGTTAGATTAATTCCTTTGAGTTGAAGTAAGTTTTACTAATTTACTTGTTGTAATACAATATTTCTTAACTAGTTTTGGTGCCCTATTGTTGTCAGAATGCATATTAAAGAATATACCTTTCTAGTTTAATTCTTTTTTTGTTTGTTTGTTTGTTTTGTTTTTTTGCACAGTTGGCCTGTAATCACTTACTGGTATAGAGTAAGCATACCTTACTTCAAAAAATGCAGCTTGATAAAAAAAAAAATTAGAAAATATGATGTAAATAAGATTATCTTTATCAAAGTAACAAAACACATAAAATATCTAAGAAATTAAGTTAATAAATATACACAATTTAAGTGAAATAATATCAAATTCTACTAAGGGACATAAAGATTAGAATAAAAAGAGAAAACCACATGTTATTCCTGAATCAACATGCATTTTTTAAACTAAAGATTTCCTCTATGTCTCTGAAACTATTTCTGTTTATATTGCTTATTTATTCAGTTCTTTAGATTCCACATATAAGTGAGATCATATGGTATTTGTCTTTCTCTGACTTATTTCACTTAGCATAATGTTCTCTAGGTCCATCCATATTGTTGCTAAAGGTAAGATTTCATTCTTCTTTATAGCTGAGTAATACTGCATTGTGTAAATGTACCACAGTTTCTTAATCCAGTCGTCTACTGAAGGGCATTTCAGTTGTTTCCAAGTCTTGGCTATTGTAAATAGTGCTGTAATAAACATAGGGGTGCATATATATTTTTTTGAATTAGCATCTTGGGTTTCTCTGGATAGATACCCAAGAGTGGAATTGCTGGGTCATAAGGTAGTTCCATTTCCAGTTTTTTGAGATACCTCTCATATCCACTGTCCATTTTTTAATTGGGTTTTTTTTTTTTTGGTGTTGAGTCACATGAGTGTTTTATAAGTTTTGGATATTAACCCCTTATCAGATATATCGTTGGCGAATATCTTCTCCCATTCAGTAGGCTGCCTTTTTGTTTTATTAATGGTTTCCTTTGCTGTGAAAAAACTTTTAAGTTTGATGTAATCCCATATGTTTATTTTTTTTTTTACTTCCCTTGCCCGCGGGGATATATCAGTAAAAATATTGCTCAGGGTAATGTCTGTAAATTTACTGCTTATGTTTTCTTCTAAGAGTTTTATGGTTTCGGGTCTTACATTTAAGTCTT
>NW_017731794.1:1317851-1358881 GCF_001890085.2 Hipposideros armiger
TTTTGGTGTATACAAACGGAACTGATTTCTGAATATTGATTTTGTATCCTGCTACCTTACTGAATTCATTTGTCAGTTCCAATAGTTTTTTGGTGGAGTCTTTAGGGTTCTCTATGTATAGTATCATGTCATCTGCATACAATGACAATTTTACTTCCTCTTTACCAATTTGGATGCCTTTTATTGCTTTTTCTTTTTTGATTGCTGTGCCTAGAACTTCCAGAACTATGTTGAATAGAAGTGGAGAAAGTGGACAGACTTGTCTTGTTCCTGATCTTAAGGGGAATGGCTTTAGCTTTTCCCCATTGAGTATGATGTTAGCTGTGGGTTTATAATATATGGCCTTTATTATGTTCTGATATGATCTCTCTATTTCTACTTTGCTACGAGTTTTTATCATAAATGGCTGCTGTATTTGTGATCTGCTTTTTCTTCATCTATTGATATGACCATATGATTTTTATTTTTCATTTTGTTGATGTGGTGTGTCACATTAATTGATTTGTAGATATTGAACCAACCTTGCATACTAAGGATGAACCCTACTTGATAAAGGTATATGACCTTCTTAATATATTGCTGAATTCTGTTTGCTAATATTTTGTTGAGGATTTTTGCATCTATGTTCATTAGGGATATCGGCCTGTAGTTTTCTTTTTTTGTAGTGTCTTTGTCTGATTTTGGGATCAGGGTGATAGAGCCCTCATAAAAAGAGTTGGGAGCCTTCCCTTCTTCTGGATTTTTTGGAATAGTTTGAGTAGAATAGGTGATAATTCTTTTTTGAAAGTTTGATAAAATTCACTTGTGAAGCCATCTGGTCCTGGGGCTTTTTTTTGTTGGGAGTTTGTTGATTACTGATTCAGTTTCCTTGGTAGTAATCAGTCTAATCAGATTTTCCATTTCTACTTGAGTTAGCTTTGGAAGGCTGTATGCTTCCAGAAAATTATCCATTTCTTCCAGATTGTCAAATTTGTTGGCATATAGTTGCTCATAGTATTTTCTTAAAATTTTTTGTATTTCTGTGGTGTCTGTTGTCACTTCTCTTTCATTCCTGATTTTACTAATTTGAGTCCTCTCTCTGGCTTTTTTTTTTTTGATGAGTCTGGCTAGAGGTTTGTTAATTTTGTTTATCTTCTCAAAAAACCAGCTCTTGGTTTTGTTGATCTTTTGTATTGTTTTTCTAGTCTCTGTTTAATTTATTTCTGCTCTGGTCTTTATTATCTCCTTCCTTGTACTTCCTTTGGGCTTATTTTGCTGTTCTTTTTTCAGTTCCCTGAGGTGTAAGGATAGCCTGTTGATTTGAGATTTTTCTTGCTTCTTTAGGTAGGCCTGCATTGCTATGAACTTCCCTCATAGCACTGCTTTCGCTGCATTCCAAAGATTTTGGGTCGTGGTGTTTTAATTTTCGTTTGTCTTGAGGTATCTTTTGATTTCTTCCTTGATCTCATTTTTGACCCACTCGCTCTTTAGTAACATGTTATTCAGCCTCCATGTATTTGTTTGCTTTCTAGTTTTTTTCTTGTAGTTGATTTCTAATTTCATAGCACTGTGGTCAGAGAAGACACTTGATATGATTTCAATTTTCTTAAATTTATTGAGACTTATTTTGTGGGCTAACGTGGTCTATCTTGGAAAATGTTCTATGTGCACTTGAGAAGAATGTAATTCTGTAGCTTTGAAAATATCAATTAAATCCAGCTGGCCTAAAGTGTCATTTAAAGCCACTGTTTCCATGTTGATTTTCTGTCTGGAGGATCTGTCCATTGGTGACAACCGGGTATTGAAGTCCCCTACTATGATAGTGTTACTGTTGATGTCTATCTTTATGTCTGTCAATATATAAGGTTGCTACTCCAGTTTTTTTCTCATTCCATTTGCATGAAATATTTTACCCCATCCCTTTATGTTCAGCCTGTATGTGTCTTTTGATCTGAGGTGAGACTCTTGTATACAGCATATGCAAAGGTCTTACTTTCTTATCCAATCAGCCACCCTATGTCTTTTGATTGGAGCCTCTAATCCATTTACATTTAATGTGATTATTGATAGGTGCATAGTTATTGCCATTTTGTTATTTGTGTTCCTGGTCTTCCTTATTTAGATTGTTTTTCTTTTTCTTCTGCTTAAAGAAGCCCCTTGAACATTTACTGCAATGCTGGCTTGGTGGTATGAATTCCTTTATCTTAGTCTTTTCTGAGAAGCTCTTTATCTCTCCTTCAATTTTAAATGATAACCTTGCTGGATAAAGCAATCTAGGTTGTAGGCATTTGTTTTTCATCACTTTGAAAACCTCCTGCCACTCCCTTCTGGCCTGCAGAGTTTCTGTAGAAAAGTAGGCAGATAATCTTATGGGGATGCCCTTGTAAATAACTTGCTACCTGTCTCTTGCTGCTTTTAGGATTCTGTCTTTGTCTTTAACCCTTGCCATTTTCACTATAATGTGTCTTGGTGTGGGCCTGTTTGGGTTCATTTTGGTTGGAACTCTCTGCACTTCCTGGGGCTTGTATGTCGATTTCCTTTGCCAGGCTAGGGAAGTTTTCAGTCATTATTGCTTCAAATATATTCTCGATCCCTTGCTCCCTCTCTTCTCCATCTGGTATTCCTGTGACGCACATGTTGTTGCACTTGATGTTAACCCCCAGCTCTCTTCAACTATTTTCAGTGTTTTTTATTCTTTTTTCTTTTTGTTGTTCTGCTTGGGTGATCTCTGCTATCTTGTTTTCTAAGTCACTGATTCAATCTTCTGCTTCATCCAGTCTGCTGGTTTGTTATTTATTTCAGTTATTTATTCGAGTTTGTTATTTATTTCAGTAATTGTATTCTTTAGTTCTAGCTGGCTATTTTTCATGATTTCTCTATCCTTTGTATTCTCACTAATTTCCTTGAACATTCTAATCATCAGTGTTCTAAACTCTGTCTTAGATAGGTTGGTTGCCTGTATTTCCTCTAGTTCCACTGATTCAGGAGGTTTCTTCTGTTCTTTTATTTGGGATGTGTTTCTTTGTTTCCCCATTCTGGCTTACTCTTTGTGCTTGCTTCGATGTATTAGGTAGATCTGCTATGTCTCTCAGTCTTTGCTGGGTGGGCTTATGAGGTATATGTCCTTTATATTTGAATTGCTCAGTGTTCCTATTCTCTTGTGCACATGTACCAGAAGTGTTCCTTGTGTTGTGTGGCTTCTTGTGTTGAAGTTGAGCTCTGATTGCTTTTGGCTTGTCAGTAGGTGGGACTGACTCCCAGGCTGACTGGCCGTGAGGATTAGCTGTGTCCACAGTTTATGAGCTGCTATGTTGACCCCTCCAATGAAGCTTGGCCTCTATGGGCTCTGTGCCTGTAGAGATTTCCCTTTGGGTGTGACTCTTGTAGATCAAACCCGGTAATGCTCTGGTTTGGTCTAAAGTTGGCCTCTGGGTGTGATGGTTCTTGTGCCTCCTTGGCTGGGCCCTACTGCAGAGCAATTTTAGTGCAAAACAGATTAACAAGCACAACCACACCAGCCACCAAAAGAAGCCAGATACTCTCACATGTAAAAACAACCAACAATCAACACTCAACATGCTCAGAAATCTCAAAAATACAAAAAAAAGAAACATGACAAAATTAGCAACAACAACAACAAAATAATAATTGCAGAGAAATGGAAAAAGGAGAAAAAGTAGAGCAGGGAAAAGAAAGAAGAAAACAAGGGAGACAGAGGGGAGAAAAGAAAAAAAAATACCTTATTTTCCCATATATAAGATGCACTTTAATTTGGGGCCCGAAATTTGGAAAAAAATGTATTACACAAAGTTATTGAACTTAAGTTTTATTCATCATAAAATTCATACAACTCCTCATCACTGTCAAAAAATCTACAACCACTGTATAAGACACACCCAGTTTTTAGACCACAAATTTTTCGAAAAGAGTGCATCTTATACATGGGAAAATATGAGATTATCTATCTATCTGTCTATCTATCTATGTCTACACACCTATATATATGGATATATATATATATATATATATATATATATATATATATATATATACATAAAAATGATAATAATGAAATAGAAAAACAAAACAACCAAAACAACAACAACAAAACACCCCAAAAAAACAAAAAAAACACACAACAACAAAACAAACAAAAAACAACCAGTGCCAGTCTTGGTTAAAGTCCATCAAGCTATCTCCAGGTTGTCCTCTGCTATACAAAATCTCCTCTGCGTCTTGTGGAGGCAGAGCCAGCCACCTGGCACCCAGAGTGACCCTGGCGATGCAGGTCTAGATGAGTGGGATGTGGTTGGTAGTTTTTACAAAGTCATCGCCATTTCTGCTGTTGCCTGCCCTGAGGCACGCTGAAAGCTCTGCAGCCAGCAGGCTCAACGTGTGTCTTAGGGCACTCTTTCCGCTGGGGGCTGTGAGAGGGCTGTGAGGGCTGTGAGATTTCTGAGCTGCTGAAAGCCCCCTGCTAGGGTCCTGGGAGTGACTGAGCAGCTGAAGTTGCCCTGCCAGGAGCCAAGCCGAACAGAACGGTGGGGGGCGGGGTAGGCAGTCCCACACTCTGCAGCCTCTTTCCTAGCCTAGCCCCTCCACCTCCTGGGAGTGCGAGCGCCTCTGTAATCTGACACTACTCCATTCAGGGATCAATTTAAGACTCTGGAATGGTGGGGCTAGGGTTTCTGAGGGAGGGTGGGAGTGGGGTCTTCTTTATGAAGTTGTTTTTGCTTTCTGTCCGAGAAAGTCCCGCCGCAGTTTTGAGCCGAGGCTTCTGCCTCAGATGCTCCAGCGTGCTCTTGCGGCCCTCACAGCGGGACTGTGTGGTGTGCAGTGAGCCCGCCACCTGGCTGCCGTAATACTCTCCGATCTGCTTCCTGGGGCCCCTAGTCTCCGCAGCCGCGGGTGGAGGCTGTGCCTCTACACGGCTCCCTTTCCTCTTGCCCCACTCGCCCGGTTTGCCCACCTTCATGTAATCATTGTGTGTCTCTTAGCTGTTCTGTGTGATGAGCAGAGGGTTCTCTGATGGGTTATAACTGTTCAATTTGTGGTAATTTCCAGGAGAGAATTTAGGGAGCCCGCCTCACTGCCGCCATTTCTATGATGTCTCTAGTTTAATTCTTAATAAAGTATTTTTACTTGTGCCATTACAAATTACCTTCTCCATTTCTTGTTTTCTTTTTACTATTGTATTTTTATCTATGTCTTGTTAAATACCTCTGTTCAGTAAATACCTAGATTCTTTGCAAAACAAATTGAATGTTTAGGCACACAAGTATCTCTCATAAAATTGAAGTATCCTCAGACTATGCTAGAGTATTTATTGTTGGAGTATTTTACCGTTTTTAATTTATAGTTATGAGAACTATAACTTATAGGCACTGATGCCTTGCTAGATTTTATATTGTTATAGCATGGAACAGCTTAACATTAAATGTAATATTCCATTTTTGATAAAGTATAAGTTATGCAAAAATATCATTTATTAAATGAATAGCACTCTATATCCTGGATTAACCTTGATCACATATTTTGGGATCAGAATAGAAAGCTTTATTCACTTCAGACAATTTCAAACTACTCTAATCCATGGAAGCTTTATATAAGTAAGGCCACAGAATCTTGCTTAGGTGGCAAAGTTTAATGAAAATTGTTCACCTATAAGTAGACATATAGTAATGAATAATCATTGATAATGTATCTTTAAAGTAATGATGATAATTGAATATATGTTGTGTTTTGAGAATTGCAATAAAAGTGTTCGTTTTACCTTTGTTGTTGACTCTGAAAAATAAATTTCTGAACTACCAAGAAGTAACACAGCTTACCTACTTTACTTTCAAGCATGGCTTCAGGTCTTACTTACAAATAAACATAATTTAGTATCTCTGGTATATTTCTGAAAGTCTAACTGCAAAATAGAAATTCAAAAATAATTGTATTCACTAGTCATATATGTACGTGTGTGTGTATGTACACTATATACATATATATATTATATACACACACTTTCAAGTATTGAAAGTAAAATATTTCACAAGAACATCAAATGTTTAATTCTGCTTGAGGAGTTGAATCTTGGCACATCTTTTAAGGAATTTTGGGTTCTCTGCAAAACATACTGGGCCAATCCTTGGTCTTATACAACTTGATTTAGTCCTAAATAGCCCCAGATTATTAACAAATCTCAGGCTTTGTCAGGGCTTAATCTGTACCTCTGGGAGCTTTTCAAATAATAGCATACATGTCAACTTTCTCCAGTCTGGTCTCTGGAAAAAATAATAGTGTGGAGCATGTTTAGTGTTTAGTGACAGTTTAGTGTGTGCTCAAGAGCACACCCTTCATGGATAGGCACAGCTCCCTCTTAGCTCCGTCACTTCTACATAGCTACTTAGTGGCTTTGAGCCTTAGTTTCCTCATTTGCAAAATGAGATGACAAAAATAATGCATTGGGTTGGGGTTGCGAATTGAAAATAAATTGTGAAATTACTTAGTACTGTACTATAATAGCATATTGACTGAGGTCCAATCTCTGGAGCTCATTTGTTCTATGTAGGTTATCAGAAAGATTTAAGAGGAAAAATTATCTTTAAGTGACCTAGATTTTAACAAATGAACTACTATGAGGAAAATGGCATTGTTCAATATGGAATATGTGCCTCGGTCACAGTAACTTTCATTCAAGTAAAACAGAGAAGCAACATAACGTCAAGGGTAAGAGAATTGTCTTGGGGGCTGGACTCTGAGACATACAAGCTGTGGGATTTGGGACAGGCCACTTAATCTTTTTATTTCTCCATTTTCTCATCTGCAAAATAGGGATCCTAATAGTGCCTTCCTCATAGAGTTGTACTAAATGAATTAATATATTTAAGACACTTAGAATAGTGTCTGACCATAGTAAGTGTAATGTTTCCTATCTTTATTATTTTACTGTCTACTACATGAAATTCCTTGCCATGTGGCATAGGCTGCCACTTTCTTAATTCTTCCTTTACCAGTGTGCCAATTTATTTACTCTTCACTAACAACATTCCTCCTCATGCTAGTTTCCTGTGAAGACTTTAGAAAAGACCTTTGTCTCACAATTTACATTTAAAAAATTTCATTGTATAGACCTAACCCAGGATTTGCTATAATGAGCTATATTTAAATGGCTATTGACTACTTCCAGCCACAGCATTTTGCTAAAGGTATTGTAGGGGAATAAAACTTAGGTGGATGTTTCAGTCTTCTTGTCAAAAGCCCTAGCTTCTTGATACAGGGCAATGTATGTAATATAAGGATAAGGAATGTTTGATTTGCTTCCCCTAGAAATATTTCACTCTTCACATACTAGGAGAAGTGGGTCTGTAGCCATTTGCCTAGTTAGTTGGTTAGGTCTGAAAAGGACAAATGGCTACAACCCAGACTACGTCTCTAATTTAAACCCCAAGGTGCCAGGAAGTCTGGACCACTATGTCCCTATGAATTTACATTTCAAAAGGGATAAAGACCAGACACAATACCTTTCTGGATTGTAAAGGCTGGCATACCTGGGGTCTCATCTGAACTCTGGAAAGAAGTAGTCACATTCCACAAGGTTAGGGTGAGAACCCAAGATTTTCTCTGGATATCCTGCCTAAAAGAGCAACAATTTACTGTGTGATCTCACTTGTATGTGGAATCTGAAAAAGCCTGACTCCTAGAAACAGATAATACATTAGTGATTGCCAAAGGGTGAGGGGTGGGAGAAATGGGTACAAACTTCCTGGTATAAGATGAATAAGTTCTTGAGATCTAATATACAGAATGGTGATTATAAGTAACAATACTGTATTGCATACTTCAATGTTGCTAAGAGAGTAGATCTTAAATGTTCTTAAAACACACATGGTAAATATGTGAGGTGGTAGATGTGTTAACTAATCTTATGGTAATCATTTTGGGGTGTGTGTGTGTGTGTGTGTGTGTGTGTGTGTGTGTGAAATCATCATGCTGTACACCTCAAACTTATACAATGTTGTATATCAATTATATCTCAATAAAACTGGAAGGAAAGAGAGAAAACTAAGGAGGCACTAAAATCCACAAAAAATTTAGTTATCAAGAAATCTGAACTTAAACATATTTACCTAATACTAGGGACCTTTGATTCTGTTATGAGATAGACCTAAAGATCAGTGGAATTAAATACAAGAACAACTACAACAACAATAAAAATAAAGAGCAAACTTTTTTGGTTTAAAAAACTTTTTTTCTCTCATCTTTCATGAGGAGAGGGAGGCGTCCCTTTTCTGTACATAAATTTAGAAAATCCGTTGACTTCTGTCCCCAGCCTGTGGAGTGTCTGACTACTCTTACAGGAAATATTTCCATAAGCTTCTATTGCTGTTGCCCTGGGGGTAAGGTCTTGGGCAAGGTGTGAGGGAATGTCTTATGTACTGTAAAATAGTTACCGAGGAGTCGGCTGACTCAGGACACCTGTGTGCCTGTTCAGGCTAAAACTCGTAAAGATGGATATTAAAAATTCAACAGGTATATATCAGGGTGATAGCAGGAGATGGAAATATGGTTGCATTCTGTTTACAGCATTATATTCAAGGCAATCATTCTTTTCATTTGTTTCCAGATTCAAGTTAGGATCTGTAGAAAAGAGCGCAATAAACGCAAGTAATTTCCTGGAGCAAAAGCAAGAGAGAGAAAGGCCTCTCACAGCTGATAAAGAAGCTCATGTTGTGGCTAACAAACTTAAAAAAGTTAAAAAATCCATCGAGAAACAAAAGATAATGTAAGTATTTACTGAAACAAACTCTTGGTTGAAAGGTTAAAATACTTCTCAAATCCCAGTAGAAAACATATATTGAATGTGCTACGAAGAAGTTCTGGTTATTTCTTGGGCTTATTTGCAAATTGAGTAAATTTTGGTGGGAGAGTAGGGTAGAGATAAGTGGCCATGATATTTATATATTCCTTAGTTGCATAGATCAGTCACATTTAGGACTTGGCAGAGGCAGGACCACTGCTGATGAGTACTGGTAGACTATGTACCTGACATAATCATTTCTCAAAATAAGCACAGCTTGATACCTAGTGACTGGCTCTCAGTCAGCCCTCAGAAGGCTGAAACAAAGTCTAACCACATTGTCTTGGGTCACAACATGGAGGTGTCACTGATAAACCATCACAATTACATCAATGACATAGAATGATCTGGAGAATGGGTTGAAATGGCAATTTTATGCTTGGTAGAACTTTACTCCTTCCTTTTTCTTGTGCTCAGTGTCTAATTCTGATAACTCTAGGTCCAAAACATTTATTCTTTCTTTATTATCCTATCTTTGGTCACTGCTTTGTTTACATGCTCATCATGTCTTCTTTTTTTTTTTTTTGACCTCAGAGCTTTTAAGTTTCACCACTCACTCTCCAGTTTAGCTTACAAATGATCTTGATAACATTCAAATTGATTCAATTATCCCACACTCAATAGTCTTCTTGCTTTTTTGCTTAGGTGATGAATTCTAAACTCCTTGGCTATTGTTGGTGTGATGACATGTTTTGGACTTTGCCCTATCTTTTTCAGTTTCACTTTCTGCCACTCCTGTCTAACATTACTCAGCATTTATGGTTCTCCTTACATGACTTGTTCTTTTACCTCTATGCTTTTCCATGATATCACCCATCTGCCTTGAGTGCCTATCTTCCTGCTTGCCCCAAAGCTTATACTCAAATTTTTTTAATCTTTTTTTCTGGGTCTTGCCCTAATTCCCCCAGTTAAATTCAGTACCATTTTTCATGTGCTCTTGCTACACTCTCAGTATTTAGTAGCTCAATTATTATAATGCATTGCTGTTGTTTTTATGTGTTTTTTCCCTTAAATTATTGGGGTTTTTTTTTACAACAGAGGCCATGTATTTTCTTCTTTTTATCTCCAGTGTTTAGCACATTACTTGGCAGGTAATACTTGTTTCCAGACTATTTTTGAATGAATGGTAGATACTTCCCTCAAAGCTGAAACAGCTTCTAGAGCCTCTATGATTCAGATTTCTCAAATGATTCCAGAGCAAGCTGGAATGTGCTGCTGACCCTTCTGCTTATGCTCCCCTCTGCCTGTTGCGCTGTTTGCATGGAAGCATTGGGAAGTGAAAAGCCCTGACAGAGACGACATAGAAGGCATAAGGGTTTTCGGTAACTGGTCTTCTGATTAGGCAACGTCTGTTCAGGGCACTAGGGGCCGCCATTCCAAGTTGAATTAGTGACCAACAACTCAGGCAATAAAACTATAAAGAATGTTTTAGTATCTTGTTCAGTCCATCATACTGAGGGTGAGTGGGGCCCCTGCCCTGGGCCCCGTGCTTTGGACAACACCGCCCTCACCTTCCTCCTTCTCTATCCAGTCCCATAAAATTCAGAGTCAGTGGAGATTCAGAGACATGTCCATCTGGAGCCCGTTCTCACCCTTTTAAATTCTAAGTTGTTGTGGAGCTGTATCTGTTAAGGTAGGAAGATGGAATGTATTATTCAATAGCTTGTAACCTTGATTTAAAACTTACAAATAGTTAGACAACGGTGTGTGGGCCTCCATTAGTCACTGGCCCACGCTCTGCAAACATTAGGGCCAGACCTTTTGCTAGAAAAAGAAAGTGATCATCATTTTAGTGAATGGCACCACTTTAGAAAGGGGAAGCGAGGTCATCTGTGGGGACTGGATTTGGCAAGAAGGCTCCTTATAGCAAGAAGGAAGAGAAACATTTGGAAGAAAATATGGGTATGTAGGGGATTTTTTGATAGGGACAGAATGTTTCAGAGGCCAATGAGGAAGTGCATTAGAGGAAGCCGATTGAGTCAGGATAGTACAGATGTACATAGGAGTGCGTGTCTGCATGATGAGGATTAGGGGAGTCTTGGGCTTTCTGTAGTGGCCAAATTTGACTATTCATTATTTAAAATTTATTTTTATGAACAGTGATGAAAAAAGCCAGAAAAAGTCCAGAAAAATGGATCAAAGTTTTATACAAGAAGCTGAATATAGTAATCTACTCAAGGTTCTAGAGAAGAACCTGGAAATCCCTGAGGAGTGCACGTATGCTGATCGGAAAGCACTGGACACTGAGGTCAGCACTTGCAGTGGAACAGTTCTCCAGGAAATCCTTTCACTCATTAGCCATCACCCCTCAGAGATAGACAGCACCGAATGTAATAACTAAAGGTAGTCTTTACCAGAATAGACATCTCTGTGTGGCATCTCCTGGCTACACGAAACTCTTGAGGACTCTGCAGAGCATGTCTAAAATGGACAGGATTAGGATTTATAGATTATGTCTTGCTTGTTGACAGTTGACCCCTGAGAGTACCTGTCCTTTCATTAGTTGTTTCTGTGATGCTGTTCTTTGCAGCCTGAATTCTGGACTTCGATCTCACGTGCTTCATTGGAATATTTGGGTACCTGTGGTCAATACACTTTAAAGAATATGTGCAGAGTTTCTCAAAAACAGGCTTTCTATGTTATAGTCTAAAAAGTCCATCAAAACGGCATGTAAATATCTTCAAGTGGTATGCCATTTTTTCTTTAAAACTTTTTTTTTATATAAATTGATTCAACCTTATGGTAGAGAAATTTAAAAATACAATTAGTAACAGTAAAACCAGTGCTATCAATCAGAAGTAATTATTGCCCTTCTAGATGAACCTTTTATATCTTTTATTTGTGACTATACACACACACACACACACACACACACACACACACACACAGTATCGATGTAGATAGCCATTCTTTTGTATACATGTATACATTTTGGGGGGTATTGTTTTTCTTTTTCTCCTTAAAGTAGTGTTTATTTTTTGTACATATAACTCTGTACACAAGCGGACTTCCTCCTTAGGGCATATATATTTTTAAGGCAATTTGTGAATAATTTACACTGAGGAGTAAGCATTCCAAGATAATATTGGGTAAGGAATCTGCTCATTTTGGAGATCTCTCTCTCTCTCTCTCTCCCCTCCCTCTCTCTCTCCTTCCCCCCCCCCGGGAGGAGGGGGGAATGGTCCAGTGGGGAACTGACCTCCCTCAGGCACTCAGGCAGGAGCATGTCCTGCATTCACACCTCCTCTGGGTGTTTTTATCTACTACTTTGTCAGTACTTCTCACCCCTTGAGACTGAGGTCAGGGTGGGTATAGGGGGTGTGTATGCGGGTGGTGAAATTGCAAGACTTTGTGCTGAACGATTTGGGAATATGTTCCATAGTTACTGTTGCTGCCATAAAATGTTCTTTGTACCTATGTTGAGTCAACTGCAAACGGTTGCCTCATGTAGCCAAAGTATTAATATAGAATGCCTGTTATTTTCATTTAAACACTTTTTATTCTGGTTTAAATTAAAATTAGATAAAAAATTTATCAAAATCCCTAAAACTCTTGCTTCTTTTAGACTTTGCAGGTGATACTTGATCGAGTGAAATTCTCAAGAAAAGGTGCAGAACTGAAGGCTTTGGCAGAAAGGGGTATTGGATATCATCACCGATCTTTGACCCACAAGGAAAAACAGTTAGTTGAGATTCTTTTTAGGAAAGGTTTTATTAAGGTTGGTAAATTTTTTTGTTTTAAAACTTGAAGCTGTGTCTATATAAAGCTGAATACCCAAGAAAAGTTGAAAATAACTATTAATACTTTTTTCTCATCTAACTGTGTCTTTTTTTTATGAACCTTGATATAACTGCATATTTCCCCATCTTATTTAATTGAGGGAAGGGGTTTGAAATTTATCATTCAGTTTACCTTTTTCATGAAAGTAAAATAGCCCCTAAACAGATACTTTTCCAAATATTTCTATAATAAAATTACCTATGTTGATCTTAGAGCAACCCCTTGCTTTTCCATTTATAGTACCTAGGGAATTTTGTCCGTTGTTCATATAATTTTGACTATAGACGTTCTTTCATGGGCTTGGACAACATTTACAATAGTGTTTTGATCAGATATTTTCTCAATGTAATAGCTGAAATAAGAGCAAGAATGGATTGCTTCTATGGGGCCCACTGCATATCTTGGTAGAGTTTTTAGATGTGTCACTCCTAAATGCTGTCTCTCCTATCACTGATAGTGGACAAGGGGAAGATGACGTGAAATAGCTTGCAAACCAAACCCTTGTAATGTATAATTATGTCCCATGAGATTGTATGGGTATAGTCTAGATAAATTCACAGAGAGGGTTTATATAATTTCCTAGTTACTTTAGATCTTGAGTAATATTTAAAAATAGATTCTGAATTTTTCAAATTATCTATCTTAAATTTTTGTATGATATACATTATATCTGTGTGATGTGTGTGTGTGTGTGTGTGTGTGTGTGTGTGACAGAGAGAAAGAGAGAGGAATTGAGGTTGATATTGATTCTGCTACTCTGGGTAGTATCTTTCAATCTTAATAAATAAAGGTTGAGGAAAATCTGACCCTATAATTAAAGGGCAAATCTGTAATCTGGAAAAACCCCAAATATATCATGAATAACTTGGCTTAGATTTTCTCTTAAATAATAATAAGTTATTTGTTTATTTTAAAAGTCAACAACTGGGGACAAAAATTTTCTCCATGATTATGCATTGAAAGAAAGAAACACACATAGTTTAATCAGTATATTTTGTGTCTAAAATAATACCTGCTAAATAGTAGTTGCTAGATCATTCTAGAAAAGGTACTATGGAAATAGTAATAACTTTGTTACAAAGAACACATTTTCAAAAAAGGTATTTATTCTAGTTACATTCTAAATTTAATGTTCTTACTTTTCCCATTTTTGTTCTTATTAAAAACCTTTAGATAAACAGTTACTAAATGGCGTATTACATTTTAACAGATGTGTAGATGTCTGTTACAGATTAATTGGAGAAAATTACCTCATGTACTTTACCATTAACATTAATCATGGCATGTATGATAATCAACATAAAGGGAAAGACAGGGCAATTAGAAATACCCAGCATTATATGAAAAAATAAGCAAAAGTGGATTATTTAGGAAACTTTAAAGTTTGTCCTACTTCTTTTCTCATCAGTTATCATGGTAATTCAGGGAAGAAATGAAACTTTATTTTGCTTTTATTAGTTAAAAATATTATTGCCATAGAAATAACCTTTACAAATAAATTATAGTGATGAAGTAGGCAGTTGCCCACAAGTGAGTTTGTAAAAGCATTATTACCCTGTCATAGGGAAATTCCCTTTCTAGTTATTTATTAAAAAAATATTTACTGAACACCAGTCATGTGCCAGGTGCTCTTGTCAGCATGGGGATACAATGTTGAATGGGGCTTGAAGTCTGGTGTAGGACAATTAAACAAACAAGTAATATTACTTCAGGTAGTCACTAATGCTATGAAGAGGAATGCTATAGAGTAGGGAGAGAAATACTGATGATAGGGGTGGTTATTTTGAATATGGTAGTCCATAAATTTTTTTGACATTTAAGCAGAGAACTGGATAAACCAAATAAACAAATATTTGGGAAACAACATTATGTGCAGAGCAGAGTGACTGGTGTGGCCCTGAACTGGAAATGTGCTTGATGTGTTTGTGAAATAGCAAAAATACCGATGTGGTTAGTATCTCTAATGTTCCCACAGGGGTTTAGTTGAATTCAAAGTTCAATAACGATATGGCATTCTATAGAAGTCCTGTTTCATGAGGTAATTGTTTTATTCTCTTTCTAGGTGGTGACAGCTACTGGGACACTTGCTTTAGGAATCAATATGCCTTGTAAATCTGTGGTTTTTGCTCAAAACTCAATCTATCTAGATGCTTTAAATTACAGACAGGTATTGTGATGTGCATAAATCCTCTATTGCATTACTAAAGTAAGGCCATATAATAGTAAAAAAAAGAAAAAAAAAAAAGAAAAGTGATTCTTTAGTCTACAAAACATGCTGCAATTTATGGGCTAGGATACTTTGACATTCATTTGTGCTTGACTGTCTTTTTTAGCTGTGATATAATGAAAAACAGATGAGTTTGGGATTATGTGATCGTCACTAACCAGATATGTGGTCTTGGGTGAGATACCTAAACTGTCTGATCCTTCTTTCTTATCTCCAGAACAGGAATGATACTTACTACTCCACAGCATTTGCCAGAATTAAATGAAATGATTTGTAGGGAAGATACACATGGAAGGTGCTTCATAAGCACTTACTCATTCATTTCCTGTGCACATGATTTTGTGCTGTGGAGTTATCACTAATATGTCTCTCTTTTTTGCTCCTGATACACAGTCTATTACAAATCCCATTTCATTAGTCTCCTGTGGTGATATTTAATTTTTGCCTTTTAAATTTCTATTATTATTATTATTATTATTATTATTATTATTATTATTATTGAACAGTGTGTTTTTCCAGGACCCATCGGTTCCAAGTCAGGTAGTTGTTTCAATCTAGTTGTGGAGGGTACAGCTCAGTGGCCCACATGGGGATCGAACCGGCAACCTTGGTGTTATGAGCACTGCACTCTAACCAACTGAGCTAACCGGCCGCCCCTCAATTTCTCCCCCACTACCATCCATCATACATTCTTGGCCTTGCGTTATTAAAATGGTTTTCCTGATTTTCAGTTCTCCTTACTCTACTATTTCCTGCATGCAGAGTAGTTTGTCTTCATATGGTTTCCCCGTTCAGGAACATTTGATGAATATTTTTTCTAGTGGCATTAAATTTAGATATATCACCCAACATTCGAGATTTTGTTAAAGTGCACTGCTCCCTACCTCTGTAAACATTTACTTATTATTCTCCTATAGCCCTTTTTTCTGTGGAATATAACATCCTTATTTCTCACCACTTTACCAATGCCTGTCCCTTTTGTTTCTCCTCCTGCTTCTGTGCTGTATATGAACTATCCTCCCATATCAACTTTGGGAATCTCATATTTAGGGCTGTGAAGCCAGGGTGTTATGATATTTCAGATACTGAACTTAGGAGTCAAAATGTCAGGGTTTGAATCCTGGATTTCCAAACAACTTCCTGGTTGTTTGACTATGCACAAGTTTCTTATATTCCTCATGTTCCAGTTTCTACTTTGTAAAATGGGGATAATGATTAGATTTACCTCATATAGTTGTTGTGAGGTCTGTATAAAAAAAAATGTTTAAAGGACTTAGCGTTTTCTCTCCTGACTGCACTGCTTCCTATAAACTTCGCAACCATGAGAGGTCACCTGACCTTTTTATGCCTCATTCTTCCAATTTGCAAAGGGGGTCAATGATACAAAAAAAATCCCCAAGCAAACAAACAAAAAACTTTATAATGCTGTTTTAATAGTTAAGTATGTTCATATGTATAAAATATTTCAAAGAGTGCTTGACACATTGTAGAAGCCATTTACTTTTTAGTTACTTGTGATTATTACCTTCCACGACTCTTTCTTACTGGGTTTAAGCCAGCCCTGTGCCATTTCTAACTTTCTCATTTGAGGGCAGAACTATTTGTTTTAGTGTTTTGTTAAGGACTGGTAAAGTAAAAATCATTATTGTCATAACAAGAATAAAAACTGCAAAGAAAGCTATAACAAAGATAGAAAGACAAATCTATAAAAATCATTAACAGTAAAACAATCCCATCTATTGCACCCTTTATTGCAAGAATAAGCAAACTGTGGTCCATGGGACAAATTTGGCCCACAACCTGTTTTTGTAGATGAAGTTTTATTGAACACACACACACACACACACACACACACACACACAGGACTTAGCACATTCTAAGCACTTAATAACTCAGAACTGATATAACTTCTATAAAGAGTTTGTTCTTAACTTGCTTTTTACAAATAATGTTTCTGAATTTTATCTTACTCATATATTTCCTCAATCTGTGCACAAATTTCCTGGTGATTTGTAACTTAACACACTTGTGTGTGAGAGAGAAAGGGATGAGGGCACAAAATACAGGAAGGGAAAGAATTCATGTAATAAGTTCAGCTGTAAGTGAACTCGAAATCAGGATAAGGTCTTTTTTTGTTTTTTATTTTCTTATATATATTATACAAATATCTAGCACAATTTTTGGCACAAAATAAGTAGATAATAATGATAAATTTTATCTCATTTTCAGCTCTGTCTCAGCCATGGTAAATGTCCAAAGTGCTACATAGTTAGATTTTAGTTTCAGTTATTTAATGGTTGGTCATATGCTCAGTTTATTTGTTCCAACCCAATATAAAGACTCAATTCTAAATGTGATAGAGAAAGTATTTAGTTAAGTTTTATGCTGTGTTTCTATTTTGTTTCCAGATGTCTGGACGTGCTGGAAGACGAGGTCAAGACCTCCTGGGAGATGTATATTTCTTTAACATTCCATTGCCCAAAATAGAAAAACTCATAAAATCCAATGTTCCTGAGCTGAGAGGACAGTTCCCCTTCAGCATAACCCTGGTCCTGCGACTCATGCTGCTGGCTTCGAAGGGTGATGACCCAGAGGATGCCAAGGCCAAGGTACTGGGCTTGACCTTTTCTAAGGTTAAGTGTTCATTACTGGCTTGGCTGGGTTCAGTTCTGCGGTTCTTTTAGAAGCCTGAGCAAGAACGTTCAATTTCATTCGCCCTTAATCCTTTGTAATGTCTTACATAGTAGAGGACTGGAGGTGAGTGGAGGAGGAGAATAACAATTAATTTTGTTTGTCTCCTTTATCAGTCATAGAGTTTGTGGCTGGATGGGCCTTTGAATTATCCAAGATTATGGTTCTCATGAGTTATAGATATTGTCTAGAGTAGTTAAGGGTGCTGGCTATGGATTTAAAAAGATCTGGATTAGTTTCCTGTTTCCAGCATTAGGAATAGAAATACTTTTTTTATGATTTTGTAATCTAAGAGTTTATTTTTCATAAAAAGTAACCCAAGTTTATCAGATAATATTTGGATAATTTAGAAAGTTGAAAGAAGAGAAAAGCACCTGTACCTAGTTCTACTATCCAAAGTCAATCCCATTATCATTTTGGTATTTTTTAAAGTCATTTTTCTAGGTAGGACGTGCATTTGTTTTTTAAACACTGATACATATTTATATTGAATTGGACTTCAGAATATGGTTATAAATTTTCCTGAAGGTTTTTTTCTCAGATAAATATTTTACATCCAATCCCACAATGAGAGATTTAAACTTCATAATTAAATAATTTGATTTTCATCCTGACAAAGATGCATTCTGAAAGGGACCCCCTTCTCTCTTTTTGTATATCGATTAGTATGCCCAGTTAAATCAGATACTGTTTGCTGAGGTGAGGATTCTTTCAGGGATTCCATGATGAGTTGGCTCTTAAGTTGGTTGATGGTCTTCCAGAGCTGGCACGTAGCATTTCAGACCAAAACTTCCTCCTATCGAGTTCTTAATTTTTACCTCTATATAGGAGAGAAGAACACATCTTCTAGCAACATTTTAATTTTTTTCCAAAAAGGTTATTAGTGTGGTTTATTTATTTTTTGCCTTGGCATATTTGAGAAGATCTATCTAACCACGCATAAAAGACTCTTAAGTGTGGGCATACAATTGTTAGAACATTGTCTTTGCTCATCATATCAAACTAAGATAGCTTCATTGCCTTGTCGCATTTATTATTATAGAGGAGTAGACTCTATTTTAGAGTCTCCTCTAGAGGAACCATGCTCATATGCTCATTCCTGTTCTCTTGGAATTAATCTGATTTTTTTTTTTTTTGTCTATGTGATTATATGAATCTTTTTTTTTTTTTTTTTTTTTTTGAGCCATCCTGCCACCTGTTGGCAGCTCAGTGGCTGCTCAGCTCTGGCTGGGACTCGAACCGCTGTTGCTCAGAGCTCACACTCTTGAGTGAGCTCTTAACTAACTGAGCCACTCGGCCGGCCCTGAATCTTTCTTTTTAATCCCTATATTTCAGAATCTTTTCCCCAGAATTTTCTGTTTTGTGGGTCCTTTTATTTTTTTTTAAGGTTTAGTTGTTATATGATGAAAACTTTCAATCTGCATGCTTAGATATTTTTTTATTGTGGTAGAATACACATAACATAAAATTTACTATTTAAACATATTTAACTGTACACAATTCAGGAATGTTAAGTATATTTGAATCGTGTAATGCTCAGATACTTTGGGAACTAAGAGAATATTTCTTAAATTAGATCCTTGATATTTGTTTCTGTTTTACTTTGTTGAGGTTCTTTTTCAGGAAAAGTTACAATTTTAAATCGCAAATCCTTTTTCTGTTCTCCGTTGCTATGTTTTTCTTCATTGTGAAAGAACATATGATATTTATCTTCCACATTGCTGATGGCAGCTCTCCAAAGTTTCAGTTCTGCTTTTTAGTAATACAGATGTGGATTTTCATTTCGCTACTGGACTTTCCGTTTTCCCAAAATTCTTTACTACTATTTCATATATTACTCTTTCATATCATAATAATGTATTATTTTTTACAAGTCAATTTATATTGTCCATTTACCTTATGCTATGGGGTCTTGTCTCATAGAGGTCATAGTTTTTGGAATCCATTGAGGATGCCAAATAATTTTCAAGTAAATTGTTTTGCTGCATAAAGAAAATTTTTATAGGTCAACTTTTTTTTTTTTTTTAAGAGTAAAAGCCAGTGTTCTCCAGGCACATTACAGTCTGAGAACCATAACTTTGTTTCTTCTGCTTCTAAAATCTTCCCTCAGATGTGTGCATAGCCTCACTCCTTTATGTCATTAAATTTTACTCTAATATTACTCTGATGTTTTCTTTCTTTTGCCACCGGTGAACTAAATGTAGAGCAAGAGAGAAAGGAGGTTGTAGAAAAGGGCATTTTTGGGACCTTCAAAAAGTATTGCCCCAAAGTAAAGGTGATGGACAGCACACCCCTTCCTCCCCGCCTTCTTTTCTTCCTTTCCACCTTGCCCGCCCCCTCCCTTCCTTCCTTCCACGTCCATTGGCCTTTCAGTGAGCAGAGGTTCTTCCTATAAACTCTCATGCCTAAAGGCTTACATTTTGGTGATCTTGGGAAATTTGCCTTTTGTTGGAACCTCATAGACATTATAGTGAGCAGTTAAAAGATGTCTGAACTGCTACCTTAATTCTATTTTACACTAGAAATCAAGCAGTATTTTTATTACTTTGGTTTTAATTAACCTAGTTCCATTATTTTTACAACAATACTTTAGGACATGAAATAATATATCTTATTTTCTTCCAGAAAAATCCAAGAACTAGAAGCTTGTAAACTCGATTCACATTTATTACCAGATTATTTGGCAATATCTTTCATTTCTGATGGTTCTGTTTGATATGTTCTGTTTTGTTAAAGGAAGGATCTGCCATGTAAGAACATGGTCAAGCAAATAACATGACATCTAATTGAATGTTATATATTGCTGGTATCTGTGTGGTGTAATAGATATGAGTAATATCTATCCTAATTTATAGTCTTTTATATGATGGTCATTCCATTACAGGGGACAGAGGAGAGGCTCAGAAAAACAAAATCATGAGTCATAGAGACAGGAGGCACGGCAGTATGCCATGCAGTGCTGCACACTAAAGACATCAAGGTGGTCAGGCTGAAGTCAGGAGCAAGGGGAAACTTTAGGCCACTGCCTTTTTGGAATTTCCACAGGAAAGGCAAGACAAGGGCAGAGTAAACAGTTTAGGATTTGCTAGATTGAATAATTCCAGAGGGCTTTGGGCTATGAGTGGTCTCTAGTTGCCTCGTACCTGCCCCTGGGGTGATTTAGGGCAGGAGAAATATTGGCTTGGTTTGTGAGAGTTGAGTAAGGAAGCAGTATAAACTGGGATTGGTTGGTTTGCATAGGATAGACATGCTTTCAGGCAAGTTGTTATCTTTCGATATTAGCTAGCCCTGAGTAGTCGTCTCTCCCCAGCCAGAATGCTATTTTTTAAGATGTCAAAACATCATAATATACAGGGAAAATTTATAAATTACAGTATACCAAAATTATCATTTGCAAATGTATTTCGTAGCATGAACGAACATGGTATAAATTAAAGTATTCTTCTTTAAAGGTGCTGTCAGTGCTCAAGCATTCATTGCTGTCCTTCAAACAGCCCAGAACCTTGGAGATGCTAAAACTTTACTTCCTGTTTTCTTTGCAGTTCCTGGTGAAAGAGGTATGATTGTACTTTGTCTTTTTGTGAAATAGGGTTGGTACTATCTTTGTTTCTTATGCTGAACTAATTGTAGCGTTTAGATGGTTATAGCCAATGATTAACATTAATTATAATTGATGTAATTATCAAAATTGGGCCAGGTAATGATTGTCAATCTCTTTTATTGGCATTAAGTACTATTTTAAACTGGCTATTAATAAGTTACCTATTGATTAATGTGTGTGATGAGTTGAGTGAAACTAATGAATTATTTTTGTTCTGTAGGGCTATATAAGTCAAGAAGGTAATCCGATGGGGTTTGCTGGACTTGTATCACATTTGCATTATCATGAGCCTTCTAATCTTGTTTTTGTCAGTTTTCTTGTAAGAGGCCTCTTCCATAATCTCTGTCAGCCAACTCAGAAAGGTAAGCTTGATGTTCCCTGTGTGTAGTCTAAAATTAGCAACAGATGCTAAGCACTTCAGGAATATTTTTTCTACAACGAGAATACAAGGTAATATTCAGATAATTTAGAAATACCAAATTAGAAAAAATAAACTTTTATATACCTACTAATATAGATTATATGGGAGACAGCTATATTTTATGACACCTATTTTAAAATGTCAACTTCTTATTAACTTTGGTGATTCCTTGGCTCCAGGATTCAGAACATTTTAAATAATATATAATTTTTAAATAAATATTTTGTTTTAATTAAATTTAGTATATGCTCATCATAGACAAAGGATATAGGAAAACATTATGTTAAAAATAATATTTACTATTAATATTTGTGAATATTTGCTCCCGTTCTTTTTTATTTGAATTTAATTGTATACTGTATTTAGATAGTTGATAATATATTTATTGCGTAAGCAAGAATCTTGTTTTCCCCTAAGTATGTTTTTGCTAATATCATGTAATGTTTTTATGAATTCCATTTGCGATGCCCATGAAATGCTCCATTTACCACAATTTAAAATGTGCCTTTTACAACATTATCTTCTATCATTAACTGATAGAAACACTCTATTTTGCACAATAGTTCTAGTCACTGTGCTCTGAGTATGCATTGCTCTGTGAAACAAGGGTACTTGGGAAATTCTGTCCACCCAAAAGCTCTGTAAGAGGAGAAATAATTTCAGGCAACAGGATGTATAGTTTGTGTTATTGCTGGGTGTGTATGTGGAGAGGGCGGTGTATGCAGTTACAAACATGGAGATAGAAAATTTGATAACTTTGAGGCAGATAATATGGCTATCACTATTTTTTAATTGCGAAAACTGCGGCACAGAGACATTAAATGAATTAGCATGGTCACAAAATTTCAGTAAGTGTCAGAGCAAAGATTCAAATATAAGTAGTATGACTCTAGAGCCCAAGTTTTTAAATGTAGCACCTTTTAAACCATTCCAGTAGAGTCCTCATGTGTTGTGATGCATAAAGAGAAAGTCAATTTGACCCTATCTTAACCTGAGTGACAGGAGGGTAAGGAAGGGAGAAAGCTGGGAGGTTATTTGTGGGCTGAATTTTGGAGAGCCTTAAATGTTAGGCAAAGGTGATTGGATTTTGTTTATGAGATATTGAGATGCAATCAGGGATTTTTGAGTAGGTGAGAGATGTGACCATAAAATGCTTTAGGTAAAACTGATCATAGACAGAAGAGAGGAAAATCCAGGTACAGAGATAAGGCAATTTGTGTTTAGAACAACTAGGGTCTGAGCTAAAGTAGGAGTAGTAAGAATGAGAAAGAAGGCTCAGATATGAAACTGTCACCGAGAATAGTCGTTCCTTCATTGCTATATTTGTCAAAAAGTTTTTGTTTCCATGAAATGCAATGCAGTGTAACATTCAATTTAAATATTAAAAATTAGATTAACATACTTTTTTCACATTTATAACAAGACACTTTGGTTTGTGTAGGCTCAAAACATTTTTCTGACGATGTTATGGAAAAGCTAGTATTAGTATTGGCAAACCTGTTTGGAAGAAGATATCTTCCAGCAAAGTTCAGAGATGCTGATATCAAGTTTAATCAATCAAAGGTAAAATGTATGATTCTGATAACATTAAATATTTAAGATAAATTTTACCATAAATGATTTAGCAACAGTAGAATTTTATTAATCTAGGGTTCATTTGTTTTATATAATAATAATTTGTTCTTTCTGTAATTATTGTTATATTTAATCTGTAATTCATAAGTCTCCCCCTATAAATCTATCAAAAGATTAAATGCCTTGAGGAAAAAAATAAGATAAAAAATTTTGCTCATGTTTTCTATTTGGTTGTATCAAATTGCAGTATTCATGTTTAAAGAAAAAAAATGTAAATAGCTGTACATTAAATGAACTAATAGTTCCATCACTGAATCTAGTTTCTTAGGATCTTTTAACTTTGAGGTAGGTCTATGAATAGGAACTATTGTGAACTATATGTCCTTACTGAAAAAAATATTAGAATAGAAATCTAAGAAATCATCACATAGACTAAAAGCAGGAAAACTGTTTTACAATTTTATTTGCAACATTTTCTTTGATCATGATTCCCTATCATTAAATCAACATCAAATACGATTATTAATGTAATCCACTAATCTGAAAAAGTGGGATAGGCTGGTTATACCAAATAGCCTTAGTAAAAAGTGACAAGGATCAAAAAGAGAAGGGTTAATCTATATTGTCGAACCCCACAATGTCAAGTTACAAACCTTTGCCCTCAGAGAATGTTCTCTAGACCAGTGAAAACAACTTTAGTCACTGATTTATCATCTTCACTTTTTTAAATCACATGTACATTCTTGAACTATTATTTAATTTTTTGTCTAAATAAATTTATATTTAACTTATAAAAGAAAAGCCAATATCTTTGTTCTTACAAAGAAGGTCATCATAAAAAATACAACAAAAGGTTACGAGTAGAGGCCTCTTGTGTCCCTCCGTCTCTCCCTCCCTCCCTCTCTTTTTCTTAAAGATTATTGTGCATTTTCAGATAGGATATTATAGGTGGCCATCACTCCTATTGCAACAGAGAGCTGTGGAAGTAATGAGGATTAGATTGGCTAAAATGATAAAATGGCAAGAACTTATCCAAGGTGTGATAGGAATCTCCAACCATGGTTTTTCTCCCCAAAAATGTCTGTTCTGGACATGGGTTGAAAATTGTAGTGAGCATATGCAGAGAGCCTCTCCTATGAGATAGAACAAAACAAAACAAAATACATAAAATCAGATATAGACTGAGACTTATCAAAACCAGAAAACAGGACCAACCCACTTGGTCTATACTTGGATTGAGGTGATCACATCTTCACTCACTTGACTAAACACAAAAATGGGGGAACTCATTTGGATGGAAAATACTAACCACTTAATAATAAAATAATCATTTAAAGCCTATAAGGCCCTTTTATAAGCATTTTCTGGTGCACAAAACAAAAAAAAAACACCCCTTCCCCCAAATTAAAAAAAAAGTGAGTAAGCAAGAATATATGATAAATTTAGTAGGAAGAAAAACGGCAGTAGTAGTTACACAGATGATCTAGATATTGGAGTTAAGATAAAGGACTTTAAGTATAACTAATACGTTCAAGAAAACAGGGGAAGAGAGAGACAAAAGTGATGAAAAGATGGATAATTTCACTGGATAATTAACATTCCAGAATTGAAAAATATAATATCTGATCAGAATATAGTATATGCCAGAAGTCAGAATCAGTGAATTGACTGATCAGTGAATAAAAAGTGTCCAAACAGGGAGAAAAAAGTGAAAATATTTAGAAGGAGATAGCATAAGAGACATGTGGATTTAATGTTTCATGTTATGTAGGAGGAATACCAGAAGAGGGAGGAAAATGGCAGAAGAGTATTCAGAACTAATAGCTGGGAATTTTCTGAAGCTGACGAAAGCTAGCACTCCATAGTTTCAAAAGCGTAGTCAACTTCAAGAAGGATAAATATATATATATATATATATATATATATATATATATATATACACACACACACACACACANATATATATATATGTATATATACAATTTAGTGGGAATAAAAAACAAAAATGAAATAAAAAATCAGCTAAAACTGAAACAGACATTTCCTTGAAAAAGGTAATGAAATTGATAGCTGACTTGTTAACAAAAATAATGGAAGCTACAAAAACAAGGGCGGGGAATATTTTCACTCTGCTCTGTTTAATTTTGATTATAAATGTATACATATGCATAGCATATACGTTAAACATAATTTAAAACAGAGTAAATATATTGTAATTGGTTTAATAAAATATCAAGAGGCTATGCATATGTCTACCTTATTTTTTTTTAGCTTTATTTAGGTATAATTGATATACACAAAATTGTACACATTTAATGTATAATCTTAATGAGTTTGAAAATATGAATACATCCATGATATCATCACCATAACCAGTGTACTAAACATACTTGTCACCTCCAAAAGTTTCCTTGTGTCTTATTTTTTTGGTAGGAACACTTAGCAATATATTTATCCTCTTAATGTATGTTAAAGTTTACAATACTTTATTGTTAATTATAGGCACTATATTCTACAGCGGGTATCTAGAACTTATTTATTTTGCATAATAGAAACTTTATATCCAATGAAAAACAATTTCCCATTTCCTTTTACACCCATCCCCTGGCAACCACCTTTCTCTTTACTTCATTGAGTTTGACTATTTTAGGTAAGTGGAATCATGCAATATGTGTCCTTCTGTGACTGCCTAATATTATTTAGCACAGTGTCCTCTAGGTTCTTCCATGTTGTTGCAAATAGCAAGATTTCCTTGTTTAAAAGACTGACTGATATTCCTGTGTGTGTGTGTGTGTGTGTGTGTGTGTGTGTGTGTGTGCCACATAATCTTATCCATTCATCTGTTGATAGACATTTGGGTTGTTTCCATATTTTGCCATTTGTGAGCAATGTTGCAGTGAACATAGCAGTGCAGACGTCTATTCAAGATCCTGATTTCACTTCCTTTGGATTTATACCTAGAAGTGGGATTGTTCAATCATATGGTAGTTCTATTTTTTTTAAATTAAAGTATTTTGGGGTGACAATTGTTAGTAAAGTTACATAGGTTTCAATTCTACAATTCCATAATACATCATCTATTGTATATATCACGTTCTGTGTTCACCACCCGGAGTCAGTTCTCCTTCCATCACCATATATTTGACTCCCTTTACCCTCATCTACCACCCCCCTCCTCCTTTACCCTCTGCTAAACTATTGTCTGTGTCTGTGAGTGGCCAAGACATGGAAACAATCAAAGGGTCCTTGTATAGATGATTGGATAAAGGAGATGTGGTGTATATACACAATGGGATGCTACTGTGCCATAAGAAAAGATGAAATAATGCCGTTTGCAACAACATGGATGGATCTTGAGATTATTGTGCTAAGCGAAATAAACCAGACAGAAAAAGTCAAGAACCATATGACTTCACTGATATGTGGGATATAAAACTGAAAACAACAAAGGAACAAGACAAACAAATGAAGAAACGAAAACTCATAGACACATGGTAGTTTTATTTTTAATTTTTTGAAGAAACCTCCTTATGTTTCCCATAGAGGCTGCACCAATTTACGTTACCACCAACAGTGTATAAGGGCTCTAATTTTTCTACATCCCTCTCAACACTTATGTTTTTGTTTGTTTGGTTTTTTTTTTTTTGTAATATCCGTCCTAACAGGTATGAGGTGAAATCTCTGTGTGGTTTTGACCTGCATTTCCCTCATGATTAGTAAAGTTGAGAACTTTAATATACACGTTGGCCATGTGTATGCCTTCTTTGAAACAATGTCTATTCAAATCCTTTGCCCATTTTAAAAAAATTATTTATTTTTGCTGTTGAGTTGTAGGAGATTCTTATATATTTTGGCTATATCCCCTTATCACGTAGATGGTTTAGAAATATTTTCTTCTATTCTGGAAATACCTTTACATATTGTTGATTATTCCCTTGGCTGTACAGAGCTTTTTAGTTTGATATAGTCCCACTTATCTATTTTCATTTTTGTTGCCTGCACTTTTGGTGTCATATAAAAAAAAAATCAGTGCCAAACCAATGTCTCTATATTTTCTTCTATGAGTTTTACAGTTTCAGTTCTTACATTTAAATCTTTAATCCATTTTAAGTTTATTTTTAGGTAGTGTATAGTAAGAATCCACTTTCATTCTTATATACGTGTATATCCCATTTTGCCAACACCATTTGTTGAAGAGACTGTTCTTCCCCATTATGTATTTTTGCATCCTTGTCAAAGATGTGCTGACCATATATACCTGGATTAACTTCTGGATGCTTTATCCTGTTCAATTGATCTATACGTCAGTCATTATGCTGGTAGTATACTGTTTCAATTACTATAGCTTTGTAAAATATTCTAAAATCAGGAAGTGTGATGCCTCCAGCTTTGTTCTTTTTTCTCAAGGTTAATTTGTTTATTCAGGATCTTTTGTGGTTCCATATACATTTTAGGGTTATTTTTCTATATTTGTAAAAAATAATGCCATTGAGATTTTTATAAGAATTGCATTGAATCTGCAGATAACTTTGGGAAGTATTGATGTCTTAAAGTATTAATTCTTATCCATGAACATGGCGTGCATGCCTTTCTATTATTGTGTCTGCTATAATTTCTTTCATCAGTGTTTCATACTTTTCAGTGTAAAAATCTTTCACCTGGTTGTTTATTCTTGTTGATGCTATTGTAAATGAGATTGCCTTAATTTCCTTTTCAGACACTTAGTATACAGAAACAACTGATATTTTAATGTCGATATGGTATTCTGCAACTTTGCTGATTTTGTTTATTCTGGCAGGTTTTATTGGTGAGTGTGTGTGTGTGTGTGTGTGTGTGTGTGTATGCACACACAGACATGCTAAAAAGGTCTATGCTAAAAGAAATACATTTTTTAGGCAGACAGAAAAAATCTAAATTTGGAGAACATGGAAATACAGAAGAGCGTGAAGTACACTGGAAAAGATAATGCATGGGTAGATAAAAAATGATTATCTAGTGTATCTAAAAATAATTATAATGTGGTAGAATAATTAACAAAATATTAGCACAATGAATCTATGAGGATTTAAAAATCCTCACAGTCAAGGGAGGTTTATTCCAGGCATGCAAATGTATTTTATATTGTTGCTTGTTCTCCAAACATAGCACTAGTTTTTTTTAACTATGCATAAGCTAAATGTGATCTGAGGGCATGCTTCTATTTAAAAGACAGTTTTGATTAAGTAGTGTGAAAGCACATTTTTAAGATTAAAGCTATTGATTTTGATAAATGCAAATAGAAACAAAAATGAATTGTACCTTAATTTCAAAGATGAATGAATGAAACAGTTACATTATTGAATAAATAGATAACTATCTAATTATATTGCAGTGTTCTTTGCTCTTCTTCCAAAGTTACTATTTTCAAAGAAAGTATAGAGATCTCTCTGAAAAAATATGTGGCCACTAGGTTATCTTGATGATCTCCTTTATAATTTAGGTGTTCCTTGAGGATCTCCCTAAGGATTTTAATGATGCTTTACATGAGTATAACATGCAGGCTACAAAGGACTTTGCCTTTTTCTTACTAATTGTTTCCAAATTGGCTGATATGAAACAGGAATATCAACTCCCACTGTCAAACATAAGTAAGTATATTTTATCTTCATTGTGGAACAATTTAAAGAATAAATCATCTTGCCTAAGAGCATTTTCTCCCAGAAGAAGAACAGAGCCCTGAAAATATGTCTGCCTTAGTAGGGGATTCCTTCTGATTTCCAAAGGAAGACAGTGATTCTTAGAAGTTAAAAGGGCAATGAAACTAAATAGAGTCATTTATAAACCGTCTTTGGGTCAGGACTGGAAAATGGAGTAAGGACATCTATGAGATGAAGAAAAACTAGAGATTATTCTGTCATTTTTTTCCTTGAGAGGAAATTTGCACAGTATTCATGCACATTAACTCTTGGCAGATACCTAGGTCCAAACTATGGCTCTGGTACTTATTAACAATGAAATCTTGGATAAGTGACTACATTTATGCCTCAACTTCCTCTATAGATATATGAGAAAGAATATAAAATTATCTAACTAGTTTATGTGAACTTCAAATAAATGAGTTAAATAATTAAGTGAATATCATAAAATAGTGCCTAGCACATAAGCATACACTATTATAACTTTGCTCTTGTTTTTCATAAGCTACTGGATGGAACTCTTCTAGGGGAAAAGTACACAGGAAGAGGCGACTGGGATAAAGGGAAAGGGTTGAGCTGTGGGTAGTAATTTCCTGGTTTCATTATATCCTAACGTCCTCAATTGAAAACAGTCAAGGAGATAGAGCTTGTAGCTTCCTGAGCCCAACTAAAGTGGAAAGCAACATGGATAAAAAGCAGACAATAACTGTGAGCATCCCAGAGGAGGCAAAATTGGAGTGTGTGAACATCCTGCCTCCATTACAAATTAAAGCCAAGTCTGAATG
This sequence comes from Hipposideros armiger, assembly GCF_001890085.2. Lineage (NCBI taxonomy): Eukaryota > Metazoa > Chordata > Mammalia > Chiroptera > Hipposideridae > Hipposideros > Hipposideros armiger. Next base: position 1,347,434 of record NW_017731794.1, read on the forward strand.
CATGATCTGGTGCTTTATAAGAATAGCAACTGAAAAGATATTCCTTTTCATATGCTATTTCCAAACCTGCTGATAGTGTCTACTTGTAACAGCCTGTCTAGAAAGATTCTGAGTTTAGTGGGAAAAAAGTACCAAGGTAATAACAATAATTCTGTGTTAAAAGAATGTACAATTTAACTTTAGTCTTTTATTACCTGTTGATCAAAGCAACTAAAATATAAAACACAAGTGTATAATACTGATAGTAAAATGAATAGCAAACATTTATTTAATATATTCTGTGCCAAGATTCGCTATTCACTTTATGTGATATATCTTACTCAGTCTTCATTATGACCTATGTCCTGGGAAGCTGAATGGCCCCACCTTGTAGCATGGTCTAGAGCAGGTGTGTAAGGCTAGATAACTTGGCTAATATTTCAAAATGAATCTACTCCAACCTATTATGGCCAGATTTCACAGGTAAAGAATGTGAAGACTCCCAACTTGTGTCTCACTTGATGAGCTGCAAGAAAGGAAGAGTAGCTGTTTCTCCATTTGCTTGTCTCTCTGGCAACTGTGACAGCGATTTGCTTCAATCACAAACTCCAAACCATGTAAGTGGAAAATGGGATTAATATATAAGACGTCTTTAAGAAAAAAATTGTATTTATATTTTCGGGCAGCTTAGAAAGGACTTCAGTTTTCCCAAACTGAAAAACAAAATACAGGTTAATGAACAGAAATATCCAGGGATGGTGTCTTAGAGCCAGTATCGTTTCAGTTTCTCAGTATTAATCTGAGAGACTCTTCTCCATTATAGCAAACTTCCAAGATTACTGTTTTTCTTTCGTCTTTAAAGACTTTAGGGGTGATTGACAAAGGCTTGCTGTGAAAAGAGCACATAAAGCTATTGATTGGGTTGTCGGAAAAGTCATTATGCATTTTTGCAACGAAAACAGAAAAAATACGTCATGACTTTTCTGACAACCCAATATCTTCAAGCTTTCCCGGTATTACCATAGGTACTGGAAATCCCTCGTAGAGGACAAAGAACTTGACACATTTGGAATATGTTGAATCATCCATTTGAATGTTGGAATCGACTTATAGAAGTTTAATTTATATCCATACAAAATTTGAGAAAATGTTACATTTGATATTATGGATTGACACTGATGTCTCAACGCCATTTGATTCCAAAATCAGAGAGTCCTCTTATATAAAATAGCCCAGTGCCACTTAAAAGAATTTCGAAAAACTATGTATATAGACCTTTGTGCATTTTAAATGGACACATCCATCTGAGTGATGTCTTATAATAAACTGCTCTTGGAAAATGGGGAAATCTGACATAGAAATAATAAAGGAGTGCACTTAACTTATAAGAGCAATGAATTTATGAAGGTTCTCTCCTGTATTTCGTTTGTATGATCACAGTTAATTACTTATATAAGAACTTTGTAGCTAGCCACATTAAAAAAAGACGTATTCATTGTTAGGTATTATAATATTCCCTTCCCTCTATTGTACAATCTAACTTATGGACAGTATGTGCCATTCACTTTATTTCCTTTCCATATGCAAGGTTTTCCATGGGGTTTTGGAAGGACACTGATAACAGTTATACTAGAATATAACGTCAGTCTTATTGCCATACAGACACCAGAAATTAGCAGTGACCTTTAATGTACAGGGCATGGACTGACTCAGACACATAATTGTTCCTGATGGTGTGCCAGAGAGAAGGGTCTATTTCATCTGTTTTGAAGCATCTTGCACTGGTGAATATTTCCAGAGTATTGCTTGAGAGTAACATGCCATTTGTCATACCCAGCTCACTTTGTACAACTTTACTAGTGTAAATTATAATCCCCTAAAACTTGTTTTGCTTGTATTATTTGTTACATTTTAGTGTCGTATTAAATACACATACATACATATCTTTAAATGGCATATAGCTAGGTTATAAGACATAAAACTGTAATGAATACCTGTGTGTTCCTCTGTTTCATTCACTTGTCTCTCCTCTTTCCTCAGGATATCAACTGTCCTAAACTTTGTGTTGTTAATTCTCCTCAAAAGAAAATGTCATATTCCAAAATCACATTTCATTTTTGCTGCTTTTGAATTTTATAAAAAATGAAGGAATACTTACTGTAGTCTCCTGAAAAAATTGTGGGTTTTTTGCATGCAACTTTATGCATGTAACATTCATTCATATTGTGACATGAAGTTCTATTTTTTATTTTTAGTATTTCATAGTATTTCATAATGTGAAAGTAAGACAACCCGTTGATCTGTTTTGCTAATAAGTTTTTGTGTTTGTTTCTAGTCTTTGCTATTACAGACAGGGTTGCTATAGACACCTAGTACACCTGTGCAACAGTTTCCTTCAAGTATAAATTTTCTGGATTTTCAGGGTCAAAAATTTTTTCTGGATCATACTGGAATAAAAATATTTCAAGAAATTTTAATAATAACTTTTCAAGCTACTAACTAGTCATTTTAGAATGTTGTGTACCAGAGTTCCTACTGGCCCTGTGTAGATTTCAAAAAAAGAGCAGGCATGGAAAACTATTGATTTGCTTTATTCTTTTTTTCATTTTCCTTCTTTTCTTTCCCTTTCTTCATCTCCTTCCTTTTTATTCTGGTAATTGGATTATAAAGATTGTTAGAGTTGTTCAGTTGAACTCTTCTCATGAGACATAAGGCACTGGCTCCCTGATACTCTGTTTATGAAGATATTACCTGCACCAAGTAGGCTAGTAATAAAATTTTAAATTAGCTTTTCTTTCCTAGTGATTCTTGCTACAGTCTAGGCTGGATGGTTGAAATTGCCATCAGTATGCTGTGAAGCAATATTGTTCACAGGTAGGGCCAAGTCATTCTCTAGGCTGGCTTCAGATGGCACCACCCCAGTGTGTATGAAAAGCACCCTCTTCATTCACCACAAAGAGTGTGCTTTAAAAATGTTGATTAAGGAAGTAACTACAAAGCACAATGTAATAAATTATAAACTTTTTATGCATAAATAAGAAATTAAGAAGAGTCGTATTTCCTTAGATCATTCTGCGCACAATTGGTATCCGTCACTCTCAGACTCCTGTGCTGTTGCCTCAGGCATTTGATAGCCAAGGAAGAAGAATGCCACTTAATGCTTATGCACTTGATTTTTATAAACATGGTTCCTTGATAGGATTAGTCCAGGACAACAGGTATGTTTTATCTATTTCCATCTATCTATACCTTTATCTCCATGTCCACATCCATGTCCATGTCTATCTCTTTTATCTCTATTTCTACACCTATTACCATTTCCATCTCCTTCTCTATGTTGATCTCTACCTGCATCTTTATATATTGAATGGAGGAACTTAATGAATATTAGGCAAAATACTTTTTTTTGTTTGTTTGTTTACAATTTCAAGTATAGGTTAATTATGCTAAAGACACTGGAATTTTTTTCTTAGAGACTAATGGCAAGAGTTTGTTACTTTGCGGTTTAGTAGCAAAATCTTGGGACTTAGGCTGACGCCTTTGACATAAAGATTTACTCTACAGATATAAATATTTTCATATACTCACAGATATATTTTTATGTATCAATATCCTATATATTCCTTATTAAACATTTTAAAACTGAATAATAATACCAAATATTGTCATGCTCTTCATTATCTGAGAGAACTATATAAAAAGTATGTAATTCAAACATTAAAACATGACAATTGTTTTAGTTCTTTGGCAGGAAAACCATTTTCAAAAATAGTAAGCAGGAGGGCCGGCCGAGTGGCTCAGTTGGTTAAGAGCTTGCTCAAGGGTTTGAGCTCTGAGCAACAGCGGTTCGATTGCCGGCCCGAGCTGAGCAGCCGCTGAGCTGCCAACAGGTAGCAGGATGGCTCAGCTTAAAAAAAAAAAAAAAAAAATAGTAAGCAGGAGTAAGCCCTTGTGGATTTACCTAGAATGGAGAAATTGGCCCAGGCACTGAGCACCTAGATGTAGAGAGGGGCGTTCTGTCACACCAATCAGGAATTCAGTGTGCATTTTTTTCATATAAGAATAATGTAATAATATTTATATTTAAGTTATATCTAAAAATAAATAGTAGTTTTTATTATGCCTTTTTATAGATGGTATTTTTTTCTTTTTTTTAATAAGTCTATATTAAATTGAAGTAGTTAAAACTCTGACACTCTTGAGAAATATTGATCAGTTTTAAAAAATATGACTCATTGTTGTGATATTAGTAAGTAATTCATTTATTTCTTCCCTTTTGATACTTGAACTTCCTTTCACTCTGTTGAGCTTTACTTTTCTACTTTGGTTTTCTCTTGAGATGGTCAGCCTCCTGTATTTATTATCTGTGTTTGTGATATTTGTGACTCTTGAATTCATGATCACCATTCCCACAGGTTAAATCATCATCTGGGAATCTGTGGCAAAATGATTCTGGTAAATACATCTTGACAGACAAAAGTAACCTATGATTCACAGATCTAACATTTCAACATGATATGAGAAGTTCTTAAATGTTTCTAGACCATTAAATTTTCAAATGTTATTTTGTTTAGGATGAATGAAGGAGAGGCTTACCAGTTGTTGAAAGATTTTTCACTCACCATTCAATCTATCAGGTGTGTTATATATTTCAAATACTAATTTCAAACTTTCAATAATTTAGTGGTAACTTGAAAAATGTTGAGCTCATAGTGAGGTTTACTTAATTCTGCCTTCCTAGGGCAAGTCCCTCTTATAATACTGCCTCTTCCAAAATGGGTGCTTCATATACATTTGTTTTCATTTACAGTGTTTCCTTGCGTGAACTATGTGATAATGAAGAAGACAATGTGGTCTTAGCTTTTGAACAACTGAATGAAACCTTTCATGAAAAACTTACAAACGTCTAAAAACAAAGTATCCAAACCTCTTAAAATATTTTTCAAGTTGTATTATGATTCTCATGTTTTTTTGTCAGAAATACATATATGATCAATTAGAAAGAGAATGCACTTTGGAGTCAGAGTTGTGATCAAAACTGCCATGTTCTCTCATAAGCACCCTTGGATAAATTATTTAATATTTCCAAGTCTAGTTTCCTTATATAGTTGAGTAATAATGCTTATGTCTCAGCTAGTTTGCAGATTGATTGAAAAAATGCAAAGATTTTATATGTAACTGAAAAACAATTTTTACTCTGTGAAGCTTACACAAATATTACATTCTGAACATATTTTTCTTCAATGTCATAGTTTGTAAAAAGTCTACTAAGGCTAAAATAAATGGTTATCATATCCTGAAGTTGAAATATATTCTCTCTAATTAACTTAATGTGATTATGTGACTTAGATATAAGCCTATTAATATCTTCTAGTAATTTTTTACTACTACTTTAAAATTATATTGATAAATGAGAGCTTTGGGATAAATTCTGTGATGTTTTAAAGTTAAACGTAACTGATGATCTGGCTTGATTTTAATTGTATATTAGTGACTGGAAAACCACAAAGAAATAAAATGGGTTTGATCTACATACCATTGATCTCTTTATGTTAAATCGATGCATCTGTCAATCCGTTTGCACACATGTGTGCATTTTTTTATTATTAGTTTCAGGTATATAAAACACTGTAATAGTTAGACATTTACACCCCTCACAAAGTGATAATCCCTGTCCCCTAATCTACTACTGTCTGAAATCATACATAGCTGTTACAATTCCACTGACTCTATTCCCTATGCTGTACTCCACATCCTGTGACTATATATATATATATATATATATTTATATATTAAATTGTAGTTGACATTCATTATTATTCAGCTTCAGCTTCAGGTGTACAGTGCAGTGGTCAGGCATCTACACTGTCCGTGAAATGGTCTCCCTAAATAAGACAAGTAAGTGTCCATTGGATATCCTACAAAACCTTTACAACATTATTGATCATATTCCCCAAACTGTCTTTTGTAATCCCATGGCAATCTTGTGGTTGCAAATTTGTGCTTTCTAATCCCCTCAACCTTCTTCCTCATCCCCACCCCCCTCCCATCTAGCAACCCTCAGTTTTTTCTCTATATCTCTGAGACTGTTTCAGATTCATTTGTTCATTTATTCTGTTCTTTAGATTCCACATATAAGTGAGATCATATGGTATTTGTCTTTCTGTGTTTGAATTTTTTCACTTAGCATAATGTTCTCTAGATCCATCTATATCATTGCAACAGGTAAGATTTCATTCTTCTTTATAGCTGAGTAATGCTCCAGTGTATAAATGTACCACAATTTCTTAAGCCAGTCGTCTACCAATGGGCATTTCAGTTTCCGTATCTTGGCTATTATGAATAAAGCTGTAATAAACATAGGGGTGTATAAATTTTTTCAAATCAGCATGTTGGATTTTTCTGGATAGATCCCTAAGAGTGGAATTTCTGGATCATAAGGCAGTTCCATTTCCAGTTTTTTGAGATACCTCTATACTGCTTTCCATAGTGGCTGCACCAATCTGCAATCCACCAACAGTGCACCAGGGTTCCCTTTTATCCACAACCTCATCAGCATTTGTTCTTTGTTTATTGATGACAGCTATTCTGTCAGGATTGAGGTGGTATCTCATTGTGGTTTTTATTTGCATTTCTCTAATGATTAGTGAGGTTGAACATTTTTTCATATGTCTGTTGGCCATCTGTATGTCCTCTTTAGAAAAATGTCTCTTCATGTCCTCTGCCCAGCACATGTGCATGTTTTATAATAGTTTATGTATACATTTGACTCTTGAACAACATGGATTTGAACTGTGGAGGTCCACTTATATGTGGGTTTTTTTTTCTTCAATAAATGCATACATTGGAAATTTTTTTGGAGATTGCGACAATTTGAAAAAAACTCGCAGATGAACCATGCAGCCTAGAATATTGAAAAAAATTAAGAAAATTTAGATATGTCATGAATGCAAAAAGTATATGTAGATACTAGTCTATTTTCTTACTTACTACCATAAAATATGACAGAGCCAATCAAGGAAACCTTGAAAGAGGTTGTGGATATTGTCAAAAAAGGTGGTGATGGTAATGAAGGGTTTCAAGCCATGGATCTTAGAGAAATTCAAGATCTCATAAATACTACACCAGAATAACTAACAGAAGACAATGTGATGGAGATGAGTGCTTCTGAACAGTGCCAGATGATGAGGAAGAAAGCGGAGAAGCAGTGCCAGTAAACAAATTGACTGGAGGCAATCTGGCAAGGGTGCTGATTATTTAAGACTGTTTTTGACTTCTTTTACATGATGGACCCTTTTATGATACAGGCCCTGAAACTAAAGCAAATAGTGGAAGAAGGATCCCGACTGTATAGAAACATTTTTTAGAAAAATGAAAAAGCAAAAAAGCCAGACACAAATAATGAAGGATTTCCATACAGTTACATTAAATGTGCCTGCCTCTGTTGCCTCCCCTTCCTCCTCCTCCACCTCCTGTTTCACCTCTGCTGATGCTGAGATGACAGGACCCACCCTCCCTCATCCTCCTCTTCCCCAGCCTACTCAGTGTGAAAACAACAAGGATGAAGACCTTTATGATGATCCACGTCCACTCAGTGAATAGTAAATAATCATCATGCTGTACAGTTAATAAACTTATCTGTGTATAAGTATGTGTGTGAGTGTCTTCATGCAAGAACTGTATAAGGCTTGTTGTGTCATCATTATCATCGACTAAGTATTCATCATATGCAAGGCTTGTGTGGAAGTAGATAGCATATCCTTACATAGGCATAAAGTGTGTGATATTTAACATAACATTAAGAATGTGTTAGTTTTCTTACTGTTTTATAACAGAGTTACATTACTGTACAATATACCTTTCTCATAATTGGAGAAACTGTGTATCAGACTATCATCACAGGTAAGTGGGTTTTTTTTAAGTAACAATGTTTCCAATACTGTATTATGAGTATGATTGTAATACTGTATGCCATAAAATTTTATAGTGATTCATTTTTTAGTGTATAGCCTAGGTGACCATGAAGCAATTTTACTGATTACACTACACTACCATAAAGCATTCATATTGCTGTTTCTTTGTTGTCAATATGAGTCATTATGCCTGTAAATAAATATGAATTTATTTTTCACTTTATATTTTCATATTTGATGTCTTGTGTTAGTAATATATATTGTATAACATCCACAATGCTTTCTACCATATAAGACAATATTAATGTAGGTACTGACAGATGATTCATCTTGTAAACAATGTAAACTTATGGTACCAATAAATACAGTACAATACTATAAATGAATTTTCTCTTCTATTTGATTTTCTTAACACTTTTTTTCTCCAGCTGACTTTATTGTAAGAATACAGTATATAATGCATATAAGATACACAATATGTGTTAATCGGCTGTTATGTTATTGGTATGGCTTCCAGTCAATAGTAGGCTATTAGTAGTTAAGTGTTTGGAGAGTCAAAAGTTATGCGTGGGGCCGGCCGAGTGGCGCGATGGTTAAGAACTCGCTTGGGATGCCAGAGGGCCCCGGTTCGGATCCCACATATGAGGGCCAGTGACACTGCCCTCCACAGCTAAGATGCTGAACAACAGCTCAACCTGGAGCTGGGCTGCCGTGAGTCACTGGCGACGGTGTAGGCTGCAGTCCCTGTGGCAGTGGGTTGCCATGGGCTACCGTATGTAGCCAGCAGCCAGCAGCCAGCATGAGCGGCCAGCAGCCAGCGTGAGCGGCCAGCAGCCGCAGTGAGCGGCCGTCCAGAAGCCGGCGACTGATCTGCCTCGCCAGGGAAGAGCGCAATGATGGTGCCAACTTGGGCCAGTGAAGCAGCGTCCTCCACAACTAGATTGAAGAACAAAACGACAGCAACTTGTCTGTTCCCCTTCCCCCAATTCCCCATCACTGTTCCCATCCCCCCAATTACCCAAAAAAAATTTTAAAAAAAAAAAAAAAAGTTATGCGTGGATTTTTTACTATGCAAAGGGATAGCGCCCCTCACCTCCATGTCATTCAAGAGTCAACTGTAATCATTCTCCTTCCCCAGCCTCAGCCTCAGATCACTATTTTAAATATTATCTATGTTTGACCCTAAACTTGAACAAAACATTTCATTCTCAGAGCAAAAGGACTGCTCTGTCCTGCTACCTGGATGTCTTATTTAAAGATGATCTTTTGTGTAACATCATGTATACGTAGATTACATAGACTTAGAGAAAGACCTGTGGTTCAATTTGTCTGGAAATAGAGTACTCTGTACTCTGGAGCAGATCCATCACTGATGTGCCGTTTTACCGATCTCTACTCTCTTTGGCTAAATCCATTTTTATTATTTAAGAGCATGCACTACAAGGCCGGCCGAGGGGCTCAGTTGGTTAAGAGCTTGCTCAAGAATGTGAGCTCTGAGCAACAGGGTCTCCAGTTCGATTCCCAGCCCGTGCTGAGCTGCTAACAGCTGCCAACATGTGGCAGGATGGCTCAGCCAAAAAAAAAAAATACAATGCCATGGAGCCCACAGTCTTTCTTTGGGCCGGCCGAGTGGCATGTTGGTTAAGAGTTGGCTTGGCACGCAAGCTCTGAGCAGGCCCCGGTTTGGATCCCACATATGAGGGCCAGTGATTCTGCACCCCATACAGCTAAGATGGTGAACAGCTGCTTAACCTGGAGCTGGGCTGCTGTGAGTCACCGGCGATGGTTGTAGGCTGCAGTGGGGCTGGTCGACAGCTGGTGTGAGCTTTTGTGAGCTGCCGTAAGCTGCCGTGAGCAGCCTTCCAATGGCCAGCGACCGATCTGCCTCAGCCGGGAAGAGCGCGATGATAATACCAACGTGAGCCAGTGAAGTGACATTCTCCACAACTAGACTGAAGAGCAAAAGTACAGCAACTTGTCTCTTCCCTTCCCCCAATTCCCCAATAAAATCTTTAAAAAATAAAAATAAATAAAAACATGCACTACAACGATATCTGAAAACCAAGACATATAAAAACCAAAGTGGTTTCTACTGTTCCTTATCTCTACTAAAAACAATGATACAAAATATTAATATATTATCACCATTTTCTACTTCCTACTTGTAGTTTTGTAAGTCTAATGGAAACATGAAGATTTTCCCACATGACTTAGCCAATCTCGCTCCCTAATTTTTAGGAAAAGTATAAGATTATTTTTTGCAATTTGGTATTCTCCTAAAAAAGGCAATTATATCTATATTCTTTAAGGAGGGTCTAATGAGTAGCTTCCTTTTTTTATTTTTAGCAACAACTTCAGAGTACCTTGGAAGAATTTGTAAGCAGTGAGTTTGCATAGGAACTCTGAAAGCATTTTATGTTGTTATTTGTTTATAATAATGTTAAGTCTTTCTTTCTGAGATACATAACACAGAGATCCTGGTGAAATTTACTATTACCACCATAATTTCTTCCCAAATTTTTCCAAGACAGGGAAAAATCATATTGATATTATGCCTATAAAGGATCTTCTGGAAGACCCATTTATTTAAAAAAAAATAGTAAATTAGTTTACGACAAAGGAGCCAAGAATATACGTGTATGATAGGGAAAAGGCAGCCTCTTTGATAAATGCTGTTGTGAAAATTGGAAACAAATTGCAAACAATGAAACAGGACCTCTGTCTTAAACTATACACAAAAAGTGAATCTAAATGGATCAAAGAATTGAATGTAAGTTGAATAGAATCATAAAATGCCTAGAGAAAAACAGGTGGTAAATGCCTTGACATTGGACTTAGCAGTGGTTTTTTTGGATTTGACATTGAAAGCAAAACAACAAAAGCAAAAATAAACAAGCGGGACTATATCAAATTAAAAAGCTTCTGCACAGCAAAGGATAGGAAGGCAATATTTACAAATCATATATCTGTGATTTATATTAATAATATATAAAGAGCTCATACAACTCAATAGCAAACAAATAACAACAATAATAATAAACTGATTAAGAAGTGAACAGAGGATCTGCATAGACGTTTTTCAGAGAAGACATACAGATAGCCAACACATACATGAAAAGATGCTCAACATCACTAATCATCAGGAAAATGCAAATAAAAACCACAAAACCCCCCCACCTGTTAGAATGGCTATCATCAAAAACAAGAGATTACAAGTGATGTCAAGGATGTGGAAATTCTTATTCATGGTTCGTGGGAATGTAAATTGGTACAGCCACTATGGAAAACAGCGTGGAGTTTACTCAAAAAATTAAAACTAGAACGACCATATGATCCAGTAATCTTAGTTTGAGTACTTATCTGAAGGAAACAAAACCACTAACTTGAAAAGATATCTGCACCTCTATGTTCATTGAAGCATTATTTACAATAACAAAGACATGGAAGCAACCTATGTGTTTATTGGTAGATGAATGGATAAAGAATATATGCATGTGTGTGTAGCCACACACACACACACACACACACACACACACACACACACACACACACACAC
>NW_017731794.1:1359936-1377890 GCF_001890085.2 Hipposideros armiger
AAAAAAAACAACACAGTGAGATCCCATATAGCCATTACCCAGTTTCCTGAATGGTAACACTTTGCATAATTATAGTATAGTACAATATCAGAACCCAAAGTTGATATAAATATAATCTATTATTCAGATTTCATCATTTATACATGCATTCACTAATGTATGAGTACTTCTATGAAGTTTTAATGTATGTGGAGGTTTGCATATCTACCATCATAGTCAAGATACAGAACAATTCCATTACCATAAAGAACCCTCTTAGTGCCTTTTTATAACCACCTCCCTGTCACTCTCTTCTGCCTCTGTATTTCCCCTTGTTATCTGATTCCACATCCTACCCCCACTTCCACCCCTAGGCTGTCCCTAAGCTCTGGCAACCACTAGTGTTCCTATTTCTGTAATTTTTTCATTTCAAAATATATAAATGGAATTATACAGTATGTGGCCTTTTGATATTGGCTTTTTTCACTCAACATCATTCCCTTGAGAGCCATCTAAGTTGTTGCATTATCAATAGTGTGTTCCTTTTTTATTGCTCAGTGGTTTTCCACGGTATGGATGTACCACCGTTTGTTTAACCATTCAACCAATGGACATTTGGGTTGTTTCTAGTTTTTGGCTATTAGAAATAAAGCTACTATTAATATTTATATTTCCTCTGTTTCTTGTTTTGTTTTGTTTTTTTCTTTTTTGCCTTTATGTGAATTACCTGAACATTTTTGGATTTCATCTTGATTTATTTATAGTGTTTTTGGGTATCACTTTGTATAGTTTTATTGGTGGTTGCAATCTACATATGTAGCTTGTAACAGTCTACTGGTATCAAGGTTTGACCACTCTACTTTTACTTTTGTTCCATTACCCTCCCTCTTTTTAAATATAAATGTCTTAAGTACTTTCTCCACATACATTGAGCACCACATCAGATGATACAAATTTTTTTTTTTACTTCAACCATCAGATATAATTTAAGAAGCTTGTGAGAAGAATATTCTATTATATTTAACCCTGTTTTTAAAATGTTTATTAAATTTATTGGGGTGATGTTGGTTAGTGAAATTATATGCATTTCAAATGTACATTTCTATAATATATCATCTATATGTTGCATTGTGTGTTGACCACCCAGAGTCAGTTCTCCTTCCGTCACCATATATTTGACCCCATTTACTCTCTTCTGTCACCCACCCTCTTACCCTCTGGTAACCACTAAATTATTGTCTGTGTCTATGAGGTTTTTTTTGTCTTGTTCCTTTGTTGCTTTCAATTTTATATCACACGTATGAGTGAAGTCATATGGTTCTTGACTTTACTACCTGACATTACATTTAGCATAATGATTTCAAGATCTATCCATATTGTCACAAATGGCAGTATTTTACCTTTTCTTATGGCTGAGTAATATTCCATTGTATATCTTCTTTATTCAATCATCTATCTAAGGCCACTTTGGCTGTTTCCATGTCTTGGCCACCATGAATACCCTATTTTTATCCATTGTGATTTTCTTTCTAAAGACCCAAGCTTTCTTTTAGAATTCTTTTCTTTTACATGCTTTTCTTTTCTAATCCTCCTGTTTAGAGAAAGTTCCTTCACCCATTCTTGAAGGATAGGTTTGCTAGTGACAAATTCTCTTAATTTTTCTTCAATGGATGATTTTTATTTTTTTTTAATTCCTAAAGAATATTTTCACAGGACATAGAATTTATAATTAACAGATCATAAAAAAAGTTTTTAAAAATGTGCCACTTCTGGCCTCCATATTTTCAGATGAGAAACACACTGTCATTTGAATTGCTGTTCTGCTATTGGTTATGTATTGTTTTTTTCTGTCTGCTTTCAAGATTTTTTCTTTGTCTTTAGTTTTCAGAAGTGTAATTATGATGTTTCTTTTGCAAGGTTTTTTTTTCCGGCGAGGGTGGGTGGGGTTCATTTATCTTTTCCATTTAGCATATTCAGGAACATGTCTTTTACTAAATTTGGGAAGCTTTCAGTCATTATTTCTTTGAGTATCTTTTTAGCCCCACCCTTTATTCCTCTCCTTCGGAGACTCCAGTGATAATGAATATATGTTAACTGTTTTGTATTTTCTCCCAGGTCCCTAAAATCGTTTATTTATTTTTCAGCCTACTTTCTGTCTTTTACTCAGATTGATAAATTCTATTGATCTGTTCTCAAGTTCACTGATGCCATCCTGTGTCAGCTCTACCCAACCACTGAATTCATCCACAATTAAAAAAAAAAAATCTGTTGTTTTATTTTTTCATTCTATAATTTCCATTTCATTCTTTTTTGTAGGGAAAGTAATGTCTTATCAATGCATTTTATGTAAAACCAATTCTAACTTCCTACTTTATTAATAGATTGATAGTGCTTGCTCCACACATCTTTGTGATGCTGGAGTTGATAATGAGACTGAGTTGTAGCTACTGCAGCTGAATGATGTCCTACAAACAAACAAGCAAACAAAAAATGCAGAATTTTTCATTGCAGTGACTTGCTCTCTTGACACAATTCTACATAGATATTTTAATCCCTTAGGGAAGAATGTATAACCATGCATTGGCCCTGGCTGATTTTGTGCAGATTGGATGTTGGTTGGTTAACATTGAGGCTAAAATAAAACTGAGTTTAGCACATGGTATATTTAGCTAGCATTGTTTGTTTGTTTGTTTGTTTTTGCTAGACTCCTATAGTAAATATTTTATTTTAAAATTTTATTTTATGGTATTTTTCATAGCCTCTGAGCCACAAATTGTTAAGAGTTGTCAACCCTGGCTTTTACTCTCCTTAGCAGTACTAAAGTCCTATTGACATAGCCTCCACAGGTCTCTTAAGTTTATATTCTATTTCTATCCACCATTCCTGCCCAGGTTTATGTATTGAATTATTAGAATACATTTAGTAATTTACATTTCAAATTCTTTCTTTCTGAACAAGCCTGTATATCACTGTCCAATTAAGCTTCCTAAAAACATCATTCCTTCTTTCTATCCTTCCTTCCTCCCTCTCTTCTTCCCGTTCTCCTTTCTTCCCTTCTTCCTTGGTTGGATTTGGAGCCTTCAGTTTTATGAAGGCAGGAGGGTTTCTCAGTGGGCTCCTCCTGCTGTCTGAAATCAAATCTCCTTATTCTGATTGTATTCTCATGAAGGAAACTAACATTCTATCAACTCTGACTATAACTACTTTTATATCATAATAAAAAAACTTCTATTAAGTGCTAGACACTTTATAATATAATTTTATAATAAAATAATGACAATGATAATAAATCTCATTTATAGAGCTTTGGCACTGTGTCAAGTATTTTACAGAAATTATTTTTTAATTCTGAAACAACCTAGCAAAGAAGCTATCATCCTTGTTGTAAAGATGATAAAAAAAAAAAGCCTCAGAAGGGCTCTTAGGACATGATGTGTACCCAGATCTGTCTGGCTCCAAATCTCTTTTTCTTTTGATTACAAAACACTGTTTCAGATACACAGTGTATTATGTAATGTAATCCCCCAAAGAGAATGACATTATTCAGTTTGGGGGCTGAAAAAGCAGATTAGAAACATTTAGCAAATGGTTAAGAAAAGATGTAAATCTATTTTGTGGGGGCTTTAAAAACTATGTTTTATTTCTTTATATCTTACTGGATAAGGTTTGCTTTTATTTTATTTAGGATTTTTTCCCCTGGAGATATTATTTAGGATTTTTACATCTATGTAAACTAACGACATAGACATGAAATTTTCCTTCCCCATGTCTGGTTTTTTTTATGGCAAGGTTATTTTAGAGTCAGAAGTAAATTGGGGAGCATCCTTTCTTTTTTCATTTATCTTCTATTTATTAATTGTTTGATGAGATTGGAATAATATGTCTCTTGAATGTTGGCATTTTTAATTGGAGGAGAGGAACAGGGTAAATTGTAAATGTTCAGTTATAGGCCTATGAAGGCTTTTTATTTTTTCTTTAGTTGGTTTGGCACATTATAAGAAAATTTCCATTTTATCTAAATATTTAAATTTCTCATTTATATTGTTGTCGATAGTATTTGTTTTCTAATTTTTAAAATTGCTCCCCTTTTTTTATAATATACTTTTTAATACTAAAATTATTTGTTTTTGTTATCTTTTTTTCTTGGCAAATGACACACTATTAGTTTTATTACTTTCAAATAACTAGTTTTGGCTTTATAAATCCTTTCTCTCTTTTTTACATGTCAATTAATTTTTATTCTTAATTATTTCCTTCTTTAACTTTCTTTTAAAAATGTCCTTTTTTCTTTTGTAAATGTACATTTTGAAAAACTGTATAATTTTTTGTTTTCTTCCTTTAACTGTTTTAGTTAAGTTGTATGTTTTGCTCACTAACTTTCATTCTAACTTCTTTACTATATAAGCAATGACATAAATTTCTCTCTGATAACAAATTTAGATGCAGTCCATACCTTTTATAAACATTTTAGTGTTGTTTAAATTTAAGCATTTAAAATTTTTTTGTTAATTTTTTCAAGTAATTAGAAGTGCTTATATTAACTTCCAGACGTAAGAAATTTTTTTTTATTTTGTTATTTATCTTCCATTATTGTTCATGTGGTCAAAGAACATGGCCTTTACAACATTAAATCTTTAAATTTTGTAGACTTATTTTTTTACATAGTATATGGTTAGTTTACATAAGTGTTCCTTAGATGCTTGAGTAGACTGTGTATTCTGAAATTATTAGGAGTAATAGCAGAGAAAGGTTCCTAATTAAGAACCTGTTCAAATTTTCTCTAACCTTCAAATTTTTTATGCCTGTAACATGAAAACTATGGAGAAAATAGACTTATGACAGTGGAGTACTATAATATTTCTCCATTCCATTAAAATCTTGAGGGAGATTCATTGTGCTAGTTCTCTACATAGCGCTGCTGCTGAACAAAAACTCTAAATTTACTGTGGGGTTTTATCTTCCATTGGACATTAAATTCCATTCAGCAGATAATTTGTTAGCACATACAAAATGTCAGGTTCTAGTACACACTGATCATGACTTTTAAGTTGAGGACAAATAATTTTCAGTGAGTCTCAAGACCCCAATTCATTGCCCCCAAGAGTTCTATTCTTGCTCTAATTTCTGTAGAATTAAAAAATCAAGTAAAAACAGAAGGAGGAGAAGGTAAGTGTGAGTTTAAAGGAATGGTTGAACTAAGTCCTTAGAGTAGCTGATAGATGGGACAGGTGCCAGACTGCAGTGAGGTAAGCCGGCAGCTGTGTGTGTAGTTTTGACCTTTGCCTTAGGTGTTGTTTATGTTAGAAACTTACAGGTTTCTAGAGGGCGTGACCTAAGTAAATTGAGATAATGCTGAGGCTCTTTTATAAGCTATTTGCATATCCAGTCTTCCCAGCCTCTCAGGAAATGAAACCAAAAGCAGGCTGACAGAAATGGTAAAGAGAAGCTGCTGCCAGTGATTCAGTTAGAGGAATAACATACCTCTGTCTGCGTTTTTGGATCTTCTCAGGACACCTCTGAGGACTCACTTCCCCCATCTTGTGACTGCTGATGGCTGTTGGACTGTGAAAAGAAAACTATAGACCACAGGTAAAAGGGGGTTTGGTGCCTTGCATATAGATGAAGTGGTGAGAAAAAAAATGAGTGCATATGTTGAGGAATCATTTATGAAAGAACTAGCTGTTAAGAGCTGAGTTAAACTTGAAGGTTAGACTTGAGACAGAGTAGTGGTGGTGGTTTCAGTCCCAAAACAAAATAATTTATTTGTAAATAAATTATCTCCAGGGTCCATTTGAGATTGATGCAAAAATGGCTGCTTTAGAATGAATTTATATTTTTAATACATGCTAAGACTTCCTGGTACCAGCCTGATTATTAAAAATAAATGTGATATACAATTTGCATTAGGCTTATAGCTTAACGTAACAGACAAGGCAAACATACAAAGGACACACACACACACACACACACACACACACATTAAGTAAATATTTTAAACTGTTTCCATAAGTTGAGGATGGGACAATGATAAACTTGGTAGGATTGATTGAGAAAAAATAGTGTTAATAAGTGAGAAATCTGCCTTAAATGGTGGTTTATAAACTTGAATTTTGAAATACTGTTAGCATAGTTATCTTGAATATACTTCTAAGTTTAATAGTTGGGAATTGTATTTCACTTTAGGGTAGGTGGTGATATATAACTCAACTTAATTGGGGTACTCTGAACAATTAAGGCTAATTTCCTTCAGTATTTCAGTAAAACTGGAAATCAAAGGGAAAGTCAGCTCTTGTCTCTGTAGTTATTTCTAAAATCTATTTGTGAAGCTCACTGGATTAACCACTTTCCTTTTAATGACTACAGTAGTATTTGTGGTCTATTGGGAAGGACAAGGACCTTGGATCAGACAAACTCAGTTATTCAATTTATTAGTTACATGACATTGCACAATTTATCAAACCTCTCTGATCCTCTGAACATTAATTTTATGAGGTGAGATCAAACAATATGGTGAATGCTTAAATTAAAAAAATATAGTACAGTAAGAGACACATTGCCATTAATCCCCCCCAAAATACGCCCCTTCGGTTCGAACTCACTTATCCCATCATTCTTGCCACTTTCTGAGGCAGTTCTGGAAGTCCTTTTTCCTGAGTGTCTTTAGTTGCACTGTCATGGCTGCCTCGATGTCCTGAATCATTTTGACTTTGGAGAAGAGCCAGAATTTGCACGGTGCCAGATCTGGTGAATAAAGTAGATGAAGACACACCATAATGTTTTTATTTGACAGAAATTGCTGTATACCAGAAGTGATGTGTGACACGGAGTGTTGTCATGATGGAGGATGATTTATGGCACACTTTAAAACACATCTCTCAACTGTAGCTCATACCTGACTGACAGCGCCAAAGAGTTGAAACTTGTCATGCACTGTTACTAAGGTTCCACATGCTGCTTCCCATATTGATAGTCCCCAACATTCCATTGGATGGCACTTGGCAGCAGCATTCACTGTATTTTGTGATCACAATGGAAAGGCTCCATGTCACACATTGCTTCTGGCATGGCAATTTCTGTCAAATAAAAACATTACCATATTCACCGGTTCTGGCACCTTGTGACTTCTGGCTCTTCCCCAAAGTCAAAATGATTCAGGGCATCAAGGCAGCTAGGACAGTGCAACTAAAGACACTCATGAAAGAGGACTTCCAGAACTGCTTCAGAAAGTGGCAGAGCGATGGGTAAGTGAGTTGTGTTCAAACTGAGGGGTAGGATTTTGAGGGGGATTAATGGCAATGTGTCTTTTACTGTAATATTTTTTTTTAAATGTAAACATTCACCGTATTTTGTCACCACACCTTGTATATCCTGCAACTTTACTGAATTCATTTATTAATTCTAATTGTTTTGGGTATTTTAGGTGGACTCTTTAGGGTTTTCTATATATAGTGTGTCATCTGCAAATAGCAATAATGTTACTTCTTTCTTTCCAATTTGGATAACTTTTTTTTGTTCCCTATTTTATTGCTGTGGCTAGGACTTCCAGAGTGGTGATAGTGGGCATCTTTGTCTTATTTCTGATGTCACAGAAAAAGCTTTCAGCTTCCACCATTGAGTATGATGTTAGCTGTGGGTTTGTCACGTATGACCTCTATTATGTTGAGATATATTTCTTTATACTTACTCTGTTATTGAGTTTTTATCATAAATGGATATTGAATTTTGTCAAATGAGTGTGTGCTTCTTAAGGCTTGAGGTCTTGAGGGTCTTGCCAAAATAGTGTCTGATATTACAGTAAATACCCAATAAAAGATGCTTAAGTAGATTAATTAATTAATTAATTAATTAATTTTATTTTTATAGACACTCAGTAGGATGGCAGATATTATAGCCAAATAACTCTGAGCTACTCTTTTTTACAAAAATAATACATTGACATTTGGATATCTGTATATTTCTTTTCATATAATTTAATCACTATATCTGTGATTTCTTTTACAGAGTTCATGACATTAAAATATCTTGGTGACATTATTAATGCTACAATTGATTGAAGTTTATTTACAGATAATTATTCTATCTCCATGTAACTGTGCTGTGAATCTAAGTATCTATATTACCTATGGTTGTATCTATTTGCCTTAGGTATACAGTGGCCCTTGATAAGTTTGATTTCTGAGGAATCACACTTGACCCTTTCCTCTATAAGCTGAAGAATGAACATTTTGATGTAATATGAAGTTATGCTATCTGCCAGCCAACAGGGCAGTGTACCACTGTTGGTATCTTCCTTGGTGTCACCACTTAAATATTTACTATTAAAAAAGAACAGATAAAGGAAGAGTACACATGGTACAATGAGAGACTGAATATTTCATAAACTCAGTCAAGAAAATGATGACAGTCATTGGGCACACAGAAACCAGCAAATTTTAACATTAGTTGGATGTTAATTCATTGTAATCTGGTTGACTAGGTGCTCAACTATGAAATAAAAGAATGCAATTGAAGTAATATTTAAAATGCTGGGAATTAATCTATGCAGACTGTTCCAAAGTTAAAGTGTACATAAAAATTTTTACTGTTTTCTAGTTTTCTTGGATCAAATAAATCCTCCTTTAAACAAGTACATTACTTTTTGTTTTTGTCGATGTGATTTTCACATATGTATTTTTAGAAATATGTTATGCCTGACCATGCAACTCCACCATTCGTTTTACTTGACTTAATTACAAACATGTTTGGGGAGAATATTATGAAAAATGATCCTCATTAGGAAACTAGGTTTTGAGGAGATTTAGAGTTCAGAAGGAATCGAACAGATTTTTCCTTTGAAAGGAATAAACTATATTTTCATATGTTATTTTAAATAAAGTGATAAAGAGCTTTGTTTTTATAGATCATGGCTTCTGCGCCTATTATGTCAAATGAAAAATCAAGCCCTAGTAACAGTGAAAGTGAGAGTGATACTGTAAGTGAGAGTGATAGCTGTGATGATGACGAGACCACAGAGAGCTTGTCCTCATTTGATCAATCTGAAGAAGAAGATCACCTAAGTTCAGAAGACATAATAGAAGAGCCAGCTCCTGAGCAGTTACTGTGTGAGTTTGAAATTGATGAAGAGAAGCCTTCAGAAGCTGAAGCTACTGATATTAGCAGCGATGCTTTAGAAAGACCAGGTGAGGCATTATCCGTGGGTGAATTTCTCTCCCTCCTTCCCTTCTCCCTTTTCCTCCTCTTTCTCCCTTTCTCTCTCAACAATATTGATGCCTTCAGACATTTTCTCTTCCATATTAGAAAAAATGGTGTTATTTTTTAGTTTACCACATGAGTGAATAGTTTACTTGGGTAAGAATCTACATTGTAAAAAAAAAAAAATAGATGTGGGTTTTTTTTAAATGAGTGTGTATAGATGATTTTATTTAAGTTAAATATGGATCTGTTACACTCCACTCTAGGCATAGAATCTTAGACTTTTCATCAGTCCAATTGAATAAAATATCCTTGGTGATAGGGACTGAGTATCAATAATTTTAGTAAGGTTCTCACATAATTCTGATTACAGTACTTTAAGAGCAAGTCCAAATGACTCTGCTTGACTCAAAAGGTTGAAGAGTACTTAAATGTTAAGCATGAATTCCTAAACTAAATATTAGCACATAAAATACAATTACACTGAATGTAAAAAGAATAAATACCATGTTGAGTTTTAGTATATATCTCAATATAAAAAATATAATAAAATTCTGTATATTATCAGATTGCAGGAAAATATTTCAGTAGATGCAGAAAAACATTTAATAAAGTTCAATAGTCAGTCATGTTTACTTTTTTCACCAAATAGGAAAAGAAAATATTTACCTAAACTTAATAAAAGTAGCCTGCTAAAAATCTATATCAAACATTGAATAATAGTAGAACTGTATCTGCTTTGTCATTAAAGTGAGGAACAAGAAAGTGTATTTGCTCTCATCACTACTATTTAGTATTCTATTGGAAGTTCTAGTAAGTTTAATAAAACCAGAAAAGTACATAAAAAATGTGAGGATAGGGAAAAAAGCGAAAATTATAGTTATTATAACCTACCTCAGGCATTGAAGATACACATTTTTAAAGTACTGATTCTAATATGCATCAGTATAGAAATGTCCATTAGTATGGAATCTAATATAGATCTAAGCATCAGAAATGACTAATTGGAACATTTATTAAAGAAAACCATCAAAATAGCTACACAAATTAAAATATACTCGAGAATAAATCTCAAAAAACATAGGAGAAAATAATTATGAAACATTGTAGAACTTAATTGTACTGACTAAATGTAAAAATATATTAGGTTCTTCCTTGTTTTCATTCAATATCATAAATATATGAAGTATTTCTCAATTAACCTTTAAATTTGATACATGTTCAATCTGAATCTACTCTTTCATCTTGACTCTACAAAAAAATGCAGTAGACTATCTTAAGAATCTTGGGATAAATTTCTTAAGCATGATAAATCAAGTGCTAAATTTCTTAAACAGGATAAAAGAAAAATTCAAGTAAGAAATAAAAAGTTTGATAAATTTTACCATAATCAAAGAAAGAGCTTCTATTCAACAAAAGACTCCAAAGTTAAAGGGACAGACTGGATTGAGACCACAAATCCATCTATAAATATATGAATCATTTATCCTGGAAAAGTAAAGTCTATACAAATTAATTGGAGAAAGACAGACCAATAGAAAATGAGCAAAGGTACAGATAAGCAAATCACAAAAGGGAAATGTGAATGTGAAAAATATTCTAAACATACTTATCATTGGTATTAGTATAAATTAGAACCATAAAACACAATTTCACATTTCTCAGATTAGAAATATTTTAAAATTTGACAATATCAACACCTTGAAGATGAATTCAATAGTATCTAATAAATTTGCTTACTTCTCTAATTCTTTTTCCAGACTCTTTCTTGCATGTGCTCAGTAAGCCATGTTAAAAATAATGTATACAATATTTTGTCATTTGTAAGACAAAGGCAAGAAAACAAAACAACCTAAATATATGTCAGTATGGAAGTTGGTTCTGATAGGGATTGCATTAAATCTGTATATTGCTTTGGGTAATATGGCAATTTTAACTATGTTGATTCTTCCAGTCCATGAACATGGAATATTTTCCCACTTGTTTGTGCCTTCTTCAGTTTCTATTAATGAGGTCTTGTGGTTTTCAGTGTTAGGTCCTTCACATCCTTTATTAAGTTTATTCCTAGGTATTTTAATATTTTTGTTGTAATTGCAAATGGATTTTTTTTCTTATTCTGAAATTTCATTGTTAGTATACAGTAATGCAATGGGTTTTTGTACATTGATTTTGTATCCTCCAACATTATTGTATTTGTTTATTGTTTCTGATAGTGTTTTGGTGGAGTCATTAGGGTTTTCTATATAAAGAACCATGTCATCTGCAAAAAGTGACAATCTGACTTCTTCATTGCCAATTTGGATGCCTTTTTTTCTTTCTCTTGCCTGATTGCTCTGGCTAAGACTTTCACTACTATGTTGAATAACAGTGGTGAGAGGTGGCATCCTTGTTCTGTCCCTGACCTTAGAGGAAAAGCTTTCAGTTTTTCCACCATTAAGTATCATATTCGCTGAGGGTTTGTCATATATCACTTTTATTATGTTGAGGTGCATTTTTTCTATACCCATTTTATTAAGCATTTTAATCATAAATGGATATTGTATACTGTTGCTTTTTCTGCATCTATTGATATGATCATATGATTTATAAGTTTTCTTTTGTTCATGTGGTGTATCACATTGATTGATTTGTATATGTTGAACCATCCTTTCACCCCTGGAATGAACTTCACTTGGTCATGACGTGTAATTTTTTTAATGTATTATGGCATCCAATTGGCTAGTATTTTGTTCAGGATTTTTGCATCTGTATTCTTCAGAAATATTGGTCTGTAGTTTTCTTTATTTGTGTTACCCTTACCAGGTTTTGGTATCAGGGTAATGTTGGTCTCATAAAATGAACTAGGAAATATTGTCTTTTCAATTTTTTTGGAAGAGTTTGAGAAGGACAGGTATTGAATCATCTTTGAATGTTTGGTAAAATTTACTAATGAATCCATCTGGTCTTGGACTTTTGCTGTTGGGGAGATTTTTGACTGTTTCAATTTCCTTGCTGTTTATTGGGTTATTTAGATTTATCATTTCTGTGTGATTCGGTCTAGGAAGGTTATATAGTCTCATTTTTAACATATCTGTCTTCCAGGTGCTTACTGAATATTGCAGCCATGTAGATGCAGTCTTGTATAGAATATAAATATACTCAATTTACAACAGAAGTTGTCATTAAAATTAATTTCAAGTTGAATATTAAACCTCTGTTACTTATTTTTAAAGGTTTAACTGAATATAAGGGAATTCTGAATAAGCTCTCATCGGTGATTTTGGAAAGTCTGTCAAAATCTAAGTAAGTGAAATACAAATTCTTCAAAGTAATATATCATTAGAAGTAATTCATTTCATCAGTATGAATGGCATAATTTTTTATTTCTTCCTGCTAAGAATCATTTTGGAGAAACTGCCAATGGGACAAGGGATTAACATTTTTGAAAATACATAAATATTTCATTTCTTAGGAAGGGTTATGGTATATGGCTTTCATTCAGTAACAAGGAATAAGGTATCAAAAACTTTGAAGAGAGGTATAAGTGGAGGAAAGATTCATATTTCTTTTAATGTTGCACAAGACTAAAGTAGCAATTTAATTGGAATTATATTACATGTCAAAATATTACGCAAGTCTCATAAAATTGTCTTTGGTATGTTTTAATTAATGCCAAAACATTATGTAAAAAAGAAAAATGAAATTAGAAGAAAGTATGTAGTTCATGTTTACACAGTGCTAGGTGTTGGAAAATATGTAGATGAATTGAATTCCTGACGTCTTCTAATGAAGGTATAACTCTATGCAGTTGCTTTAGAAAACAATTTGGTATTACCTTATGATGCACAAATCAGTAATGCCATTTCTATAATCATACCCTAGAGTTTCACCGGTGTATTAGGAAACATCCACGGGGGTGATTCATCAAAGAAACAATTCACTAAAAGGAGAAAGATGTAGAATAAATTGTGGCATAGACATATAATTGAATATTATATAGTAGGAAAGTTATTCAAGTGTAGCTTCCTGTAACCATATGCTAGAATTTTAATAACTGGTAATTAAGTTTAGAAAGTAAATTCCAGAAAACACATATAAGACGTTGTCCTTTTAATAAAGGTTCAAAACTAGGCATACATATTATGCCATAAAAATTTTTAAAAGTAAGCAAGACAATAATGAAAAGTAAATTCAAGACAGTAGTTGCCTCTGAGAGGGAGAGGGAGGAAGAGTTGAGTTCTGAAAACAGCTCATAAGGTAAATATAAGTTATAGAAAAAGCAAAATAAGATAATTCCATACATATAATTGACCAAGGATAATATTGTAATTGATTTAACTTTTCACACTGAAGTACAAAAACAGTATTTAAATTTAAAATATGGATGTAGTTTTTTGCATAAATTTATGCTTATATTGATGAGTTTCAATTTCACTGTAGAATGGGTCAGATCTTTAAGGTTTATTCTATTACAGAGTAATGGAAATGCCCTAGAAAATTGTTAAATATAATACAAATTTTTGGTTAGTTTCTCTGTAACTTTCTTTCTTAAACTAGAAGAAAATTTGTATAACCAATTGAACTGTGAGATTTTCTCTCAAGCTGCTATTATTTTTATCAATTTTAGATTATGTGTTTTATATGTTTTTCAGAATGGTGAGCTTATTTAAAGACTTTGTTGAGTCTGAATTTTTTTTGATTGATGGAGATTCATTATTCATCACTTGTGCTCTTAATGTGAACTTCAAGAAAGGACAAATTCTTCACTTCTTCTATATTGTAGAACGATTTCTTCATGATTTCATTCAAAAGGAAGCCAAATTTGTAATAGTTTTTTTTAAGGTAACAAACATTTAATTCTGTAGTCTCGTTTTGTAGTCTAAGAAAACAATATATTCATTTTTAAATGTGATCAGTCATTACTTACACTTTTAGATATTTTGCTCCTTCAGGTTATAATTAAAGTCTCTAGTAATAGGAATGATATCAAGTATGACTGATAGGAGAATAGCTAATGAGCCTTTATTTATCTGACATTTCTGTAGGATTCAGAAAAATATATTTCAATAAGCTTGAACTTTTTAACTCTTTGTGTCATGTTAATACAACAATTTATATACAATACTGATATTTAGAAAAATAACCAGTTATTCTATTTTTATCTCTAAAATTAACATTGGTTTCCTTTTTCTACAGGATGCAGAAAATATGTATTTTGATTACCCTGAACTTCTGGCTCTCCGTACCGTATTGATTCAACATTTAGAATACAATACTGATGTCACTATTCATACAGAATTTTCCAACTGTTTGTCACCAGAATGGGAGTTATTTCTTAAAGAATGTTATCCATATTTTCTAATTGTCTCAGAAAAGGGTATAACACCTCATCAAACAGACTTTTTAAACATTTTTATCATTCATGCTCTTCAGAAGAAAATCAATATTGTACAGTCTTTGGGAATAGAGTCAGATGTCCTTAGAACTTATGGACACTGTACCTTAAGTTGCTATGAACACAAAGTGTTTTTCCAAATGGTAAGTTAGGTTAAATTTCCCAGAAGAAATAAGCAATGTAAATGTGGGAAAGTTAACTAGAGACCCTGTAGCATAAGTTTTATTAGAAAATGCTGGGCATGAGAAAACTCTGAAGGGATATTCTAACTAGGGGAAAGAGGGCAGAATTTTTTTATATGGCTTTAGCAAGAGAGGTTAGTTTAAGTTCTTATGCATTAATTAAGCTTTTGTATGGGCGATTTTGAGAGGTGGGGAGGAAAAGTATGGGCTAAATTCAGGCACAAGCGACAATAGGGAGGGATAGTTCAGAAAGCTCCAGGACATTTGAGGACCTCAGTGGGAAATTCTCAGCCAGTGTCATGTACATAACTTGCATTTATGTGTGTATACACATTCACATATGCATTCATTTCTATATTCTTCCTATGTGTTGTATGTGTATGCTTTTTGTGTGTATATAATTTACACAAAAATGTGTGTGTGTGTGTGTGTGTGTGTGTGTGTGTGTGTGTGTGTGTGTGTGTGTAATCTGTGATGGTTTTTGTTTCTGTTCTCACTTTTAAAAAAAAAAAAAAAAAAAAAAATACTAAGGCTTGAAAATATCACCTATAATATTCTTTCTTTCTTTTTGCAAATAGATAACAGATCAGTGTGGGGAATATAAAACAATTATACTACCACTAAGACCATGCTTTTTTAATGGTTGGTTTTATTAGAAATAAATGCATTTTAATTTCTGTTCTTATATTCTAATAATCTCAGCAGTGAGTAGTTTGAGCAAAAGGAGTAGAAGTCTATTTTAACTTGAATTAACTGATTTATTGCTTTGTCTATAGTGAAATGACATAAACATTATTTTCCACCTTCTATTTAGTTTAACTAGAAGTTTGCAGTATATTTTTTTACTTTAACCAAAGACTGATTCGTATGTTTTGTTTTTTAGCATGAGATACAACTGCAACATGCCTTACAGGCCTACGTAACAGAGTATCACCAAAAGGCACGGAAAACAGAAATATTTCTGTATGGTCATTTGAAACTAAACTTGGAATACATGCAGAAAGAGGTAACAGCACATTTATCTAGAAACTTATCGGTATTTAGAAAATATACTTTTAATGATTTTTTGCTTTTAGAAGATAGACATGTCCTTTACCAACATTTACACCCTTATTGAGTATATAGACTTGCATCTTTAAGGTGTGTTCTTCAAACTGCATAGCACTGAGGCAGAAGGAACCTTACTACATTTATTGATTACAAAATCCTAGACATTTTCTACAAAAACAAAACAAAACAAAAAAATCCCACAAAAACAACCTTTGTATAAAATATACAGTAAAATTGGAGGAAGACAACTGCTGTGATTAAGATCTCAAACTTTTCTTGTTAATATCTGGGTGACTGCTATGGGATTTTATTCCTAGAAGTTAGAAAATTTTTAGTATTGTGGAAAGGAAAGCTATCTGTGTAGCTAGCAAATGGAAGTTAGCAATTGATCCTTTGGTGAGCTCTCGTGAGGAAGGTGACCTAAGTCAATGGTATTTTACTTTCTGATTACGCCAAACACACACTCTGATATTGTTTTCCCTCCCATAGATCCTTTTGGGAAGACTAGGTATTATGTAATGATGTGATGAAGGTCACATGACTCTGTAGTCAATATGCTTATATGCGAGATGCTTAGTTTCTCTCATAAACAGTAGCCTATTAGACATCTCCTCATGTATTTGTAACAGACATCACATACTTAACATGGCTAATTTTAAGACTTTGACTCCAAACTGGTTCCATTGGACTGTTCCACGTATCAGTTAATGGTATCTCTATCCTTATAGTTGTTCAGGACAAAAACCTGGGACGTATTTTTAAGTTCACTCTTTCCCTCATACCCATATCCCATCCACTAGTAAATCCTGTCACTACGTATACTGAACCTGCCACCTTCTCACTGTTTCCATCACTATGATATTAATTTGAGATTCTATCATCTCGTTCATGCACAAATGCAGTAGACTAGAATGCATTGACCTGCCTATATTTTGCTTCTGCTCTTGATCTCCTATGATTTATGTTCTACCTAGTAATCACAGTTATCTTTTAAAAATGTAAATCTGATATCATGGTACTACTTTGCTGAAAACTCTACAAGGCAGAGTCATCACTATTAGAATAAAATCCCTGCAAACCATACATAAAATGTGGACACTAAACAAGCATTTTAAATGAATGAATAAGGTTCAGTGACTTGTTTCATGAACATCTCAAGTTTTAGAAGAAGCCAAGTTTATTGGCTCAGACTTGATACCCTGCCAGAGAGAAAACTGTTTTAGGTCTGTATAGCTACCTCCTGTTCTTGTCTAGTTACCTTGCTGAACTTCTCAATTCCTTTCTGCTTTCCACCTTTCTCCAAAGTATGGAGGTTGTAGTGGTGACACTATTAGTAGCAGTTGTTCATAATTATCAATTTATGAAAAGGTGGCTTTGAACATCAGGCCAATGCATTCTATTTGTCTGAGTTGACTCAGTGGCCACTGAAAATTTTCTGAACTGATAACACTGAAGAGTTTACAAGTTACTCAAATCATTCAGGGGCTTGCAAACAGGGTAAGGCTTATCCAGGTTTGTTAAAGAGTGTAGATTAGGAAGAGAAATAGTTATTAATATTAAAATGGTACTTAGAACCTAGTTAGATACAGCCTTATTCTTACTTTTCATTAAATGTTTCCCACTGTCCTGTTCTTCCCTAGGCATTGTTTTTATACTTTTTCTTTCATTCTTTAAAAGATTAAATGTCATTATTAACATTATTAATGGGAAAAATTCAACTTCTTTTTCTAAGGTTAAATGTAATCCGAGCTTTGAATCTTGTCACTTGTAATCACTAGGTCTTTAAAAAAATTTTTATTGCAGATACATCAAAACTTGTTCTTGCTTCAGAATCTGTGGCCAGAAGGAGCTAATATCAGAAGTGTTGTCTGTTCTGTATCATGCTCTGTGACACTTAAACTCTATAAAAAATTGCTACATGATGCACAAGACTGTGAAAACCTAAACACATGCACAGAAACTCATAACATACAGGTGGGATTCTTTCAAAAATTTAATTGTTCAATGTTACTTTTAAAGATGTGGTAATGCTTATGAGTAGTAGCTACAGGTTAACCTCATCATCAAACAGGAAATATGTGCTTGTCACATGTTCACTGAATAAGAATTAAGATAAATATATTGATCATGTTCTTATGAAGGCATGCAGCGCTCTTTACAAAACAAGTTAGGATAAT
>NW_017731794.1:1380670-1382130 GCF_001890085.2 Hipposideros armiger
AGTGGGTAGCCGAAGTATGGTGGTAGCCAAGGTATAGAAACTAAAGGCCAGATATGAAACGAATCATCAATGTGAATTTTGAAATCATCAAGAATGATGAGAGAAGAAAACAGTAAGCAGAAAGACCGTAAACTAGGTGTAAAAGAAACAGAACAACAGGCAGATAACTCTCTCAACAGGAAGAGTTGTTGGAGTTGACACAAGAGTAAGGCTGCAGGGAGGACACTTATGCTAAAATTTATTCATTGTTTATCTGAAATTCAAGTTTATTTGTGTGTCCTACATTTTTATTTGCTAAATCTATCAATATTATATCAAAGACATATATTTCAATGGAATAGAAAGAGAAAGAGATGTCCTAAGGCAGCAAAGAGGAGCAAGGAGAGGATTCAGTTGCCTCCAGGCCCAACAGGAAGATGATTATTGTAAAACAAAAAAAAAGCCAAACTTGATGAGGAAGCAATTGAAATAGAAAAGTTCCTCAGGGAAGAGTCAGGTTTTAGTCAGAGAAATTAGGGTGAAAAGAGTATTCAAAGAAAAATGTATGGTTAGAGGCAATTGCTGATGACAGTCTCTAAGTTCTAGAATATGTAGTAAAAGGGTTTACTGGTGTTATAGAAGTAGATTCATATGAACATTATGGTCTAGTAATGATGTATGGTGACCTTATCAGTGAAGAATTTGGGTGAAGAATGAGATAAATGGAGATATCTGGCCTGATGGAACTAGTTCTGAAGGTGGTTTAAGTTGTCCAAATATTAACCGTCATTCTAGGGATGTGTCTTTTAGGCAGTTAGTGGTGGTGAGACAAAAAATGCTGGAATGTGTATGATGGGGAAATTGTAGATGGTGGTGGTCTCATGAAGCATTTGCAAGTAAAGGTGATCCTACCAATTGCATGTATGGCAGAAATAACAAACAAACCACTGTGGAAATAACAAATTACTTTGCAAATGTTATATATTTTAAAAATATGTATATATTTTTAAAAAGGGATATCTATCCCTATATGACATAAATCAATAAAATAAATTCCAAATGGATGGAAATCTAAATGTAAAAACAACAGTGGAATAAAATAAGAAAATATCTTTATGATTCCAGGGTAGAGGTATCAGAACTTTCAAATATGATACAAAACTTAAGTCATTAAGAAAAAAATGATACATTTGACAATATTAAAATTAAACAACTGTAATACAAAAATTTTGGAGATATTTGAAATGTATGTTATTAGCATAGGATTAGTATAAAGGATTTAGTATAGGGAATTCCTATAATTCATAAAAGAATTATGAATGAGACAGATGAAAAGGAGGAAAAGAATACGAGCCGTTATTAATGGACAGGCCAAGTGTGGTAATAGACAATAAAACTTTAAAAAGATGTTTAACTTCACTGTTAATCAATGAAATAAAGATTAAAATTAGGCATTCAATTAGTCATTATTCAACATATTT
>NW_017735599.1:0-1764 GCF_001890085.2 Hipposideros armiger
ATCTAAAGCACGGCGTAGGAGATAAAAACCCAGGAAAAAGGAAACTTGAAAGAAAAGGAAGGTTAAAATCAAAGTTTTTCAGGGGGGGAGGGGGAACTGCTTGCTTGGCCCATACCACTGGTCCCTCCGTGAACTGGAAGTGTGTGACCTTTGACATTAACCTGCCAGTTTCCTCACTTGAAAATTGAGTTAACAACACTAACTACCAATAGGGTCATTTAAAAACCTGAATGAATAATGCATGCCTTGTAAGGAACTCCTTTCGAAGCTGCTGTGATAACCATTCAATAATCTGGCAACTTACGTACAACTTCCACAAACTTGATCATCACCTGTAGTCTCGCTCATATTTACTGTTGGAGATGATGCTTATTACCTACTTCTGTTTGCAGTGAGGGGCTTCCATCAGAGCAAGTATTCCTAACCTGAGGTCCATGGACATTTTTTCTTTAACCAGCCCATTGCTTTAGTCAAGTATTTGTACATTCCAGACAGGTAGGGGACAAAGGGAGGAATGCACCATGAAAGACAGAGCTATATTGGGGGAAAGTACTAGAAAGCTCTTCTTTTTTCTGTTTTGGTTACACAAAATTTCACAATTAAATCTCACTCTTAAATAAAAGTGGGGTAAAAATACTTGATTGTTGTTAACCTGGCATTTATGATATCTATTCATTTCATATGTAGTTTATTTTGGTATTACAACACTGTAAAATAGTAAATGCCACTGAATTGTACACTTCACAAGAGTAGTTTCTTATATAAATGACACCTCAGTAGAAAGAAAGGGAGAGAAGAAAACAGCAAAGTTCAGGGTTCTGGTGCGTCCCACTGGAACACGACAGGAGGAGGAGACAGCTGAAGGAGCAGGGGCTGCTGAACAGTTGATGATCACTAAAGCCAGGAAAGGGAAAGAAAGAAAGAAAGAAAGGGGGGGGTGGGGGGTGAGTTCCACTTCAGAATCCAACAAGGTCCCCAACACCTGAAAGGCAAACAAATTCAACTCATTTTCAAATGCTTAGCTATTTACTTTTCTGCAAATAAACTGGAGGGCTAAAAAATGTAAAGGCTTTTATAAAGAGAGAGCCTAAGACTTGCCAAAGTGCCTCTCTAAGGCCCTTGATTGCAGCCTGGGAAAGGAGACCTGGGCTCTGCTGGGGGGAGGGGCACCAAGTGTCAGGAAGCTTTTGAAAGGGCTGGGGATTAACAACTGTGCCCCTAATCCTTCCGCCCATTTGGGGGTCTCCCTTGTCCTCCATATAGGTTGAGGGAGGAGCAGCAAGTTTAGGGAGTCTGAACATTTTTGTCCCCAAACAAACTTGTAAACGTTGCATCTCACACATCTCACACTGTGCACCAGTCTTTTCAACTTACACACACGCACACAGAGCAAGGTACATTTCAGCGGCAGAAGCCCTGAACATAAAAACAAACATCAGGAAGGAACAAGTGCTAAGCAAAGGGAGCTGAAAAGGAAGGCATCAGGAGGGGCGGCGGGCCGGGCCCCAGGCCGCATCAGTAGAAGCAGACGGTGTGCAGGAAGCGCCTGTGGTTCTTCTGCTCCAAGTACAGCAGCAGCTCCTTGATCTGGTTGTCCACATCATCCAAGAACTCAATGTACTGGCAGAGCTCACAGATGACGAAGGCCCCCAGGATGGCCTCATCCTCTTCATCCTGGATGTCCACGTTGACCACGTGCACCAGCTGGCAGGTCTCCTGCTCCCTGGAATTCAGATGTTCCACGACCTGGTCGTACACCTTCTC
>NW_017735600.1:0-1763 GCF_001890085.2 Hipposideros armiger
GCAGAGAAGCCAAGCAGGAGAGATGGTGAAACAGGCCCAGGAGGTCGGAGATCAGGTGAGCAGTCTGGAACACTGGCAGAGTGTGGAGGAGGAGAGGTGGTCCAACGGGCCGGAAGAGAAGGAAAGGGCCGGAGATGGCGCCTCTGAGCTCGGGCAGGAGGGGCTGGCTGAGAGGGTCAGGGAACCACTGTGTCAAGAGAGGGATGGCTAAGGGCCTGAAAGAGGGAGTGGTTGTGAAAAATGCAGGGACTTTGCCCCGTAAAGTGGGCCAAGGCATGAGGAAGCCCATGCAGGAGAAAAGGATCACAGACCATGTCAGGCACAGGAGGATTGTGGGAGAGGTGGATGAGGCCAGAGGAGGATGGGGTGTAGAGACAGTGGCCCATGGAAAACATTGGGGACAACCTTGTCACTGCAGGGCTTGGTGAGACAATGACAGGTCACAGAGAAGCTCAGGTAAGCAACCACCGTCTCACAGTGGTGGCTCTAAAAAGTAAAGACCTTAAGGGTGAATTGGGGCAGAGATGGATTCAGTACAGCCCTCTTGGGGACGATAAAGCTGGCATGGAGGGAGCCTGAGTACTGGTCAAGAAAGGAGCTCATGTCAAGGGAAAGACCCCTGAATCTATCACATAACTGGCAGGTGGTGGGGAAATAGGATGGGGTGTTGAAAATGGAGCAGAGGGTCTCTCGAGCCGGAGTGAGAGAGAAGAATGGGTGAGCAAGGACCAGCCTCCTCCCTTGTGGACAGACAGTGGAGTCTCAGGCAGCCATGAGAAGATGGCCCATGGGATATGAGATGGGGAGGGGAGTCGATGGGCAAAGAAATGGCCAGGTAGCACAGGACAGCCTCATGAATGTACAAGGGACTCAGGGTTAGTGGATCATAGGAAGGCAGCCTGAACAGCACCCAATTTGGGGGCCTTGGCAGATCTCAGGGGTAAAGAGGGGTGGCATGTGCTGAACTCAGGCCAGACGGTAGCAGCAGAGCCAAGATGCCGTAGCCCAGGCATTTGAAGATTTGGGGCCCTCAGAATCAGCAGGGAAATGGGCCACAATGACTTGGGGAAACAGGAAACAGGGCAGCAATGGACAAGATGGACCCTGAAAAGAAACATGGCAGGTAACCTCAGAAACTTGAGGATGGACTCATGTGCATGGAGCATGTGGGTAGCAAATACGCTTAGGAACGGTGGGGGAGCAGAGCGGATCCAAGGCAGAGGTGACATTTCACAACCATCACAACTCGGTGCTGTGCTACTCCAGGGAGGCAGGAAAGGGTGGAGTTGTTGCATGTGAGAGACAGACTCCAGAGTGCAGCAGAGGAGGATGGCAGAAGGTCAAAGCCAGTGGGGTGTAACCGGTCTAGTCCTAGAAGATACTGTGGGCAGCAGAGGGGCACCGAGGGAGAGAGTAAGGGGTAGGGGATAGAGCACTCTTGTTTGGGAGGCAAGACCTGGTGGAAAACAGAGGGCAAGGCAGAATGGGACAGAGGAAGAGAAAGGCCTTGAAATCTGCATGTGAGTACTGTGAGGGGAGCATGCGAAAGGGGGCAAAGACAGGATCCGGACAATGTCAGCGGGTTAGGAAGGGCAAGGGTGATGCACAGGGGTGCCTCAAGGGGTCTGATGGAAGCAACAGAGGGAAGAAAGGGAGGAAGTGGTGGGAATGGCTGTACTGTTCTGTGGGCAAGGGCTTGATTAAAAGGGAGAAGAGGAAGAAAGGTGAGGCTGGGCAAGGTTAAAAATAAAAGGGCGCGGGGG
>NW_017735601.1:0-4464 GCF_001890085.2 Hipposideros armiger
GCACTCATTGTTGTTGCGTGTTTTTGTGTGCCATTGTGAGAATGTCTGAGCTTGAATTAAAGCAACAAACAAACATTAAATTTCTTGTTAAACTTGGCAAGAGTGAAAGTAAAATCAGGGACATTTTAGTCCAAGTTTATGAGAATAATGCCATGAAGAAAATTGCAGTGTACAAATGGATTAAATGTTTTTCTGAGGGGAGAGAATGTGTCACTGATGAAGAGAGGTCAGGGTGACCAGTAACATTGCAAAAATTCATTGAATCATGTGTCAAAATTATCAGCTGATGTGAGAAGCATAGCAGACTGAGTAAACATAGATAGAAAAACAGGAAAATCTTAACTGAAAATCTTGGCATGAAACGGGTTTGTGCAGAAATAGTCCCGAAGGAGCTCACTGAAGAACAAAAGCAAAGGAGAGATGAAGTTTGCCAAGACCTTTTGGAGAGGCAAGATGATGTTTTGGGTAGTGTTATCATTAGCTATGAAACATGGGTTTATCAATACGACCCTGAAACGAAGCGTCAAAGTGCACAATTCTCCCAGACCAAAAAACTTCTGTCAGTCCAAATAGAGTGTCAAAATGGTGTTGTTAACCTTTTGGTATCAGAGGGGTTATTCATTATAAATTTGTACCAACTGGACAAACAGTTAACCAAGTTTACTACTTGAAGTGCTAATAAGTCTATGTGAAAATGTTAGATGAAAATGACCTGAACTTTTTGTCAACAATTCATGGCTCTTGCATCACGACAATGCACCAGCTCACATGGCACTGTCTGTGAGGGAGTTTTGAGCCAGTAAACAAATAACTGTATTGTAACACTCTCCCTACTCACCTGATCTGGCCCCCAATGACTTCTTTCTTTACTTAGAGATAAAGGAAATATTGAAAGGAAGACATATGGATGTCATTTAGGACATCAAGGGTAGTATAATGACAGCCCTGATGGCCATTCCAGAAAAAGAGTTCCAAAATTGCTTTGAAGGGTGGACTAGGCACTGGCGTAGATGTATAGTTACCCAAGGGGAGTACTTCAAACATGACCATAGTGATATTCAGCGATGAGGTATGTAGCACTTTTTCCAGGATGACTTTACCAACTTAACTGTCCAACCTCATATGCACAACATGTTGGTGACCAGCTCTCTTGTATACCCATGTAGGCTTTTCCATTATAGGTCTTACCTCTTGAACAAGAATGTTTCTTTGCGAGGACTTAGTAGGCCAGAACCTATATCCCCTTCTGATTCCCAACTTCAGGGAACATAGTATGGGGACATACTCCCTCAGTAATNTTTCTATTATAACAAAAAGAGAGCTATAAATTTGTTAATTCAGTAACTCTACTTTTTCTCATACATTGTTACCTTAAGACCTCCAAAATCTTAGATGCTGTGAAATAAAGAATGGACATTGTTCACAATAAACATAGGTACTTTTAAGATACCCTTACAGAACTATGGTCTATTCTCTCTTGTATATATAGATAGAACCTTTGTTTTTCTTCCTCCTCCACTATCTCAGTGACTAGTTAGAGAAATGTGTCTAGCTCCCCCCAAAGATAGTCCTTCCTATCAATGAACAGAAGTGTATTTATAGAGGAGTTATTTTACTACCTCTTCTTTTAGGCTAAATGTGCTTCTTTCTGCTTCCAAAGTACCCTATGCATGTTTTTATGATGTACTACACAGTATCAAAATATAATGTAAATAATTATATATAATATATATTGTATATATTATATAATTATATATGTAAATAATTATATATAAATATGAAATGCATTGAAGACACTGAAATTAAAAAATCAATCCACTGTCTTTGCTCAAGTCATTCCCAGGCGCTTAATCCTGAGTAATATGATGTCTACAATTTTTATTAAAATATTTCAAAATGGATGTTCTGAGGTACGTGTTAGGTACTTGAAGAAGTTTGTTTCTAAGGACATGTGGTTGGACACATCAAAGTATGCCCTTTAGGTGTCATCAACTTGTCTTTAATCAGACCTAGAGGCCATCTTACAAGGGCTTCACTATCAGAGATGTGTTCATGTTCACGATGAATGTTAGAAATAGGTTTTCATTGGTGAAAGAAGTGACTTGAATTAATTAGCAGAATGGATATCAGAAATGAGATTTTATTGGTGAAGTTAATGTATAGATTGGTTACGTAGTGTGTGTGTGTGCGTGTGTGTGTGTGTGGGGGGGTGTTACTCTTCTTTTCTTATACAGAAGAGTATGGAAGCTGTCATGTGTCCTAATCCTGTACTTTTTAGAATGGATCTCTAGGGTTAATCCATAAATAGTCCTATAATCCTGCTCCTACTGGGAAGGTTTCTTGATCTCCTACACACAATTGACTGCATCTGATACTAGAATATGTCACATTTCCCTTAGGGGAAACTTCTTCTATTTTTAGAGCACACAAAGGGACAGGTAGCTGAGACAGTCAAGATTTCAGTGTACAGCTTTTTTGTTGCCATTTGGTGGCGGTATATTTGGGCTGAGATTTGCTTCTGGTATGGAGGAGCAGCCAATTCTCAACTGTTGGAAGCCGTCAAAATTTAAGCATGTGTACATACAAATTGAAATACACCAGTTCACTACGTTAGGCATTGGAAATTCTAAACCCAAGAACTGACTTTTTCTTTTGTTTCTTCTTTGTCAACCTTTACTTAAGGCAATTAATGAGATTTTCTAGCACCTTGAATGGAAAAGAACTAGATAATAGAAGGAAATACCAAGGTGCAAATTATTGCTTAATAATTTCAAAAAATATCCCCAATATAAATGTCTATAGACTTAAATCTTTTGAAGACAACCCCCTACATTATCTATCTTCCAAGTACAAACATTTTCAGTCTTTTTTATAAAAATAAATGAAAAGGTGTAATAACTTTCTATGCCAATTCTCAGCTTCTCCCAATTCTTATTCTTAATGTTTGGATGCCTAAATTTTTATAATAAGTAACTTTAAATCAGGAAATATATTTCTGAGGGACTCTAATTTATTTCCTCAGCAGTCTGAGAGACATATAATATATGAGTCCTCTCAGACCTATGGTTTGATTTTATACCCTGCAAGTATTATGGGAACTATTGTTTTATACTTGGCCTCCATTACACATTCACATTGCTTGCTTAGTCCTTGTAGATATTTGAAATTAGCATATTTGCTCTGGAAAGTTACCAGGCATCTCAAATATATGACAGTAATTTTAATTGTGAGCTATTATTCATTTCTAATTAGAAATAAATGAGCACTAAACAACATAAGGCAAGAGTTGAGAATGAGAAATCACTGACTTTAGGTACATATATATCTATTTCAGGCAATTCTTTTAAATACTGTTCCCAGAACTAAGGAAATTCTTCGCACACATTGAACTTCCCAGCTGGGAATCCCATACACCCTGCCAGGCAACACAATATTTTTTTTGTTATCATAGTTTTAATCTTGTATGCAATATTCTGTTATTCAGTATTAGCCATTTTTTCCTAATTTANATCTATTACTGTACTCTAGATTTCAAGTTTTTACACTCATTTACTGCAGTTTTATGCTATGTCTAAGACAAGTAATAAAGTTCAGCTATATAAACAAGCAAAGGCCATCAATCTTGAAATCCAGCATTTAAAGAGTTTTGCAGGTGCTATTCTGTGATTATCAAAACACAGTACTTAGATTTAAAAGTCATTTTTTTCATTATCAAAATGAGCAATGATGGAAAGCATGGACATGATAAAATGAGTGATTATCAGAAACCAATGAGATTTGTATTGTTCATAGTAATTTTAGCAATTACACAATTTGAAGGCTTATTGCTCCCTTGCCTCTCATCAGCAGAGAAGAAGGAAATTGAATCTGTAGAAAACAAATGTTTATTTGATACCTTAAATTTTAAAAAGTCCCTGTGGAGTAATTTGGGTGATAATAACCAAGTTTCTCTAATTAGAGAAAAATCATCACTTATATAGCTAATTAGTCTGAGAAATATTGTTGATGTTTGAGTTGAAGCAGCAAATATTGACTGGAAGAATCAAGCATCTGCTAACACAGAAATACTATAATCCCTAGAATTTTAAATGAGTTTGTGACCTACATTTCACATTTCTTTTCAGTGTTATTCATGTGATCAAATTCCAAGTTATTTATTTTATCAGTGTCTCTTATTTCCCGGTTTATAGAGAAACTTTTTGATCCAGACTTTAGAACTGATAGAATTATAGCTTTTAATGCTTTAATACCTTTCAAAATTATAGAGGAATAAAAGTAGAGCCAAATGCATTGTTGGCTGAAATGCCACTTCAGAAAATAGAGTTTGATTTATTTCAAGGATAGATTTAGTGAGAATAAGGGAAAGTAGGTTTAAGAGCTAAAACTATTTTAATGACTCTTGAGCAACTTTTGTTTCTTTTGGGGTTTTAGGAAATGATTACATAATGAGAATTCTTATGGCTG
>NW_017735602.1:0-1762 GCF_001890085.2 Hipposideros armiger
ACTGCCCTCTACAGCTAAGATGGTGAACAACAGCTCGACCTGGAGCTGGGCTGCCGTGAGTCGCCTGCGACGGCTTAGGCTGCAGCGCCTGCTGCAGTGGGCTGTCATAAGCTACTGTGTGTGGCTGGCAGCCAGCATGAGTGGCCAGCAGCTGATGTGAGCTGCCAAGAGCCGCTGTGAGTAGCAGCCCAGGGGCCAGCGACCGATCTGCCTTGCCCAGGAAGAGCGCAATGATAATACCAACATGGGCCAGTGAAGCAACGTCCTCCACAACTAGACTGAGGAACGAAAGGACAGCAACTTGTCTGTTTCCCTTCCCCGATTCCCCAACGCTGTTCCCCTCCCTCAATTCCCCAATAAAATCTTTAAAAAAAAAAAAAGAAAAGAAACAAGACTCAGAAAGAACCTTTGACCCTTCCCCTGTCCTGCCTAAGGGATTCAGATGGCAAGGCCTGCTCAAGGGAGGAAATCTTAGGATATTCTCCTTAGTCTGATTTGAATTGAGTATGGTAGCCAGGAGGGCTCCGGGCAGGGGCCTGGTGGTTGGAGCACCTCCCCACCCCCAGGCTGCATCCCACCCCATCCATCGTTTCTGGGTTGCCTGGCAGGAATTTGCCTGTCTTGTGTGCTCCCTTCTTCCTCAATTACCTGCAAATCACCCATTTTCAACTTTTGAAATCTAAGACCCTGTCCCCGCCTTTTTCTCCTTTGTCCAAATACCTCGTATATCTCATTTTGCCTCACTGTCTTTGGAGTTTTCATGCTTATGAGAATTCCCAGGGTACAGGTATTAAAATTTGATTTTCTCCTGTTAATCTGGTGTATGTCGTTTGAATGATCAGCCGAGTTAGAACTTAGAAGGTGGGAGGAAAAGTTGTTCCTTATTTTTTAGCCGCCACAAGAGACTGAGGCAGGTCTACCAAGTTGGTAAGTCTGGGCAGTCAAGAAGCAGGGTAATTCCCCTAATATGAGGTGTTGACGAAAAATATCCAGCCTAAGAGAAAATTTACAAGAGTCTATTTGAGCCAAACTGTCGACAACTGCCAGGAAGCAAAATCTCAAGGAATTGAGAAAACGCTCCTCAAAATGGCAGTTTGCAGTTTATTTTATACATAAAATCAAAGGAGGAAGGTTACATGAAATCCATTGGTGATAGATGAAGGGGGTGGGAGACAGCAAAGCGGGGAAATCTCTGGGATTGGACAAAAGTACATTGGAGAGACAGGTACTCCTCCCACACAGGTGGGTGCAGGAAAGCTAACAGTTCGCACTTTCCAGCACATAGAGATGGTAATCAGGAGACAAGCATGGTAATGAGGAATTTTGCAGTTTCCAGCTCTGGTCTGGAAAACGGATTAAAGATGTTATTTTAGGTACAGAAAGACAACAGGCCCACTGAAAAGGCACAGATTAACTTAATGAGGAAGCTGAAGATGTGCTTTCCCACCATGGCCCACTTTTAGTTAGAAATTTTTATGTTCACACCATCCTCTGTGGTTATTTTCAGTCTCCTGAGCTTTTCAGGTTTTACATGTGGCCCCTTTTCTGTCCACAACAACTAGAGCATTTTCCTACAGATTGTGTAATCCAATTGCTTCCATTACCAACCACTCCTCCAAAGATTATCTACAGATTGGCATCTTTTCTGTTTTTTCTTTCTCTCCTTCTGAGGAGTCACAGTAACTGCCCCCCCCCCCAAAAAAAACCCAGATCTTTCAGAGAATGAAATGGGAGTTAGCGGTAAATACGTGGACACAGTGAG
>NW_017735603.1:0-1762 GCF_001890085.2 Hipposideros armiger
AGAGACCTGCCAAATATTTTGCTTCTGTCCTTTCTTTTCTCTCCCAGTCATTACATTGCCCTCTAACCTGGGTGTTTTGGTTCTTAGCGGATTTGAAATTATTATTATTTTTTTAATCCTTATAGGGTGTAAAACCTCATGCCAATAGGGTTGGGGTGGCAAGAGGCTTGCAGAACATATGCTGGTGTGCCTCAGATGTTCATAGGATATTGTTCACATTCACAGAAGAAAAATCAGTACATTGATCTGTTCCCTTCATATCTGCCCTTGAGGGAACAGAAAGTGGGTGAATAGGGAACATCTAGATTTATAAAATTATGTCAACATTCAAAAAAAAGGCAAGAATAAAGAAGCAGGTGAAAAGATAAAACCATTTGTGTCCATGAACTTTTCAAGAAAATTGTTGTGGAGACTTTTTACATTTTAAAAAAACAAACTCATCCCTTCAGAAGAAAGTAGACATAGATTAGGGGGCGATATTAAGCTCTGAAGCATAAGGGAGTATTAAACGGCTTTGTAAACACTGAAAATTTTACTAGAGTGTAAATCCCTCAACTGAATTGGAAATTTTTTCTTTTAATGAGAAAGAACAAATGGACATGGTTGGCAACAAATTACTCCCACTTTTCTTTTTGGATGTTCTCACATAGTGAAAGAAGAAGACTCTTTAGACATGCTTATCAATTTAGATTTTCCCTCAATTCCCTTTAATTTTTCCTCAAACATTTTAGTTCTTAATATCCCCTTCCCAGTATTTAAACTTCTTTCCCAAAAAGCATGTGCTATTTTTAAACATGATAATCTCTTTCAAAATAAAATTTTCTATTTTATGGTACTATAGAGATTTTTGTGTAAATAATTTAAGTGAGGACCTGTAGTTTGGACCCTTAGAGGTGTCAATAGTT
This sequence comes from Hipposideros armiger, assembly GCF_001890085.2. Lineage (NCBI taxonomy): Eukaryota > Metazoa > Chordata > Mammalia > Chiroptera > Hipposideridae > Hipposideros > Hipposideros armiger. The sequence goes on from NW_017735603.1 coordinate 906, forward strand.
TGCAAGGAATGGCCCTAAAGACAAAGCACTGTTGAAATAAAAAAACTAACAAGGGCAAACACATTCCCAGAGAAAATGTATTTGTTGAATATACTTTTAAAATGCTGTCAGTAAATCTTGGTGATTTAAAAAAAACATATTCAAGCATTTCTGGGGCTTATTTTTGAGGCCACATAATAAGATTTCTCTGCTCTTTCTCTGGAGTCTTCTTAAAAGACTCCAGGATCTAACTGACATTGGGGTTTGTCATTCCCTTTTCCAGTGGGCTTCCTGGGTTGGCAGGAGTAAGGAATATAAAGGATGAGTAAGATCTAAAGGAAAAAATTTTTTTTCTGTAACTGATTATAGTTGCCTCTCACTCTATAACTAACTTTTAAAAACGTTTCTAGGCTTTAAAATCCTAAACTGATCCCCCACTAAATATTTGTGATGCATTGGCATTGTGTTAAAAGAGCATAGGAGGAGGGGTGAATTTAGTTTTAAATAATATTTTCATTGGGCAAGTCTCCACGGTAGCAGCAGTTTGCTCATCTACAATCTGGGGATAATACGTATTACATCGCAATATTGTTGTGAAAACCCAAATGAAAAATGTCCACTGAAGGCACCTCACAAGATTTAAAGAGCCATCCAAACAGGAGTTGTTATCAGAACTATTTGTGGGAAGCAAGTGAGGGGAGCATTCAGAGATCAATTCTAGAAATAAGCCAAATTGTCCAAATTGGATGAGAACTCCAGACTCTTTTTTTTGACAGCCATTGAGTAACTCCAGCTCTTGACACAGAGGCAAAGGGTGGTCCCTCCAAATAGGGTCCCCTTCTCCACTGATGAAGCTGACACAGATTTCCAGAAAATGC
>NW_017735604.1:0-1761 GCF_001890085.2 Hipposideros armiger
AAGATATGGTGGGCAATCTTATGTCTCCATGTCATTTCAGATTACTTCTCAATCTCCATTCCATGTTATGCCTCCTGTGTGTGGAATCCTTTGTTCTACAACCCATGGCCCCACTGAGTCACACACAGATCCTTTATCTTCCCAAATTCCTCCAACCCAAGGTAATGTGTATTTCAGATTTTACTTAAGAATTTAGAGACAATAGGGAAGGAAGTAGATTTACTTAGCTGCATAGCAAGACACACAGCTTAACAATGACTACTGATATCTCTAGCTTTAAAAGTCCTTGAATTTACCTAGGGAATTTGCGCTGGCCATTTTTTCTACTAGGATTTCAGCCTTGTACCACGTTGCTGCCCCTGCCCCTTCTGCTCAGACCTAGTTCATTCACCCATAGCTCCCACCCAAGGTTTCAGATAATTTCTGCACCAGAACAGTTTAGCTAGCCCTCTGTTTTATCGCAAACCATCTGCTCATGGCCAAAGGGTCTCATTCTCGTATTTATGACCAAACATGACTCTTCTCGCCCTAGAAGAAGCTCTATGCCAGCCCTTAAAATAATGTGATTTTTCCTCTATCTGCTACTTCAAAATAAAGCTTGCATGCTTGGGCTTTTTGTTAACGGAGATTTTGTACATATGTCATCACATTCTCATTAAAAATAAAATAAAAAATAAGGTTTTATGTTACTTCTTTTGTACCCAAAGGATTTATCCTAATCCTCTCCATCTTGAGCTAATCTCTCTTTCAGAAGTCCCAACAAAATGGTTAAAAGGGAAAAAGTGGAAACTTTTAGTTTTGAGCAGCTCACCTTCCTTCAGTTCTCAACCTGCATCTTGGTTCACTACATCCAGAGGGTTTATTATATTTCTATGATGGTTAATTTTATTTTCCAAAATTAAATTAAATTAAATTAAATTTTTATTTTATTTTTTATTAAAAAATAAAATAAGATATTTTAAATTTATTAAAAAATTTAATTTTTATTTTATGGTATCAATTTGCCAACGTCACATGGTGCTCAGACATTTGGTCAAACATTATTCTGGGTGTGTCTGTGAGGGTATTTGAGAATGAGATTCACATCTGGATCAGTAGACTGAGCAAAGCAGACTGTAGTACAGAAATAGTTGTATCATGTTAGTCAGATTTCTGACCTTGTCCTTATCTTTACTTGGAGATTAAGTATGGTTTAAGGAGATGTATATGGATACTAATTTGAAAAGGAATGGACTTATAATGGTTAATTTTATGTGCAACCTTTTTTTAAGGTGTTCACTAACATTTAATTTCATCCATTTTAATGTAAGCAATTTTTTTATCAACCCAACAAAAATAAATACTCGGTATACTTTACATCTTATTTGAAAGCTATATATTTCTATTAAATAAAAATGTGTCCTGAAACACATTTTAAAGCTACCATACCTTACATTCCACATAAAGCTGGATTAAGATTGTTAGAATTTCTTAGTATTGGAAAGATTGTGGTCTCTCCTCTAAAGCCCGACGATATCTAACACTGTATATAATGTATAATTTTAAATATGTTTTTTAAAAATGGGGTGCCCAAACATTTGGTGAAGCATTATTCTGGGTCTGTCTGTGACTGTGCTTTTTAATGAGATAAACATTTGCATCAGTAAAACAGGGTAAAGCAGATTGCCCTCCCTGATGTGGGTAGTCCTTATTCAATCAATTGAAGGACTGGCTAGGACAGAAAGGCTAAGTAAAAGTACCACTCTGGCCTGACTGCTGAAA
>NW_017735605.1:0-2525 GCF_001890085.2 Hipposideros armiger
TAAATAAATAAATAAATAAATTAGGGCTATAGAGCCAGGTTTCCAGGATTTCAATTCTGCTTCTGTCATTCTCTAGCTGTATATTCTGGAACAAGTGACTGAACTTTTTTTTCTCTCAGTTTCCTCTTCTGTACAATGGGGATAATGATAATATCCATTTCATAGGATTGTTGTGAGAATTAAATGAGCTGATGTATGCAGAGCACATAGAACAGTGCCAGGCACAGCTCCTGCACTGTATAAGTTTGTGTTTTTGTTCCTATTTAAGGTGTCTGTGATTACTATTTTTGTTGTTATTATTGCTATTGGGTTGTCGGAAAAGTCATGATGCATTTTTGCAACGAAAACCATAGAAAAATACGTGATGACTTTTCCGACAACACAATATTGTTATTATAGGTCATTATGAAAAGTTAGATATGTTTCCATGACGTTTCTATCCAAGTAGACTAATCAGCTAAAGTTTGACCACTGATATTTGGGTATCAACCTGTAAGATGCAATCAAAACCTTTTAAAAGAAAAGTTTGTAGAAACTAATTTCTCTACATGTTAAGCATGTGGGCTGTGGTTTTAGGTACTTCATGATAAACACTGTATTTATGTAGACTCTGTTTTCCAAGAGACTAGCCTGCCAAATGGTGGAAGTAATGCAAGAAAAATCAGGGGGTGTCAGGATTACTTCATTTTAAATTCTAAAATATTATGGGTTTTAATAGACATATAACTTTAATTTAAATATAAAAAACCTTTTAATGATTACTAAACTTCTTCTCTGAATTCAGGATAAAGCACAACTTTTGTCATTATACACATTATTCTAAATGTATTATATTTTGCTAGATGGAGGACGTTATAGAGGATATAATCGGTATGGAATCAAGTTTTAAAGAGGAAGGAACAGACTCTCCTCTGCTAATGCAAAGAACAGTAAGTGTCTCCGGACCTAGGAGGTCAATCAGGTTGAAACAAATAATAGCTTCTGAGTATGAAAAATATTCATTTGATTAGTAAATGGTGTTTTCTTCTACACTGTTGAAACATACACTATGACAGGTGAATATTAGAAAATATTTATTGGTAGAGGAGAAAGGTTATATAATATGATGGAGGAAGATAGATAATAGGGCTTGTACTATCTTTATCTATATAGTGTCTATGTAGCTACCGTCCATATCTATCATCTATCTATCATCTATCTATCTATCTATCTATCTATCTATCTATCTGTCTATCTCATATCTATAAACATCCATCTAATTATATATGTCATCTTCTGTAGCATTTTCTATGAGTGATTTAATCTGCAGATTTCCTGTACATCTTGTAGAAGTAAGAAAAAGATTATTAGCAACAAAAAAANGTCCCAAGCCAGTTCTTAACCAACACGCCACTCGGCTAGCCCCTGAAAGAATGTTTTTGAAAAGACTTTTTGCCTTAAAACTTCTGAGGGTTTATAATTAAGAAGTATATTACCTCATTCACATGCTAATAGGATATTTTATTAGTTGTAAATGTTTCGGTTCAAAATTCTTTACCTTTAGTACTTCAGATATTATCCCATTGTTTTCTTGTACCCGGTGTTGTTGAAAAACCTGATTCCTGCTCTTTTCTAGACCTTTATTTTTAAATCTGTCAAATCTTATAAATGTTTTTCTTTGTCCTTGAACCTTATCCTTCCCATGCCTATTTCTTCATTTTAATTTTAGTCAAAATAATTTGTTATTTCTTTTTTGTTTGTTTGTTTTGTTTTGTTTTGTTTTTTTTGGTGCCGAAACCCAGGACCGTGTTATTTCTTTGTATTTCATTATTTCCATTTATCACTTTGAGGATGTTTATTCTGCTGATATGTAATTTTTGCTTTTGTCTAACTGTTAATTCTGTTTCATCTGAAATGAATGTTGTGTTTGTTGTCTTTTTAAAAATAGCAACTTGATTCCAAGGTGATTAATTATGAAGATTCTTGAAAGCTATAAAGCAAAGTTTTGTATTGGATTTTAGATCTTTAAATCAATGTAGGATAATGGATGAAACAATATCTTTAATAAATTAAGAAAAAATATAGCCATGTAGTTGCAATTAAGGGATATCCACCTACATGACTAAAGGAATAAAGGAGAGAGGCGTTAAAGACAAAAGCAGAGCCTCCAGGGAGAAGGAACTTTCACATGCAGGAAAGAACGGTTTTCTTCTGGAATACAAGAAACCTAAGAATGTTCTATGCAAGAGGGAAAAATTACAGATGCAAGAGACTCAGTCATTTATGATGTAAGCTTCCAGAAAAAAAAAGGAAGAGGGATGAATGACTTATGCGTAATTTTTACTGAAACAGCCAGAAGTGCTTCAAAGGAAAACATTTACCATAAGTTGTATTTAGCATCCTTCTTCTTTCAGATCTTCTTCACATCTGTTCAGAACAAATTTGCTGACCACTTGTGGTGGAAAGTAAGTAAAAGAAATACCATGAAATTAATATTTGAGTTTAGTAACAATAATATGTTGTAAAACTTTCAGAGGCTGGAGTAA
>NW_017735606.1:0-1761 GCF_001890085.2 Hipposideros armiger
AGCAGGGTGGGGGGCCCAGACCCTGAGCACAGTGCCCCGCTTAGAGAGTAAGCACTCAGAAAGGGTTTGATATTGAAAAGAGAGTATACCTTAAAAATATGATATATATATATATATATATATATATATATATATATATATATATATATATGGTCATGGGATGTAAAGTACAGCATAGAGAATATAATCAATGGTATTATAGCAGCTATCTACAGTGTCAGGCAGGTAGTAGGCTTGTTGGGATTATCACTTTGTGAGGGGTGTAAATGTCTAATCATTGTGTTGTTTTGTACACCTGAAACTAATAATAATTAATAATAATAATAATAATAAATTAATCTAAAAAAAAGAAACAACAGTGTACCTGAAATCTATAAAATGCCATTGACTCATACATGTAAGGCATGAGTGGATGTTTGGGTTCTCTCCTTACTGCTTCTTATCCCATCCCAGTTTTGTCACCTATATTAGGCATCATCTCTGGATGGGAGCGATCCACAGTCCCTATGTGCACCCAGTGAGGGATGGAGGAGGCTGCTGAGAAACAGTGAGCCTGAGGAGCACCTGGGTGGCCAGCTGCAGCCGGGCTGGATGGAGGATGCAGCTGAGACTCAGGTGCTCAGAAGCCCAGGAGGGAGGCGGTGGCATTCAGTCAGGGCCAGTGAGAACAGATCACAAGTTTCAGTGGCTGTGGACTTTAGGAATGCAAGCCATAAGGACACCACTGACCGGGCAGAGCAAGGGACACCTTGTGAAACCAGCAAGGACATAAAGGACAGTAGGAAGGTCACCTCTTCCCATTGCCATGACAACATTTCCTCTACATCCTCTTCAGGAGAAGGAAGCCAAGGAGGAAACATTTGAAGAAAAAAAAGGCAGTCCCTGTAGGGTTTTAAACTGATAATCAGACACAACGTTTATGAACATGAGGCTTATACAAAATGAAGATACAGGTTTTCAGCCAGGAGTAGTACCACATCAATAGGGGGCATTTGGAAATAGTGGGGCATTTCCCTCCACTTTTTTTGTTATGAATAATTTTAAACAGAAAAGTAAAAAGAATAACTGAACACATATATCCATCACCTAGATCTCTCAGCTGTTATGTTTTTTTCCTTTGGCCATAATTGCTTTATCCATTTTTTTCTGAAGTAGTTTAAAGTAAATTACAAACATCCTGACATTTCACCCCAAATGCATCTCTGAAAAATAAGAACATTTTTTCTGCATAATGCGGGGGCGTTCTTGGTTGACACTGGGAAATGCTACTGGCACTTACGTGGGTGAGGGGCAGGAATGCTAAATGTTCTGTAATGCGTGGTTTACTTCAGCTCAAGAAAGACTTGCCTGGTCCAAAGCTTCGACATGTAGAAAGCCTGGCCTATAGAAAGACAAACGTGGGAATTATGTGTGGAGGATGGGTGGGAAGGGTGCTATCATATATTTATTCATTGTATATATATGTCTTCATTATAAAAGTCACACATAAACCAATAAGATGTGGGGACATTAAAAAAAAACTATAAAGAAGCAGTAGGAAAAAAAATCACCTATAATTCCATTCTCCCGTGTCAATCACTGTTAACATTTTGGCATATTTCCTTCTAGTCTCTACCATTTATATATATATATATATATATATATATATATATATATATATATATCTATCTTAGAAAGGCATATTTTTAATTGGTTACTTAAAATCTCCTGACCCCTGCCCACACCACATCCCAGTAGGGTGGGGAGCTAGGGAGCAAGAGG
>NW_017735607.1:0-1761 GCF_001890085.2 Hipposideros armiger
TTTTGTCATCGTGAGAAAAACATGGAATGCACTTACACAAGCCTGGTTGTTATAGTCTGCTACTGTCCATGTATGTGCTATGCTTTTTTTTTTTTCCCAGCTGAGCTATTCTGCCACCTGTTGGCAGCTCAGCTCGGGCCGTGAATCGAACCGGCGACCCTGTTGCTCAGAGCTCACACTCTTGAGCGAGCTCTTAACCAACTGAGCCACTCAGCTAGCCCTGTGCTATGCTTTTATAACAACAGCACAGTAGCTTTTTTTGACACCAGCATCACCACTAACACATAAGTCACTGTAGTGGAAGCCCTAACAGTTGGTTTTTCTTTCTAAAATCCAAGTGCCTGAATCAAGTTTGATTGCTGAGGTATCCACTTCAAAGAGGCATCTGCTTCAATAAAGGCTATGTGAAATAAACACATTTCCAGCCACAAGACTAAGATAAAGAACCAGGGAGCCTCCCCCCACTGAGGCTCCTTTGTTTTAGATGTTGGTTGATTTCCATAGGACATTTGGACTGCTTCTATTTTTCTTTTCCTAGTGTTTTAAATTCTTGTGCTTTCTTTCTTTCTTTCTTTCTTTCTTTCTTTCTTTCTTTCTTTCTTTCTTTCTTTCTGTCTTTCTTTCTGTCTTTCTTTTTTTTTTATGATCACGAAGAAGCCACATTTTCAAATTGACAACTCAATCTCTATACACATTCAATACTGCACCAATTATAAGTAGACTGACAACTATATTAACACAAACTGATGAGCATAAAGCAACCGCTCTAGGTTTTATGCATTTTGTGTCAGGTATTTTAGTAAATATGACAAACATCAAGGACCTTGGCTACTTCATAAGAATCACCTTTCAAAAAAAGCCTATATGTCCTCTCATAAAACAATATGTCAAACCCAGGAAAGTCAATAACTAAATGACAAAAGGAACACTGTTAAAGAAAAGTTGGTGACGAAATATTAAGATAAAATATTAAGTTAAAAATTTTTAGCAACTGGACCTTGGATCCAAAAAGTATACCCACGTTGGGAATTTTAGGAAAAGCCCCCCTACACTCTGCTTCACAATTACTACTCCATTCACAAATGGTATTTCTGGGTTGCTACAATGTCTTCTCTGCTAGTCCAAGCCACTACTTCACAGTTCAAAAGAAACAACATGGTAATTCATATAAAAGGGGTTTAAAATAAGATTCTTCTCACTCAAAATAAAATAAAAATATGATCCCCATCAAATTACACAGAAATCTTATTGAAATGTCAACCAGATAGAGAAGCCAGACCTACTATTTACTTCACTGCCTGCCTCAGAGCACCAGGCTGGCGTGTCACCTGCATAGGAGGGGAGAGGTGAGTAGTCCACTGTGGGGGTGGACACAAGCCCTTCCACCTCCCCAATTCTCCAGGGTTTTGCTTCCTCAGGTATAGAATTGAGGGGTGGGCTAAATAAATGGCTTGTAAAAGGCCTTTCAAATGAAAGGATACAAGTCAGCCTGAAATTCCACCTTGAACACATGTTTAGGGTGGCAAAAGAAATGGATGAAAAATGGTGGATGAAGTATTCTTACCTTTTGATGCCATCACTCAGAACCACTCTGCACAGCAGCTCAAGGAAATTTTTGATACTTTCATCTAATGTCTGGTGCTACTAAAGGATAAGCACATGAGGCATCTGACAATGAAATTTTGGATAAAAGTGTAGAAAGGCATGCCAAGTTTAGGTAGAAAAACAATGCACCACCATGTCACATCAACCGTCAGGACT
>NW_017731795.1:0-1243 GCF_001890085.2 Hipposideros armiger
CTTCCACTCGTCTCCACCTGCTTCAGACCCCAGAGGCATCTTCTCAGGTTCCCTGTCCTGCACCCCGAGCGGCTGGCTCTCACCTGGGACCTGAGCACCTGATTCAAATGCTTCCTCCTGAATCTAACCCACCTTTCCCCATCCAAAGGCCTACCATCTCATGTTTCCCATGTGAGCTAGTTAGGAGTAACTGACCCCTTCCTTACTAAATGCCTCCATTATCTCCCGCCTTTTAAAGAGACAATGCTTAAAAAGAATAAAGTAAAAATAAAAAGACAATGCTTGCTAACCCACTTTAACCACTATTTAGTAGTATTGTGATGTCAAGTAATGCAGTTGAGATTCTGTTCTTATTTTTCCCAGTTTCTTCCTCTTTTATCTCTGAATTCACATAGTGTCTAAGTCTTCTTTAAAAAAAAAGTTGCTTCCTATTGCAAAGCAACATGCAGATGGTTAGAAAGTCAGCTCTTATAAATTGGGAAAGTTTTCAGATAAAATATTCATTTGTGTTCTTAAACGGCTTTTTTTTTTTTGGAAATGGGCAATGTATTTGTCTTAAATTTTTCTTGTTTATAAATTTTTCTATTCCCCATTTTGGAAGGTGATTTGGTCTAAATTTTCAAAAGCCTTGTCAGGTATTTACGTAATTCCACATACAGTAATAATTAAAAGGATATGAAAAGAGAGTTGGGCCAAGATATGTATACAAGGTTGTAATTTGGTCTAAAATAGTGACCACTGGAAATAGATTAAGGGCTCAACACTGGGTTGTTTAAATAAATTATGGTGTGATTATATAGTTGGGTGCAACCACTAAGGAGGGTATAGATTTGTATTTGTTAGTATGTGTGTTAGTTTGCTGGGGCTGCAGTAACCAAGTACCACAAACAAAGTAGCTTCAAACAACAGAAATGTGTCATCTCAGTTCTGGGGGCTGACAGGTGGCCACCGAAGCGTCAGCAGGGCCAGGCTCTCTTTGAAACCTGGACGGGAGGGTCCTTCGTGCCTCTTCCAGTTTCTGGCGATGGCCAAGGGTCCTTGGTGTCCCTGGGCTGGCAACCGCGTCACACCAATCTCTGCCTCTGTCCCCACTCGGTCTTTGCCTTGTATGTGTCCCTTCTCTTTTAAAAAGGACTCCAGTCACATTGGATGAGGGTCTAACCTACTCCAGTACAACCCCATTTTAACGATTTACATCTGCAATGACACTGTTTCTAAATAAGGTCACATTCTGAGGCACTGA
>NW_017731795.1:2583-4827 GCF_001890085.2 Hipposideros armiger
GGGGCAGATGAGGGTTAATAAACCCCCGCAAAGAAGGCTCCCTGGGGATTGGGATCTCCTGGGCACATGCTTCATCATCAATATCACTCTTTGGGTTAAAATGTGCAGTAATCAGTCTGAGAGACACACAGGGTGGGCATTTCCCTATGACCTGGCCGAGGGGAATTTGGGATAAACAATGATATGAGTAGTGGCTAAGCTCCCGAGCCAATAAGAAATGCCTGAGCCATGAGCAGTACTAGAAACACTCCTGAATTCTAGATCATCAGGGGATCTGGAACCAGAGGGCGTTCCCTCCTCCTACCAATGGGTGGGTGGAGTCAGGAATTCACTCGCAGAGGGAGGTTGGAGAGGGGGCTGGGCTCTAGCACAGAGGGTTCCCAGGGTGCCTTTGGTATGAAGGGACCTCCAGATGCAGGGATTAAAAGCAATTCTGGGGTAGGGAGAGGGCTGGGGCTCTGGGTTTATCTTTCCTTCCACAAATGTTACTGAGTGCTAATTAATAATAATAGCTAATATTAACCAAGAGCTTGTTCAATCGCAGGCTCCATGTTAAACGTTATCAATGTATTGTTTTTTCGCAATTTTCCCTTACAACCTTGTAAGGCAGGTGTTGCTGTCCTTGCAGGGGGATATTTAGCCCTTGAGAGGTTAAATATCTTACCCAAGCTGAGGAGCTGAGCTTTTTAAACCGTTTAAACAAAGGACCTCCAGGTGGCGCTCTCCAGGGAATTTTCCGGCTGAGGTCTTAGAGCTGAGCTCCGGAGCCCTTGGTGTGGGGAAGGCCAGGGACGAAGTGAGATGGCCTGGAGAAGAGGGCAGAAGAGCCCTGGGGACCACTGACACTGGAGTCAGGCTGCCTGCTAAGACCAGTGGGGTGGGAGGAGGTGAACGTGGTGAGTATCTAGAACGGTGAGAACCAAGAACAGATACCAGAATTTCTGAGTGGGTCTAAGAACCCCCAGTGTGGAGACCACACCCACCTTTTTAGGACCCTTCTTTTTTGGCAGGCATACTTTCCAGGGCAGAGCTCAGCAGCCTGGATGAGCAGCCTGGGTGATGATGCCAGAAATGGGGTGTTAGGCATGACCCCAGGGGAGGGGTTAACTGCCTGTGGGAGGTGGGAGGTCAGGGGCAAGGCCTGGAAGCAGAGAGTCTGATAAGAGAGGAATTTNAGCAGTCATGCTGGGTTTAGGACCCACCCTCATCCAGGATTCCAGGATGAGCACACCCTAACTTGATTACATCTGCAAAGACCCTATTTCCCTATAAGGTCCCGTTCACAGGTTCTGGGTGGACATGGATTTTTGGCGGATGCTCTCCAACCCAGCACTGTAACTGACAGCCACGCAAACCAATTCTTGTTGATAGACATGCAAATTCTGTGCTGTTCAGAAGAGGCTCAGAAGAGGACTTCTCTCCCTCCCACCAGGAAAAACCAGCGCTGCCTTCATTTAGCACATTCCTTTCAATATTCTTGATTTATAAATGCATCTGCTCTTAAGATTCTCTTTTAAATGAGCTGGAACATCTGCCTGGTGCCTTCATTTGCTGAATAAAATCTTTAACAAGAGTTCAGTTTTAAATCTGTGTGAGTCATGATTTTACTTTTGTATTTTTTTTTAAACAAATATCATCTTTGAACAGTGAAAAGGGGAGGGAAAAAATGCACAAGGGAATTCCCTTTCCCTTCCATGGGCCCTGGGCCAGCCCCGCGCAAACCACTGAATCGGTTCAAGCTGTCTCGAGCAGTCTCTGCCTTCCACTCGTCTCCACCTGCTTCAGACCCCAGAGGCATCTTCTCAGGTTCCCTGTCCTGCACCCCGAGCAGCTGGCTCTCACCTGGGACCTGAGCACCTGATTCAAATGCTTCCTCCTGAATCTAACCCACCTTTCCCCATCTAAAGGCCTACCATCTCATGTTTCCTATGTGAGCTAGTTAGGAGTAACTGACCACTTCCTTACTAAATGCCTCCATTATCTCCCGCCTTTTAAAGAGACAATGCTTAAAAAGAATAAAATAAAAATAAAAAGACAATGCTTGCTAACCCACTTTAACCACTATTTAGTAGTATTGTGATGTCAAGTAATGCAGTTGAGATTCTGTTCTTACTTTTCCCAGTTTCTTCCTCTTTTATCTCTGAATTCACATAGTGTCTAAGTCTTCTTTAAAAAAAAAAGTTGCTTCCTATGGCAAAGCAACATGCAGATGGTTAGAAAGTCAGCTCTTATAAATTGGGAAAA
>NW_017731795.1:9652-16722 GCF_001890085.2 Hipposideros armiger
TTTTTTGAGGTCAGTGACATCGTACAGCCTTTCTGATTTGAGTGACTCATATCCCCAGTGGCTGGTAGCTCTCAGCAGACACTGACTGCAAATCCTGTGAGCACATAGGCAGGCACAGACATCTCACTGTGAGGAAGACTTGCAAGCTTTTCAGAGCAGGACCATATTGAACGACTTTCTATCTCTCCGTGAAATCAATACTTAATTCTAAAGTACTGTCGAGGAGACTCCCTGTGAGGGTGGGAGGGGAACAGGTCTGTTCTAAGAAAGAAGAAACCAGAAGCCAGGTCTCAGGGGAGAGGATGCCTACAGCCTCCTTGCAGTCTGGTGAGGGGGACTCAGGAGTCAGCTGCCACCACAGTGAGTGTGGGTATGAGTCACTGGAGGGGAGGAGTCCATGGAGGGAATCTGTGAGAAAATGTGCATATTGAGACATTGATTGTGCATCTGGGGGTATTTTTGGTTCCAGAATAGAATGGCAAGACGTCCTGGTGAATTGAGAGATCTATACCCTTACAGACATGGGACCAGAGGCAGTCACGCTCAAGTACAAAAAACGTGCTGATGAGAAGTACTCGTCGCTGTTGGCTCAGCCACAGCCTGTGTCAAAGGGGTGGATATAGATCCCGTAAACCCTGGTCTTCAGAACTGATGAGCAAATAGTCACTTCCAGGTTGGGTAGGATGGGTAGGTTGCTTTAGAATCACGACAAAGCTGGGATTGCTCAGCCATCTCTTTCATTTAGTCATCCAGGAATGTCTCCTGAGCATATAGCCTGGGCACCTGCTACAGGAGGTGTCCGATAGCTCAGAATGGTCCCCGTTCTTGAAATCCACAGTCTAGTTCACAGGCTTTCAGCCTTGCCCCTCTGCAGTCTACGTGGGCAGAACTCCCACAGTCTTTCCCTCCTGGAGCCTCAGGGCCCTAGGGGGTAGGGAATGTAGGTTTGGGGATCCCACTCCGAGCTGTGCACTGGAGAGCTGGCGTGACTACAGTGTGGGCATCCAGAGTGAGTCCTAGCGATGGTGTCTGTGTGTCCTGTGGATGGTCACTTTCAGGCAGAGAAGTGGGGTCGGTCAAGGCTGGAGATGTCCACTGAATGTGGCAGAAAAGAAGCCACTGCAGGCCCCTGGGGAGGCAGTGGGGGTGTGTGTGGAGAAGTAGATGACAGTGATTGGGAATAACAGGGAAAACTGAGAGGGGAGACGTGGCCTTCTCACTTTATAGACTCGGCATATTTGAGGGTTTGTCCAAGAAGTATGTATTACTTTGCTAACTTAAAAAAAAAAAAGCCCCTATATCTTTTAGATGAGTAAATGAAAGATGAAAAACAGAGCTTGTTGAAGGAGATCTTTCTTGCGGAAGATTCAGCTGTGAAGGTAAGACGGGCTATGGGGAGGAGGAGGAGGGTGTGGGTGTGAAGCAGAGCCTGTTTTAAGGTGGAGATCCCAGCGGGTTTGCCTGTGGGGGAGGGGCCCTCTTCCACTGGAGACTGACACATAACAGCGGTCGGGACACCCGTGAATCTCAGCTAGGGGCCAGGAGGCGAATCCAGGGTGACCACTCGGCGGAGATTGGTGCCATATTCTCTGCAGAGCAGGTGAGGGACTTTGAAGAAGGTGGTGGGTTGGGCTTGAGAGGAGTGGGAGAAGATTTGAGAAGGCTGCTCTGGGGACTGGAAGAAAGATGGAGTGGCAGCTATAGCACCCCAAAGCCCACATTGCTGGAGCTGGAATTGGGGCAGAGAGGAGATGGAGGCTCACAGCTCCTGGGGCTGGTAGGAGAAGGGGTTCAGCACATGTGGGTCCATGTGTGAGGCTCATCCCTCCTGTTTCACAAGCTACACCTCTCCAAGCAGCACCCCCAGTCTCTGCGGTTTGTGCCCCCAGCAGTCTAGTCTGGTGGTTACCCACTACCGGATTGGGAATCACTGATGGTCAGTAGCTGGTGCAGCATCTAGACATACACCCTCCCCAGGGCCCTGCGTTCAAACTAGGCGTCCTTAGGACTTTGATCAAATTTAGCTTTAAATCCTAGCTCTAGAAATCATCTGTCTCTCTCTCTGCCCCTCAGAGAACTAGCCTCTGCCCTGGATAATCAGCCGCCCACAAGTCAGCAGAAGACCTGACTAACGGTCACATGTCAGGACCTCTGGCAGCTAAAGATAACGTCTTGACCTAAGTTAGGTTTCAGTTTCTGAGCCCTGAGGTGGAACGGCCCTCTGGCTGTTTTCCCATGAGACTGGACAGAGGGACGCCGGAAAAGACCTCAGAAGTGTCCTCAAGACCTGAAGAAATGATTCGTTAGCCTTACCTCACCTCCGACCAATCAGCTCCCCACACGACCCCGAACCCCTAGACCACGGTGTCCTGTGGTTTCGCCCTATGACTTGTAACTTCTATGCCAGTGAGGAGCCAGCTCTTAGCACTAGCTCACCTGTGTCTCCGGGTTTGGCGTCAATCCCTAAATAAACCTTTACTTTCTTTGCTGCAAACTCCTGTTCGCATCTCATTTGGCTTTGATGCGTGCAGACAAAGGGATTTCTGTAGGTTGGTAGCAGCGTCTTCCCACCATTGGTGGTGTGTCTTTTTAAAAAAAAATTCCTGAAGGTCCAAATACTTGGAAGTGTAAGTGGCTAAAGGAAGTTCAGGTTCCTGTTCTGACTTGATCTCATATAGATTGAGAAGGCCGCGAGGGACAGCCGGGGCCTGGGTCCAGCAGGCCATGCCTTCTCTTTCCTTTAAAAGGGATTCGTTGGGATTTGTGGAGCGTCACCCAAGATGGTGACCCACCCTCTTAGATGCTGGAGATTGAAAGACTCTAATAAGGCCTGGTCCTTGTATTTGGTGAGCTCTCAGGTTATAAGAAGGAAGATAATTTTGCAAAAAATGATTGGAAAACAGGGTAGTAAGAGCTATTTTACGGGCATGAACAAAGGGGCAGTGATGGGGAAAGGGTGCCTTGTACTGGGTGGGAGAGCAGGGTCAAGTAGAGGCCTTCAGTTGAGTAGGACTTTTAATAGCTTTTCACATCACATACAATTCCCTAAATTTGCCTTAAAATTCCAACCACTTTTATTAAGACGAGGACCCAAGGGGTTTTGTCCTTAAAGTAGACATGGCTTCTCCAGTTAGAAGACCCCATTACTGCTAATTCCTGTCAAGAGCGGGACAAAGGCAGAAGAATCGGCCGTTAGGTGCCCACACGCATATACTTCTTCCAAATGTTTAACCCCAAAGGCAGAAATCCTTCCTAAAAGAAAATGAAGTTCTTAAATGGTTACACCGGTTGAGATTACAATGCTAGGGATCCAGCCACGGCCAATTGAATTGAGTTAGGGCCAAACAGCAGCTACACTCTAACAGGGAGAGCCAAAAATACACACCGAGACTATTCTTGGTATTTCTAAGCGGATCAGAAAGGTAACCTAACTAGCAATCCTGTAGATTGATCTCAGGATACTCTAAATTGCTTCCATTTTTTTTGCAATCAACTCAGGGAAATTTGCAAAAACTCCAAGCCAAATAATGTTGGTTTACTTAAAATGTTTTTAAAAAACTGGTGACTAAGAGATGTCCCATCCCCCACTCACTCCTGATTTTTCACGTAGGGAATCACAGGAGCTGGAGGGGCCTGCTGCAAACCTCAGAAGGTAGCCAACTTCTCCAGTGGAAGCTGAGAAAGTAGCTGAGGAAGTAGAGCATCTCAGCCTTCATGACACCAAGCCTAGGCTTTCTGCCCTGGGCCCCACCATGGGACAACAGGGTTAACAAAATGGATAAAAGAACTCCGTTTTTTCTTCTCCGTTTGCAAACACTTTATATTCTGGCCGTGCACCACTGGTTACAGGCAGCAGAACTAATTTGTTTTCTTCATCTGGCCTTTTAAAAACTACCATCAAGGTGAATGGATATTTTAATTTTAATAATAATGAAAGTTGACACTTATTGTGTGCTAAATTCCAGACAATGTGCAAAGGTTTAAAATCACTCTCCCACTCTCCCATTCAATCCTTCATCCAGCCTGGAGGCGGGACCCTGGTTATTTTGTGAACAGTGGGTGGGTTTGCCCCACCTTTAGGTAACCCCCTCCCCACTTTGCATTCCAAAGTTTGGGGACAGTGGCCACTACAGGGGCCTTCGCTTTTCAGCCTTTAAACACACTGTAATTTTGAAAGTTCCTCCTGTTGTAGGTATTACAGTGAGGCAGCCTGTTCAAGAAATGTAACTAAAGTAGTGGATTTTTTTTTTAATGGCCCAAAGACAAATTTTTCAACTAAGTCAACAAACTGTGTAATTGATGTATATGAGACTTTAAGAAGTCATAAATTAGAATAGTTCATTGGAACTAAAAATTCTTGGATAAAACACAATTTCCCAAAATGTTGATTTAAAAAGTCATCCTGAGTGTGTTGGCAATTTCGATAAGCTACTTTCTCCTTCCTATGTAGATCTTGTACACATAATAAATAAATGTGGACTTCACTAAAAAATTACATGTGCCTAATTCTGTGTTATTTTAACAATGTTAAAAATCTCGTCTTTTGTGGTTAATACCAAGGGTGGGCCAGGGGGCGGCCAGAGCCAGGTGTGAACTGCCTGGCCTCTAGAGCCGGAAGGGTGTCACCAGACGCATTTCTAAAGGAGGAAAATGCTCAGCTTGGGTTTGGAGTCTGAGCACTCACAAACCACTACCTCTTATTTGGAGTGGACTGTTCCAGAAGCTTATCTTTAAAGGGAAAACCACTGGAGTGCCACTGGGACTCAAATTTCTAAGAAGGAAAGGAGGAAGTGGTGTACTTTGAAGATAGAGGCTGGATTCCGTTGCTTAGTGATTGGACAGATGAGGACCAAGGGCAGGGCCGTGCTCCACCCCAGGGCTGCAGCCTTTGGAAGAACCCCGGGCCCCATCCACCGGCCCCGGTCACAGCCCACTGAGCTTCTTGCTTTAATACCACGGAGCCTTAGCGGGCAGGGAGGAGACGAGGACCAGCAAGCCCGACCCTGCCCTGGGCGTGGGGGGGCTTCAGCTTGTAAATCCCCTCAGTTCATGTAACAAGCCCCTGGAAATGCTAAAACAACCGTCAATCTTGAAATGGGGAAATTCCCGGTGGAAATCTATGTAAATGTGGCCAGTTACAGAAAAGTGTAAAATGCAACCCGTGATTTGGGGGTATTTTTGGCTTTGGAAAGAAAGCCCCGAGTGCAGAAGGAAGCCAGCGCGCTCAAGTTCGCGTCTGTCTAGCTCTGGGTGCGCTCAGGCATGGACGTGACCTCCCGGGCCTGCGGACGCCAGTTTCTGGGCCAGCGCGGGGGGGCACTGGAGGCCCTGGTGACCACCAGGCGGGCTGGCCCAGCGCCGTGTAACAAGAGGCCTCACGGCTCACACCTCTCTCTGCTCACCTCCCACCCACCCGGAGTATTTTTGACGGTGTTCCCCACTGTGTCCCTCAGCGTGCAGGCCCATATCTGGGCTCCTCAAGCTTGCGCCTGTAGCTGCGTCCCCCCGGTTTTGTTCACCTTTGGGCTCCGAGGGCTGGCAGCTGGTGGGCACATTGTCAGGAGCGGTGGAAAAAAAAGAAAGGAAGCAGAGAGCACAGGGAGGGGGGTGTTTCTCCTGTAGTCTCTGCATCACCCCTGAACCCGCGATGCTACCTAAGATGCAGCATCCCCCATCCAGGCGCGGGGTGCGCCCTCACCACCGCGCCCCCACGCACAGCCTTTCCACGAGGATCTGGCCTACGGTTCACCCTCTTCCCGGAGGTTAGGGGCTCCGCGGCAAATCCTCACTCCCGGCGCCAGGGCAGATGGGTGGAGGCCAAGATCCAGGCGGGAGGGCGCTGAGAGTGTTAGGTTTACGGCTCCTTAACAAAACTTGCAAAAGATTTTCGTTCCAGAGACTTTATGACCAGACCTGGGACTGTCTCTCAAAAGGGAGATCAGCACCTAAGTCTTGGTGGGTAAGGAATTTATAGCTGAAGCTGGATACAGAAGCAAAAAAAAGCAGTTAGTGTGTAAAAAGGAAAAATGGTTAGTTTATTTTAACAAACTATAAAACACAGTTAGGTTATTATTTTTAACGAGTTAATACATAACTTGCTTATCTTTTTGACGGGCTATAAAACATGACTTGTTTATCTTTTCCTAACAAGCTACCCAACTTATCTTTTCCCTAACAAGTAAGCTATAAAGCATACCTAGCTTATCTTTTCCTATTCTCTTGACAAGATACTTTGCAACAAGAGGGGACCGCGGCGGCGGCCTGCGGCCTTGCTGTCTGCATTTGGCAGCCAGCCGCGGAGCCCGCGCCCTGTGGAAGCCTCACCCGGCTAGTCCGCCTCAGCTGCGTTTCAGGCACGGTGACTTGGGCCAGGGGTCGGGGAGGAGGAACCGTTCACCGCTCTGGCCTGGAGCAGCCTCTGCCCACCCTAGCGTTCCCCCCTGAGCCTCCTTGACGCCTCCCCCGAGTCACTTTTTTAGGAGCAATATGCAAGCCACAGGTGGCCTGGCTTCTGCGTGACCTGGGGACCGCGGATTCTCCCCTCCGAGTTGGGACTTGGCAGCCCGGGGCTCCCAGCTCCCAACCCCAAGGTCCGCAGCGCCGCCGGGGTCCTGGACCCCCACGGTGGAATCCACCTCCCCCGCATCCACTTGTCCTCCGTGCCCAGTGCACCCCGGGACTCTCCAGTATGTATGTATGTATGTATGTATGTATGTATGTATGTATGTATGTATGTATGTATTATTTTGCTCTCCCCCCTTTTTAATTTTCCCTTTTTCCCTCCTTTCCGCCCTCTCTTTTCTCGTTTAGCGATTCTCCGGTCTTAAGCCTGGAGTGGAGATGGCCCTGGAGCCCAGACTCCTGGGGAGGTGACAAATGGGTTCGGTGCCACCGACGCCGAGGAACTTCCCCGCCCCCGCCCGGGGGCCACATGCTCCGGGCCGCGCCGGGTCTGCAGGGTTTGGATGTTCCCGACGCGCTACGCAGGCTCGGCCTGCGGCGGCCCTGGCCCTCCACCTTCGCCCCGATCTTGGCGGCCGCCGGACGGGAGGGCGGGGCCGCGTGCCGCC
>NW_017731795.1:16942-59111 GCF_001890085.2 Hipposideros armiger
CGCAGCCGCCTGGCCCGCCTCCCGCCAGGTCCCGCCCGCGCCCGCCCGCCGCGCTCGGAAAGCCCCCGCGGCTCCTCCCACCCCCGAGGGGCGCGCTCCAGCCTCCAGTGACTGGGGTTCTCCAGCGCCGCCGCCTCGCGCTCGTGTCTGCCGGCCTGAGCGCGCCGAGCACGGCTTTTCTGAGGCCGCAGGGGACAAGGGGCGGTGACCTCTGTGCGCTCCCCAAGTCCCAGTCCCCCGGCCCGCGCCCCGGCCGCCGGCATGGTGCTGCTGGCCGGGCCCGGGCCGGAGAGCGGCGGGGCGCTCTGCGTGTCTCCGCCACCTCCGTCCCCGCCTCGGGACACGCGGGCCGCGGAAGACCCCGCCGACGACGAGGAGTACGAGGACTTCTCGCGTCTGCCCGACACCGGCAGCTACGCCTCGGACGACTCCTTCTACCCGCCCGTCCGCGAGGAGCGCGGCGCCGGAAGCGCGTGGAGCGCCCGGGAGGGAGTCCCGGAGGACGGCGCGGAGGCGGCGACCCTTCTGCGCGCCGCCAGCGCCAACGACCTGGGGCTGCTGAAGGCGCTGGTGCGGCGGGGGCCGCGGGCCGAGCAGGTGCGGGAGACGGACCCCAACGGCCGGGTAAGCCCGCAGCCCCGCGGACCCCGACTCCGTGCGGGTCCCGCGGTGACTTTGCTACTGCAAGGAGAGGCTTTTCCTCGCTCTGGGGCGCGAGGCACGCGTGGAGCATGGGTAGCCTGCCGGTCCCAGGCTGGGGGAGGGGCGTTTGATTTGGCCGAGGTCACAGTTTCCCGGGATAAGCCCATCGTTCCGCGTCTTCACAGCATCCTCTTCCCGTCCCCCCGCCCCCACCCCGGTTCCTCGGGTCCCTGAATCCCCCCTGGAGCCGGCTGGAAGCCTCTGGGTTGGAAACCGCGCTCAACCTGGGGGGCCGCCCCCTCCGACTGTTACCTTCCTCGCCTGCAGGGGACAACCCATTTCACCCGTTTCTCCCAGAGCGCCGATGGCCCCCCTCAGCCCCTCGCGCTGCCCTTTCCGTTACGCGCCCCATCGCGGGGTGGCTCCTGCCTACCAGGGTTCGGAGTTCCCTCTCAGATCGTCTGCTTACAACCCCCCCCCACCACCGCCATCCCACGCCCGGCTGTGCCTGGAGACCCGCGCGGCGACTGGCCAGCGTGATCTCCGATTTGATGTCCCCACGGTCACGGCCACGAGCCAATGCCACTGCCCTCCCTCGCTCCCCCCCACCCTGGGGACCGCAACGGAGGGGTGGGCACCCTTCCGGTGAGGCAGGCGAGGTTGGGGAAAGGCGTGGCGTATCCATTAGTCGTGTCAAGACGCCAAAGAACATTTAGAAAAGGAAAGAA
Source organism: Hipposideros armiger (assembly GCF_001890085.2). Taxonomy (NCBI): domain Eukaryota; kingdom Metazoa; phylum Chordata; class Mammalia; order Chiroptera; family Hipposideridae; genus Hipposideros; species Hipposideros armiger. The sequence goes on from NW_017731795.1 coordinate 18,313, forward strand.
AAAGTTGGCTTTTAAAGAACTGAGATGGGCTGGCTCACCAGACACAACCCACCAAGCACTTGGAGGGAAAAACCACAGAGTGACTGTGGCCAAATGCTGGGTAGTCTGTGTTATGTGGACAAGTAACAGTCTTACCTGATTGTCACATTCCCCAGGTCCCTAGGGACCTGGGTCTCAGCCCAGCACAAACCAGGAATGCAAGTGCTTTTGCTTGGGAGCCCGCAGCTGACAGAAGACATGTGCTTGTACTTGGGAACTTGTATGACCTTGTGCCTTTGGTTTATCAGGGGCAGGGTGGTTTGTCCCTGACTGGTCTGCACTGGACTTAAACACGCAGGAGCTGGGAGTGTCATGCTTATGGGTCTAACTTGACATAGCATGTAAATTTGGGGAAGGGTCAGTGCTTGTTGTAATGTGTCAGGCAGTGCTGGCCTGAGTCCCTTAGGACTAGGAGCGTTAAGGTGGGGCCCTCATGGGCAGCATCACTCTGGTCCAGCTGGGACGGGGGCAGCTCACAGCCCTGCCCTCCCTCTGGTAACTGGGGTAACGCGCTCGCAGGGGTAACTGGGGTTTTGAGCTTCCTAGGCTCTAGGGGCTGTTTCTCCTGCTCTACTTTCACTTTTTCTAGGTGAGTTTTCACACACAAATGTTTATATCAGGGACCTCTCTTCCCTGAATTCCACAAGGATCAGGAAGAACACGGAGGGAGGGGTAGGGGGGGGGTAGGGGGGTAGGTGCTGCCCAAGTCCTGGGCAGCCCTGGGTATCCAGTGCTGCATAGGCGGGACTTCGCTCTTTGAGCCCCCGCGCTGAGGCTCCACTGGGCTCAGATTTATTATTTACTTTGGGGGTAAACATTAAAAAGTTTGAAAACATTTGCATCGGAGCCTACTGAGAATAATGGGCTTGACACACTGGGTCCTGGGCGCTTTTGAAAGCCCCTCCCTCAGCAGAGTCAGGGAGGGCCGTGGAAAGGGGAGGCTTGCCCAGCCTCTTAGTCGCTCTTGGCTTCAGTCTCCTCGTTGTAAAATGAAGGCTAAGGACGCCGCCGCTCATTCCCGGGACTGTGAGCACAAGACCCCTGACACGCAGCACCCTGACATGGCCCTTCTCCACCATCTCGTCTGGTTTCTCGCTCACCTGCTTTCTCCTTGCTCAGAAATGTGCATCCTCCAGCTTTTTTTTTCCTTCTGCCATGCAAAGCTATTTTTCTCTCTGCTTTTCCTTTTGGTTGAGAACCTCCCCGTGTTTCTCTGCTTTGAGCCTCCTCTTCTCTGCTTCCCACCAAACCATGATGGAGAAATGGCACATGAGCCCCAACCGGAAGACCCCGGGGCTCTTTTATCTTCTGATCAGAAGGAGCAAGTCCTGTGTTCTGTGCTCTGAGGAGGGACGGCCAGCGCTTCTGTTCTTCCCATGACTTCTGGATGCTATTGCTCCAATGGCCTCTGTGTTCCTGGAAAACAGAGAGAATAAAATGTCCCATTGTTCAAATGCACAGCCCCGTGGCAAATGGAGTAGTGAGTCACTGCATAAGTGTTCTTCACAGACCTACTGTGTGCAAGGCACTGATTAGGTACTCTAGAAGACTCAAAGATGAACCAAACACCCTTTGCCTTTGAGAGTCTTAACCTTTTAGTTGAGGAGACAAGAACTCAGAGAAATAGTGCCTGCTGCTTACAGCCAGAGGTGGGATGTCGGAAGATGCGTGGAGCAGGGGTCTTGGATGCAGGGAGCTGAGGACAGCCCTGGAAGCCACATGAAGGGAGACTTTTGGAGGCGGTGGCAGGAGGACATTCTAGTCAGGCAGACGGAGTGAAGGGAGTGATGGCAGGTACAGCGAGGTTGGTCGAGGCGTGGCCCAGAGGGTGAATGTGGGAGCTAAAGCCAGAGTGGCTGACCTGGGCCACGTGATGAGAGAGTGGTCTGGAGTAGCTGGCTAAAAAATAGGATATTGGGAAACAAACTGGTTTTAGCCTGCCAGTGCCCAACTTTGGGGCCACACCACTTGCTCACTGCCTTATCTTGGGGCACCTTCTCAGGGAGGTCTTTCTTCTTACTCTGTCTATGCCAGCAGCACCTGGAGCTGAGTGAGGGCCATCCGGGGGCTTAGGGGGTAAGGGCAACTATGTGAGAGAGTAGGTGACATTTGAATAAAGATGTAGAGAAGTCATCTGGTGGGGAGAGCACTCCAGGTAGAGGGAAAGGCAAGTGCAGAGGCCCTGAGGCAAGAGCCTTTTGGGCCTTAGTCTACATGCTGTCACAATTAGTGGCAGTAAAAACCTCCAGGAAGCCCTAGAGCAGCGGTTCTCAACCTTCCTAATGCCATGACCCCTTGATACAGTTCCTCATGTTGTGGTGACCCTCAACCATAAAAAGATTTTCGTTGCTACTCTATAACTGTCATTTTGCTACTGTTATGAACTGTAATGTAAGTATCTTTTTGTTTTCTGATGGTCTTAGGCGACCCCTGTGAAAGGGTCGCTCGACCCGCAAAGGGGTCACGACCCACAGGTTGAGAACCGCTGCCCTAGAGCTCTGGTGGAGTAGAGGTAATTGCATTAACTACTGAATGAACAGCTCGCAGTTGCAGCCCTCAGTCAGCTTCTTAGAAGAGAAATGTAAAGGCTTGGAAAAGCTTTCTGGAGCTGTGTTTGCGGAGCTGCTGGCCTCGGGTCAGTTAAGAAGGGAGCACTGCCCGAGCTGACAGATGTTTCACTGGGTTTGAGTAACTAAGGATCAATGCGTTTTGTTTAAGAAAATATGTTCTTTCCTGGTTCCTGAGATTGGTAGAATATTGGCTGCGGCTCAACGCACAATTTTCCTTGTAAAATATTTATTGCTCTAAAAGGATGGCATCATTTAATATGCAACATGTAAATATTTGTCAAATAATTCTCCAGTAACATTCAAAGTGTGCTCTCGCTGTCTTTTAGATTTACGGTTGTTTTGTTCCCTCTGACATGGGGACAGTGAAAGCTGCTATAATTCTTGTTCTTAATTCTTCAGCACTTATGGTGGCTCTGGAGACAGCACCGCAACGAGAGGAAGTGTTTGTGCCATCGTCATTGTTGCAGGGTGGTGTGAATGTCAGACAGCTCTTGATCCCAATTAGGCCCAATTATGCTAAAGTTAAAATGCTGTACTTTTTTCTTGATGCAATTCTTCTCATGCCTTTGAAATTCCAGGGCCTTGATGAAAATTTTCAAAGGCCACTCCACCCATTTTTTTCTATCAGCTCAGCAAAACCCACCACACACCCGGTATGGGGGGTGGGGGTCTCCCTTTCCTCTTGAGAGGCTTACATGTTGTATAGATTTGTAGTGGTGATCGGGACCTTTATCTTGACATGGACAGGAGACATTTTATTGTTGGTCTTTCGAAGGCCACACAAGATGCATCAACTGTGGAATCACCTTTCCCTAAAATGAGGACCAAGTTGTTTGGAGTTCACAGCCAGCCCTCCTGAGTTGACCAGGCTTCAGTATTCATGGCCTGTATGTGCTTAGGATGGGCTAGTTAGCAGAGAAAGGGCATCCTGTCTTCACTCCTCCCCACATGTTTGCTGAGGACCATCAAGCACAGGGAAAGCGGGGGAGAAGGGAGAATGAGCAGATTAGACTGGGGGCTCATGGGGCTGGAGCAGAGAAGGCGTCAGCTACAGTGAGCCTGGAAAAGCCTGGCTTGTGGCGGACAGATAGCCGGCTGCCTCTTCCTCCTCCCCTGACCATGGTGGGGGCACTCTGGGCCCAGTCGCAATTGAAAGGCCTATGTGTGTTTTTTTAAGGATTTAATTATTTTTAGAGCAGCTTTAGATTCACAGCAAAATTGAGGGGAAGGTACAGAGATTTCCCATACACCCCCGGCCTCCACACATGCACAGCCTCCCCATTATCAACGTCCCCCTCCAGAGTGGGACATTTGTTACAAATGACGAACCTGCACTGATGCCATAGTCACCCAAAGTCCGTAGTTGACACAGTGGTTCATTCTCGGTGTTGTGCATCCCATGGTTTGGACAAATGCATAATGACATGTATCCACCATTATATCATAAAAGGTACCCCCTGTGTCTACACACAAGTGCATCGGTTATCTGGCCACAACAATGCCACATAACAAATAACTATGAAACCTCCCACGTGCATACAACAGTAAACATTTTGCTAAGGGTAGCTCAGCTCAGCTGATCTTGCTGAAGGCAAAACTTCAGCTGGGGTTGGCTACAGATGGCAGGGAGGGCCAGGAAAGTCTTGGCTGGGGCGACTGCTTCGTGTGGCCTCCTCCTCCAGGAAGCCGGCCTGGGTTTGTTCTCCAGGGCAGGAGCAGGGTTCCAAGACAGCAAGCAGAGCCACTACGGTTTAATGTCACTTCTGCCGAAGCAAGTCACAAGGCCAAGCCCAGATTTAGCCTCTTACGTGTGAATTTGCTTTCGTTTGTGTAGCATGTTATTCACTAACCCTAAGTATTTATCTGTTTATTTTCAATTTATTTTTATTAAGGAAGACTTCAGATAGGTACCCAAGCAGAGGATACCAAGATCCTTTATGTCCTAATTGTCCAGCATCCACAAGCACTGGCTGTTGAGGACTTGCTTTAATTTTGATGGAAAGGGTTACATTTAACGCCGTGTGTGTGTGTGTGTGTGTGTGTGTGTGTGTGTGTGTGTGTGTGTGGTATGAAGGTTTCACAAATTGAGAAGGACCACTGTCACGGGATTTTGGAACTGGAGGGGATTATTGGCCCCTATCATTTTTCAGTTGAAGAAATGGGGGCTCAGAGAAGAGGGCGTCTCCAGGCGTCAGGAGAGCTGGGTTCTAGGAGGACCCCGAAGCTGCTCATGACTCCCCTTTAAACCCCCATGGGTCTCTCCACGGGGCCCCTCAACTTTCCATCTTTGCCTCCTGGCTGCACCTGAGATTGGGCAGCTAGAAATACGGTGCGGTGGTTGGGCTGATTTTGAACATCCGATTTGCATCCTACACTTGTGCAGGAAGACTAAGGGAGAGGTGTTATCAAAATCTAAAATAACAGTAGGGTATATGAATTCTTTTTGAATCTCACTGATTCATCTGCAATTCTTATCAGTGTAATAAGCAAGCCATTATTCAGAACTATTTTGAATGACAACTTCTGGTAGACACGGCTACAATATAGGAAAAGCTGTATTATTTAATTATAAGTTACTAAAATTCAAGCTCAATTATCAGACCCTTAGGTCGGTAATTCTTTAATGGTTATAGGAATATTCAGATATTTTTCCAGAGTCTGTTATGGTAACCTTTATTTTTCTAGGAAATTGCCCTGTTTTTCCTAAGTTTTAGAGGTTAATAGTATGACTTTTTTTAGAGTTCTCTTTTTAATCTCTGCTATAACTGTATTATGTCCTGTTTTTCTTTATCTTTCAACTTGTGCAGTTTCTCTTTTGTGACACATTATCAAAAATATCTATTTTATTAGTCTTTTCACAGAACCAACCTTTGCTCTGGGTTTTTATTTCTTCACTATGTCATCAGTGTCTCTTTCTTTTCATTATTCCTTCTACCTATAACTTTCTCTCAAAGCGTCACTCTGGCTTTTCCCATAAGTTTTGGTAGATAGTATATTATTATTGTTCTGTTCTAATTTACATTATGATTTTCTCTTTTTTTGACCTAGAAATTATTTAGAATTGTGTTTAAAAATTTTAATATCTATTTTGAAGCTTTATTAAAAAGCTTGAAATATAATAAAGCTCTTAATTTTATTTTAATATTCTAAAAATTAAAGCTTAATTATAAAAAAATATAAAATCTATATAATTTATAAAACATTATAGTTTTTTAACCTAATCCAGAGAATACGATCTGTATGATACTTGTTTGAAATGCTCTGAGACTGGCTTTACAGCCTGTTGGGCCAGTGATTGTAAATCATAACCACGTGACATTCTATAGTTTCTCCAAATTAAGTCAGTAGTTACATATGTAAAACAATATGTACTTCCCTTTAATTAAAAGAAATAAGGATATAAAGAAGTTGTTAAAATATGTGAACAAAGAAAACATGTTTCATTGAAGACAATTGGGAAGTAACTCATTTAGACGTCTGGTGGAATGATGGTGTGTGTGGGGGGGGCCGGGGGGGGGGAGGGAGAGATATGAGGTCAGATTTTAAGATGAAGTAGGATGTTAACAATCCTTGATGTCATTCAGTGTGTGTGTACATGAAAGAATTTGGAAGAGACTGTTTTTAAATGGTGTTCCTAAATCTGAAAGACAGTTGAAGGTGGATTTTACTTATTTCCACTAAGCCAGAGACAGGGAAATTAGGGTAGACAGTAGATCCCGAGTGACTTGGCGGTGAAATTGGATCGGAGTGGTGAGATTTGCAAGCAATTTTAAAGTAACGTAAAAGCACATGTTATGTGTCTGGAATAATATTGATGTCAACTCTGAGTGAGTGCAGATCTCACGGAGGCACGTGATGGGGTGGGGAGTCCAGCTTTTCTCTCTGGCTTCTGTTTGTGAGGTTTAACTGACTTGAATGAGAGACCACACGTGGCAAGGGACAGTCCAGCTGCGGGGCACAGGCAGGAGGTGTGGAGCTGAGGCTGACGAAGAGGCAGGAGGCAGGAGTCGTGCTCGTGGGAGGTGCCCAAAACAGGGCATTACATAATCTTATAGTAGCACGTTTTCTGAGACAAGGAAGTTGGTTTAAAAATAAAGGAAGATGGTAATTAGGCTGAGTGGAAAAAGTCCATCTCAGCGGATTATATGCTGTTTGATTCCTTTTATGTAAAATTCTTGAGATGGAGAACAGATTAGAGGTGGCCCGGGTTAGGGTTTTGCGGGGGCACAGGCGTGGTGCTACTGTCACAGGGGAGCAGGAAGGAGGGGGCCCTGGGATGGAACAGCTGTGCATCTAGATCGTAGTGGTAGTTACAGGAAGCTACACGTGGGTTAAAATGGCATAGAACTAAACACACACACACACACACACACACACACACACACACATGCTGGTGTGATGGTGACACCTGAACAAGCCCTGTGGGTTCTAGCCATGTTCATTTCATGGTGGTGCTCTTGGAATGTAATTAATTAGGAAGCTTGATGTGGAGGATGGCTGAAGGGGGCAACTTCCTGTGGGACTGTCCCTAATTTCAAAATCAAAAGCTTAATAAAAATGAAGGAAGGCAACCCTTAAAAATGGTTAAGATGGTAAATTGTATGTTATGCGTATTTTACCACAATCAAAGAAAACGAAAAATAGTGGAGGAAGACATGCGTTACCTTTTTATCTGTAGCCTTTCCACTTGTGGAAACCAAAGCAGGGTCAGACCTAGTGAATATCTAGGGCTGGGACCCCCCGGGAATATAGGCTGTTTGAACCATTGTTACTAAAGTGGTAACAAAGGGAACCCCTGGTATAGCACTGGCATCGCTTTGGGGCCTTTTCCCAAATGCAGGATCCCAGGACCCTCTCTAGATCGGCGACTGGACCAGAAACAGCACTTTATGCAGGTCTTGAGGCGATTGGCATGTACACTTGTTTGAAGAGCTTCAGAACCTTTCTTCAAATAGAAAACAAGTTTGGTGGCCAAAGCTGGCAGGTGTAGGATGGCTGCATGAGCCTGGTCGAGCCACATGTCTTTTGATTCATAGTTTCTCCTGGCTCTCCCCACTCATATCATGGAGGTCAGTGTGTGTCTCTTCCTTCTAGACCTTCCAGCTTTTGTATTTGAAAACAGGATGGACCACAGTCATGTGCTAAAAATAGTGGTAGTGACAGATTATAGCTCCTGGACATCGTGAGTTAGGTTTTGCTTTTGGTGTTAGATAATGGGTGGGTTTCCAGGAAATGGAATCCATTTACAGCAGCAACAGGTGACGGCTGGACTCTGCTGAGGAGACTGAAGTCAGGCTGCTGCCCTGCGGGGTCCCTTTGTTACCGGGAAGCGCGTCTCCCTCCTCTGAGCTACATGTTTCAGAGGATCCACATGGCTGGGGGACCCGTTCCATCCACCATGAAAAGGGACATAAGAGGCACCATGGAGCAGAGGAAGGGGCGACCCCGGTGCGTCTTGTCACTTGCACATCTTCCTCTGTTGAAGGGTCGGTTGGACAGGGCCACCTCTGCAGTCCCCAGGGTCATACTCCCATGTGCTGTGATGGAAGGAGAGACCTTTTCCGCGGGCACATATTGGCCCTATAGGGGGATCAGCTCAGTCCATCCTGCCTGGGACCGTCCCGTTTTGGCACTGAGAGTCCCACATCCTGGGAAATCGCGGTGGCCCCCTGCAAAATGGGTGGTTGGTTGCCCTACCCGTGAAGAAGACCTTTGTGTTGGGAGCCACACACCAAATGTCACCTCAGTGAAGCTGAAAGACCCACAGACCACAGAATTCCTCCTTTAGCAGAATCTGAAGCCCCTACTTTTGAGGTAAGCTGTTAAGTTGTACTATTGGGGGGCATATCCACTGTGACAGAGCGTTTGCCTAAACTTAGATGCTTAGACTGGACTCTTTTATCGCATGAGAGAGCTGCCACCCAGGCAAACTCAGGACAGATGCATCTGAGGGGGTGGTCTTTTGGGAGACAGGGGAGCCCCTGATCAGGGAGGGCCCATGGGGGGAGGGCCGAAAGTGGAGGGTTAAGTCTCCACTGTCATCTGTGAAAAGAGGGTTAAATACAGTTCTTTAAAAAAATTCAGTTACTCAAAATGCACCAGGGAAACTATGAATTTGTTTTTTAATAGAAATCATTAAAATTTTTTCTTTGTTGTAAAGAAATAAAAATTCATCAGGTTGCCTTAGAATGAGGCACAAGTGTACCGAGTTAATTAAAAAACAACACCTTATCTCATTTGTTAAAGGCAGTGACTCACAATGACTCTACTAATAATTTTATTGGATCCAAAAATACTTGAGATACTATTAACTTAAAACTGTTTCCCAATGGTAACTCAATGGAAGGGACTTTGAAAATAACCGAAAATGTAGCAACCTTTTGTTTGCATCTGGCAAGTTCTATCTACCAATCTGCAAATGGCTTGATTGCGACAAGCAAGTACATGGAGGCTGTTTCCTTATCAATAACATGGTATTTTAGAAAAATGTCTCTGTAAAAAGAAAAAGGTGCAGGAGACCAGCTCCCACAGGTCCAGGGGTTCCCTCAGGTGGAGACAGCGTTGGCGAGGAAAAAGAAGAAAGACGCGCGGAGACACAGGGGCGCTTTCAAGAAGTGTCTCACTTTATTTTTACAGCATGTCCCATTGTATACCTGACAGTTCACCCTGACCTCATCAGCAAGTTGCTTTCAGTTTCGATATCTTTTTCAGGGGCCCACCTTCCCACAGGCTATTTTTTTTTTTTTTTTTACAGGGCACAGCTTGACCTTTTCTTATGCTACAGACTAACTTATCTTAACTGTTTTTGACCTTTACCTAATGGCTATGTGACTAGGGTTGAGTATCTGCATAATCGCCTAATGGTTACCATGGCTACACAGCAATTACCTTAAGCACTGTTAGTTAAGCAGGATCTCAAGACCACAGAGTGCATATTTTGACCATTACTAAAAAACTAGCAGCGTGACTAAAATTGCCTTTAGTGTATAAAATAGAATTATTATGATACATCTATCAGAAGGGGTGTAAGATCTTCGTCCTACTGGGGGGCATCCAAAGGGGAATTTAAATCTTCTAAGCTATACAGCAGTATCTGTTTCTCAGTCAGAGCTTCAGAATTTGTCGCAATAGCAGTGCGCTTGGCCATGGCAGACACTGAGGTGCAGCCGGCTCCCAACAAAAAGGCTCTTCTGCCTCCCCAAGGAATGGATGTTTCGGAACACCTGCTGTTAAAACATGTCTTAGTCCCTTTAGGCTGCTATGACAGGATCCCATAGACCGGGCGGCTGATGAACAACAGACGTACTTTTCATAGCTCTGGAGGCGGGACGCCCGAGTTCAGGTGCTGGCAGACCTGTTGTCTGGTGAGCGCGTGCTTCCTGGTGCCTGGGTGGCCTTGCTCTCAGTGTCTTCACGTGGCACAAGGGACAAGGGAGCTCTCCGGGGCCTCTTGTAACAGCACGAATCCCATCATGGGGGCTCCACCTTCATGACCCAATCACCCCCCAAAGGCCCCACCTCCAGACACCATCACACCGAGGGTTAGGATTTCAACATAAGACTTTTGGGGGAGACACAAACATTCAGTCTATCGCAAAACAGTATCAAATGCTGAAGGAATGTTCAACAACAACAACAACAAAAAGTATTTTAAATATTTTTCCAGTTGCAGAAGAGGCATGTAATTTTCCAGTATCTGAATAGAACTACACGTGCATGACTTTCACTCCAAAAATCCCAGGGTCTCTACCTGGAAAATCGGATAGGCCCGCATATAGAGAGATGATCTCCATCTAAAACAATTCTACTGTTCTGTGATATTTAAAAAAATGTTTAAGTGAATAAAGTTAAACAATTAAAGTTAAGTAGTCATAGGATACCTAGAAATAGAAAAACATTTTTTTTAAAAACAAGGCTAATTTAAGCCTTTAGAGTTCTGAATGATGGGAAGTGCCCAAAAACGCAAAATAAAAGGAAGTAATTTGAAGGGGAAAGTGAAGAAAAAATAAATGTTTAAAAACAGCTGTATTGATAGATCATTTACATTCCATACAGCTCCCCCATTGAAAGTATAAATTCAATGGCTTTTAACATATTCACAGACGCGTGGAAGCATCACCAGCAAATTTTAGGACACTTGCATCACCTCAGAAAGAAACCTTGCGCCCTTCAGCTGTCGCCCCCTGTCATCCAGCTCCTCCAGCCCTAAGCAGCCACTAATCTATTTTCTTTACGTTATGACACGATTTTTATGAAAAAAGAACCTGGATCCTTGTAACTTCATGTCAGCTTATCTTGACATTTGCTCAATCAATGAATACAACATTCACTTTACCATGGCCATGTACAAGACAATGTGCATGTGCTGGCTCTACCCTTCAAGTGTCTTATAATACTATAAATTTCCTATATGTTACACTATGATAAGGAATTAAGTTTTCTAAAAACCATGCGAAGCCCCAAGCCTGACCCATTTCACATTGAGCCCCGGGCCGAGTGGTTCTCTTACTCATCTCTTCTTGGGCACCTGGAAACTCACTCCAGACCCTGAATCTGAAACCCTGGGGTGGCGTCAGCACTGGGTTCCACACACCCTGTGGGGGTTCCAATGCTGTCTCCCTTTGAGAACCTGCATTTACATCTTGTGGTTACTTTCAGCTCAACTTGGAAGGTTTTTCCTTCCACCTAGGGTGTCCTGGCTTTCTGTTTTGAAGAGAAGGTGGAGCCTGGTGTCCTCCAGCTTGTCTGATCCCTTAGCTACCTACCTGGGGGGCAGGTAGCTGTGTTGAGAGCAGGGCCCAGCTGGTTTTGCCCTTGACTGGGTCTCGGGGTGGGGGACTTGGGAAGTGCCCAGCAAAGGCTGTTCATGTCTGTATCTCCCGTTGGTTCTGTCTCTCTGGAGAGCCCCGAGTCACGCATTTCCTTGGGAATATTACCTGCTGGCAGAGACCCCCAGGCCTGTACAGCTGATGTCAGCCCTTGGCCCTGTAGCACTTTCCTGAAAGTCAGACTTGCACTCGAGATCACGTGCAGGATTTTCCCCACTAACCTCCCAGCATCTGGTACTTCTCATGTTCGAAGCACAACTCATCACCTACCTGGCCCCCACTATGCATCGTTTCTGTTGTCTCCAGGGCCCGTTCTGTGGGTGTGTACTGTGTGCAGACCCAGGTCCCTGTGCCCAAAAGGGCCAAGGCTTAGGTGTGACGCTCTGCTGTTGCTGCCTTGAAATGAATGGTTTTGAACTGGGCGCGGGGGCTGCAAGTTACACAGCCGGCCCTGGTTGCCCCCATGCCTCTAGTTGTCCATATTTGCATCCCTGGAGCTGGCCTGGCCTTCCTCATCTCCGTACTTTCCAAGCACTGGACAGTCTCCCTTTGCGGGTCCCTCACTTTTGATTGGGATCTCACTGCCTCTAACTTGGGGTTTTGAGATGTCTCATTTAAACAAACGTTGTACTTCTCTGGTCCCCCCCCCCGCCCCTTCCCCCTGCTACTTTCCATCCTGTTCTGTTACCATTTCTGTGTTAATTTTCCTGTGTGTGGCTTGTGTTAAAACAACTGCATCTTTGCTAACCTTAAAGGAGCAAAGGCCTCTACCCCCTAGATGTCAGGAGCATTTCCTCCATCCCCCAAGTTGTGACAACCAAAAAACGTCTCCAGACATTGCCAAATGTCCCCTCGTGGCAAAAATCACTTCCTGATTGAAAAATTCCCAAAACAGAGAATAAAAGCAGCAAGATTGTTTGAGTTGTGGATGTGAATGCCGTTTTACATGGAGAAATTCCTAAAGTAGTAGAAGGCTCTAGACTGTTCAGCATGACTGGTTGCTCTCTTCTGCCTCTTCTCACTCAGTTTGGTTGGGGTTTTTTAAAATTAAAGAATGCACACAGCTTAGTTGGAAATTTAATCTATCAACTCCTCTGAGATGCTCCTATTCCATAAAATGAGAAAAACCTATAATTAGAGTTCCTAGCACTGTAAACACTTCTCATTTGGAGTATTTGTTGTCAGCATCTTAACATTCGACTGTTATTTTCCTTTTGGAAAATATTCATAATAGGACACATTGTGCTTTTAAAAACGTAATATGAGATTAATCCTAAGAAGCATGACACATCCACTCTGAATTTCACAGACTTTGATTATCACCCCACCGTTATCCAGTGCCAGGAGGATACATGGAGGGGCTGTCACGTGCTCATTGAAGTTTGATTGGTAATGAAGCTGGTGAGGAGTCAGAGTGACCTCTTCATCCTAGCAAGGTTGAGCAATGCACAGTCTACCAAGAAAACTGTGCATTTGATTTTGATTTTAAAGGGATTTTTATTAACTAATAACACACAAGCAAACACTGTGCTGCAATTCTTCCTTTAGAGAGAAAAACCACAGAGAACAATTTGCATTGAATACGCTTCTGTATTCTCCATGAAGTTGCCTTTTTTTTAGTTTAATGGATTCATTTATTGAGCAAATATTTATTGAATGGGTGTGCCCCGCACCACGGACTGTTCTAGAGCGCTGACCAAGGACAGAAACTCCTCCTCACCTGGAGCACCCCCATGCTTTTGGAGGAGAGAAACAATAAGCAAGATGATTAAGTAAAACGTATAAAACCCTTAGCATGTGAGGGAGTGCTCAGCGGGCAAGGCAGGGTTGTCAGTGCTGGGCTGGTGCTGAAATCTCTCCTCACTGAGGAAGTGAAAGTCTCACCGTGTGGCTGTCCAGGGGAAGAGCAGTCCCGATGGAGCAGCAAGAACCAAAGGGCCATGAGGTGGGAGTGCCTGGAATGTTCTGGAAAAGCCAGGAGGCCAGAGGGGCTGGAGCGAATGAAGCAGCGGAGCTGGCAGGAGAAGAGGTCAGAAGTGTCTAGTGATGTCGCTTAGAGAGGAGGACAGAGTTGGGGAACGAGTCACAGGGAAAAAAAAAAGACCCAATTCCACTCAGAAGTGAAAGTGTTAGTAATGTCTTGCTGAAATTGGGCGCTCTTTCAAGTGGACATGGTGCTCAAGGCCAGAGGTTCTTAGGGACTGGTCGCATTGTTCTTTGTTGGATTCTTACCTTTATGGTGTTCATGTAACTGAATCAAGTATTTCAGGGGTGCATATAGCATTGGAAACCGAGGTCCCCAGACATGGCCCTTGATTGACGAATCCATATTTGGGCTGTTCATCTAGTGTCCGTAAGCTTTAGTGTTTTAGAGCTGATTGAGCGTGGATGGTCATTTCCTTTTGACTCAGGAAATTTAAGAATGTGATTTTGTGAGTCTGTGGAGCATGAGGCTTTGTTCTGGTGAAAGGAAACCCTGAGAGAAACTCCTAGAAATAGAAAGCACTTCCTGGGGTGCTTGTGGCTTCCTCTGGCTGCTCAGAGGCCTGCCTGCCTAGAGGTGTGCTGGGCGCCCCTACGCGAGAGGAGGCGCGGGGCCGTGGTGTTTGATGGGTTTCCACATGGCGTTGAGGTCAAGTACCATGTGGCACATTCGTGAAGCAGAGCTGTGGTTCTGGGGTCAGGTACAGGGCGGCACCTCGGAGCTTCACTGCGATGGCCTCTCCTCTCCTTCCTCATCTGGAACAGATGCACCCGTCAATCCATGGTCCTCCAGATCTTCGAGGAAGACTCCTCAATGCCAGGACCTCTGCGGGAGAAGCCCTGGGGGACAAGCCCTGAATTCTGGTAATGACCCTGAATTCTGGGTTAATGTGGGTCTTGAGAATTTCTCCATCAGCTGTGCTCCATACCAGATTGAGTAATAGTTCTTTGTTCCATCACCTGACAATAATATAGTCATGCCACCATCTATGAAGGAGAAAGAAAGGGCTGGTGTTGCTGCCACAGCCAGTGGCTCTTTTTACCTGGCTGGACATCATTGTTTGAATCTGATGCACCAAAAGTACAATGTGTATGGGGATCCTGTAACTCAGTGTGTGTGTGTGTGTGTGTGTGTGTGTGTGTGTGTACACTACTTTCTTGATTTTATTTTAAGATTTTTATTAAAAATATAGCTAACATACAATATTATATTAGTTTCAGAGGTATACCATAGTTATTCAGCATTAATATACCTAAGAAGTGATCACCATGGTAAGTCCAGCAACCATCTGATACCATACCCCAGGTTATCACAATGTTATTGATTATATTCCCCATGCTGTACATTACATCCCCATGACTTATTTGTTTTATACCCGGAAATTTGGCTCTATTACTCCCCTTCACCTTTACCTCCCGTTTTAAATTTATAATTACAGTTGACATTCAGTATTATTTTGTATTAATTTCAGGTGTACAGCATATGGTTAGACATTTATATAAGAAGTGATACCCACCTAGCACTATACATAGTTATTACCATATCATTAACTATATTCTCTATTTACTTTACATCCCCATGCCTATTTTGTAACTACCAATTTGTACTTCTTAACCCCTTCACCTTTTTCACTGTGCACCCAACTCCCTCCTATCCATCACCCCATAGATCTAGTACCCACCTGACACCATACATACGCAGTTATTACAATATAACTGACTGTATTCCTTATGCGATACCCTACATCCCCATGACTACCATGTATCAACAAATTTGTAGTCCTTAACCCCTCCTCCTTTTTTACCCACACCCCCAATCCCCCTCCCATTTGGCGACAATCAAAATGTTCTCTGTATCTATGAGTGTGTTTCTATTTTGTTGGTTTATTTTGTTCTTTAGATTCCACATGTAAGTGAATTCATATTGCATTTGTCATTCTCTGTCTGACACTCCACTCAGCACAATATTCCCAGGTCCATCCATGCTGCCACAGATGGAAAGAACCCATTCCCTTCCCTGGCCGAGCAACACTCCATTGTATATATGTACCACCTACTCTTTTTTTTTAAAGATTTTATTGGGGAATTGGGGGAGGGGAATAGCACTGGGGAATCGGGGGAGGGGAACAGACAGGTTGCTGTCCTTTTGTTCGTCAGTCTAGTTGTGGAGGACGTCGCTTCACTGGCCCAAGTTGGTATTATCATTGCGCTCTTCCCGGGTGAGGCAGTCACTTGCTGGCATTGGACGGCCACTCACGGCGGCTCTTGGCAGCTCACGCTGGTTGCCAGCCACTGGCGGTAGCTTATGGCAGCCCACTGCAGCAGGGGCTGCAGCCTACGCCGTCGCTGACGACTCACGGCAGCCCAGCTCCAGGTTGAGCTGTTGTTCACCATCTTAGCTGTAGAGGGCGCAGCGTCACTGGCCCTCATGTGGGATCCGAACCGGGGCCCTGCTGCTCAGAGCTGGTGGCCCAAGCCAGTTCTTAACCAACGAGCCACTCAGCTGGCCCCACCACCTACTATTTGTCCATTCTTCCATTGACAGACACCCAGGCTGCGTCCACATCTTGGCCATTGTAAACAATGCTGCAGTGAACATATATTGGGTTGTCAAGAAAGTCATGATGTATTTTTGTATGTTTTTTAATGCAAAAATGCGTCATGACTTTTCCGACAACTCAATAGATGCACATGTTCCCTTGAAATAGTGTTTTGGGTTTCTTCAAATAAATACTCAGAAGTGGGATTATTGGGTCCTTCTTTGTCTCTCGTTATAGCTTTTGTTTTAAAATCCATTTAGTCTGATATAAGTTTTGCTACACTAGCTTTTTTTGTTTTCTGTTATTTTATTTGTTTGTTTGTTTCTATTTTAATGAAATATCTTTTTCCATCCCTTTACTTTCTGTCTGTGTGTGCCTTTCAATCTGAAGTGAGTCTCTTGTAGACAGCATATGTGTTTTGTTTTCTTATCCATTCAGCCCTTTTATGTCTTTTTATTGGAGTATGCAATCCATTTACATTGAAAGTAATTGTTGATAGATATGTAGTTATTGCCATTTCATTATTCATAATTTTTATTTTTTATTTTTTCCCTTCTTGAGGAAGTCCCTCTAACATTCCTTGTAACACTGGTTTGGTGGTGGTGAATTCCTTTAGCTTTTTCTTATCTGGGAAGCTATCTGTCCTTCAATTTTAGATGATAGCCTTGTTGGGTAGAGAACCCTTAGTTGCAGGTCCTTGCTTGTCATCATGTTGCATATTTTATGCCAGTCCCTTCTGGTCTGCAAAGTTTCTGTTGAGAAATCAGCTGACAGTCTTATGGGAGCGCCCTTATAAGTTACTAGTTGCTTTTCTCTTTCTGCTTTTAGGATCTTCTCTTTGTCTTTAACCATTGCCATTTTAATTATAATGTGTCTTGGTGTGGGCCTGTTTGGGACACTGCACTTTCTCGACTTGTATTTCTGTTTCCTTCTCCAGGTTAGGAAAGTTTTCTATCATTATCTCTTCAAATAGGTTCTCAATCCCTTGCTTTCTCTCTTCTCCTTCTGGTCCCCCTTGGATGCAAATGTTGTTATGCTTGATGTCCCAGAGATCTCTTAAACTATCCTCATTATTTTGGATTTTTTTTTCTGTTCTAGTTGTGTGTTTTTTGCTACCTTGTCTTCCAAATCGCTGATTTGATCCTCTGCTTTATTTAGTCTGCTGGTGACTAAATGAAGTGCATTCTTCACTTCAGTTATTGTATTCTTTACTTATGACTGGTTCTTTTTTATGGTTTCTGTGTCCTTTTTTATACTTGCTACCTCTTTGTTGACGTTCTTACTAAGATCCTTGAGCATCCTTATAACCATAGTTTTGAACTCTGTATTTGATAGGTTGCTTGCCTCCATTTCGTTTACTTCTTTTTCTGGAGTTTTCTTCTGTTTTTTTTTTTTTCATTTGTTACCTCATTTTGGCTGCCTCTCTGTGTTTGTTTCTATGTACTTGGTAGATCTGCTATGTCTCCGAGTCCTGGCCAGGTGGCCTTCTGTAGCAGGTGCCCTGTGGGACCCTGGCACAGTCTCCCTGGTCACCTGGTCTGGCTGCTCCAGGAGTGTCCCTTGTGTGGGTTGTGTGTGCACTTCTGTTGTAGTTGAGCCTGATTGTCCCAGGCTGATTGGCTGTGGGGTTTGGCTACACCCACATCTTATGGGCTGCTGTGTGGAAGGGGCTTACCCCACTGAGTAGAAATTGCCTCAGTGGGCTCTGGTGTATGCTGAGACTGCCCTTTGTGTATGCTGCTTGTGGCGCTAATTGGGCAGGCTGTGCTGTGGTCTGAAGACAAACTCCAAGTATGTTGGTTCTGGGGCCTCTTGGGAGGGGCTCCAGGTCACTTACTGCCTGTGATCAGCTGGGAACTACCTGGTAGGAGCTACAAAGTGATTTGCTGACTGTGCTAACCCTGAAGGTGGGTGGGAGAGGCCATGCTGTGAACCAGGATATCTGCCACCAGTACCAGGCCTGGGGTAGCTCCACATAAAGCCAGGACACCATGAGGCCTGCTGCCACCTGCTGGTTCCCTAAAGGTTCAGCCTCTGATAAAGCCTCCTGCAGTACGCTAGTTGGGTGAGGCAGGGCTTCAGGGAGTCACTAGAGTGGGAAGAGTTGTGGTCACCAGGTTAATGTAAATTCTTTTTTGGTGCTAGTGCTGAGCCTGGAGAGACTCAGCAAAAGTCTCAGAGCACACCGAGGCCAGTCACAGCCTCCCAGTTGCCACCTGCCTGGGGCCTGCCAGACTCCGATAAGAGTGTAATGTGGGCAGGGCTGGCTGCTAGCAGAGAAAGTGCTTCTGGCTTTGGGGGAGTTGGGTGGGGTCCCAGTGGAGCTCACCAGACCAATCAGATTCAGATTTGGCCTGTGGAGGAGGGCTCGACACCAGAAAGATGGTGCTCTCCTGCTGGCTACACGGGACAAGGACCCCTTACAGGGAAAATGTTGACTGTCCTCCAGCCCTCACTATGAAAGCACATACCTCAGTCTGCCCCCGTATGCCTCTGACACCCCCAGTCACCATCCCTCTATCAGAGCCCAGGGTGAGTGTCTGCAACTGAGTGAGTCTGTGTGCAGGCCATTTAAGAGGGCGCCTGGGTTTCCTGAAACTTTCTGTCCCACCCAGACTATTGGAATCCTCACTGTTTTTCACGGCCAGATGTTGTGGGGTCTCTTCTTCCCAGCACCAGTACTCTGGGCTGGGGATTCCTTTTGTGGGACTGGGGTCCCTCTTTCCTTCAGGGGGAACCTCTGTGACTGAGATACCCCTTCTGATTCTCAACCGCCACTGAGGTTTGGGGCCTGTTCCACGTCTCTGCTCTACTTACCAGTATCGACGTGACTTTTTTTTTTTTAAAGATTTTATTGGGGAATTGGGGAGGGGAACAGACAAGTTGCTATTGTTTTGTTCTTCAGTCTAGTTGTGGAGGATGTTGCTTCACTGGCCCAAGCTGGCACCATCATTGCGCTCTTCCCGGGTGAGGCAGATCAGTCGCCGGCCTCTGGACGGCCACTCATGGCAGGTGCTGGCCGCTCACACTGGCTGCCGGCTACACATGGTAGCTTATGGAAGCCCACTGCAGCAGGGACTACAGCCTACGCCGTCGCCGGTGACCCACGGCAGCCCAGCTCCAGGTCGAGCTGTTGTTCAGCATCTTAGCCGTAGAGGGCAGTGTCACTGGCCCTCATATGTGGGATCTGAACTGGGGACCTCTGGCATCCCAAGCCAGTTCTTAACCAACGCGCCACTCGGCCAGGCCCCTCGATTGGGTGACCATCACTATCAGCTATCCGCTTCACTGTCTGTTAAGAAATGTCGACGTGACTTCTTTATATTTTTAGTTATAGGACTTCTATTTAGCTAGACTTCAGAAGGTTCTCCAGGTTGACTGTCCTGCAATTTAGTTGTAATTTTAATGTGTTCATGGATGCAGGCACAGTGTTTTATACTCTGCTATCTTGGATCTCTTGTACACTACACTACTTTTTTTCTCTCTTTTCCATACAGTTCATAGCAACATTTAGGCCAACTGAACGGTTCTCATCTTCAATTTATTCATGCGTAATTTTTCTTATGCATTATCTTTATACATAATTTAGGAAATTGTTATTAGTCTCCTGTAGTCAGAGCAGATTCAAATAGGGAAAGATCTTTCCAGCGCAAATGTGGCCCTTTTCCAATACATTTTCATGTCCCAGGTCATTACTCATTCGTTTCCCAGCTTTTAACTTAACAGCAGTGCAAATGTGAGCCTTTTGCAATATGTTTCCATTACCAGGACATTATTCATTTGTTTTGTGGCTCTTGGCAGCACTGTGTGCTCGGCTAAGAGTTTGTGAGACTCTCTTCTTGCTGAATTTCATGAGGCAATGAAGTTAGGGTACATGAAGTGATTGCTGCGGCAGAATGTTTCTGATTTTAATGATTTGTGAAGATCCTTCTACATAGAGCTTGATTTGTCCCTGTGAAGGATCACACCACCCTCCAATCCTTACTCCGTTACTCTGACATTAAACAGTATTATATAATAGATATTTTTTTAATTTCTTCCAATAGAAATATTTAGGTATGGAAAATGAAAAAAGAAAATAAAGAGCCAAATATAAAGAAAAAATAAAAATAAGACACCTACACTGTTGGCAACTGGAGATTTGATGTCGTCTGTCAGTCTGTTTATCTGTCTCTAAAGTTTATCTTGTAAATAGTTTTGGATCCTGCTTTGTCCACCTACAAGCATACTTGGAGCTCGTTTCTGTGTTAAAAGTACTTTAGCATCTTGATTTTCAAAACCCATTTCTGTATACATCATCATTTATTTAATCATTTATTGGACATTTTGGTTGTTTCTGAAATTTTGCTATAGACATAATGCCCTGATGAATGGGTGTCTTAGTATATTGGAATTTTCCTTTTTAAATCAATTCTTAGAAAGTCTATTATTGGGTTTAAGAGTGGAGCCTTTTAAAGGCCATCTTGCTTTCTAGGAAGATTGTACTAATTTCTCTCTCTAGCAGGCTGTGAAATTTTCTGTTTTGCTTTATCCTCATCAAGTTGCACACTAATTACTAAAAATATTGACATGGCTTTGTTGGTCTTTGAAACATTAAAAGTCACACATGCATACTGTAAAATGCTATGATACCATACAAAGGCAAAATGCCAAAGATGAAAATCCTTGATCTTATTGATATTTAAAATTTTAAGTGTAACTTCAGAGTTATTGAATATGATACATGTAACCTGGTATTTTTTTAGCAACTTATTGAGAACATCTCTCCATGCCTGCAAATACATAATCACTATTTTTAATTACTGCAATATATTCTAGTTTCTGGTTTTTTAAAATTTATTTAACTAAAGAGTTCCTGGTAGTCACTGAGGTTATTTCTAGTTTAAATAACCCAGCAATTTACATACTATATCTTTGCACGTTGATCTAATGGTTAGGAAATTGTTGGATCTTGAGTTTGGAACTGGGTCCTGTTATTTTCCCATATAATTCTGCCTCTTCCTGGAGCGGGAGTAGTTTTTCTCTCCGTAGCATCACTCTTGGCCATGCCACTTGATCCAGCAAATTCAGTGTGAGAAGTGACTTGTGTAACTTTGGCCATAAATTGTAAGACCCAGCATATGATTTGCCATACCCTTTGCCCTCTGCGATGAGACTCACAATATTCTAGGTGTTGGTTCCTCCATCAACCTGATTCCTAGCCCTCATGGAAAAGACCTATAGCCCACCTGCAGTGGACATATTGTGTGAGCAAGTAGACATTTGTTAGAATCCATGGAAATTTGGGGATTGCTTGTTACTACTGTACAACCTAACTTATTCCGACTGACATAATACATAACAAATACCCCTCTGGAACGAGCGAACCTACTATGCTCACTAGCAAAATATTAGAGTGCCTTTCCTTCCATAGTTTGCCAACGTGAGTTGTTTTCACTCTTTTTAGTCTTTTCTAACTCATGGCCAAAAAGTATACCTCACTTTTTTTTTTTTAAAGTGTGTTTTTCCAGGACCGATCAGCTCCAAGTCAAGTAGTTGTTTCAGCCTAGTTGTGGAGGGTGCAGCTCACAGTGGCCCATGTGGGAATCAAATTGGCAACCTTGTTTTTAAGGGCACCACGCTCTAACCAACTGAGCTAACCAGCTGCCCTGATACCTCACTTTAATATGTGTATCTTTGATGATTAGTGGTGGTTCATATTACATGTTTCAACAGGTTTATTAACCATTTAGATTTTTTCTTTCTTTGATTTACTTCTTCATATCCTTTGCCAATGTTTTTTTATTAGTTTGTCTTTTCTTCTTGAGTTCTAAGAATGTTTTAAATATACTAAAGGTATTATTATTTATTTAGCATATGTTCCACATATTTCCAGTGTGCATTTATTTTTTAAATCTTGCTTAGGGTTTGTAGAATTTCCTGAGTTTATGGCTTGATGTCTTTTGTCAGTTTGGGAAAATTCTCTGCCACTATCTTATCAAATATTGTTTTGTCCCATTCTCTTTTTATTCCATTCTGTGACCAAATTGACATATATTAGACTCTTTCTACCATGCTCAATGTGTCTCTTGTGTGTGTGTGTCTGTGTGTGTGGTTTTTTTGTCCCCTAACTTTTCCATCATTTTTTTCCTGTCTGGCATTTTTGGTTAACCCATCTTCTAGTTCACTAATTCTCTCTTTAGCCTAATCTGCTTCTTAACTCCTTTTTAAAATCTTAATTTCAGTTTTCATATATTATATTTTATTTCTAAAATTTTAATTTGATTTTTCTATATAGATTCCAGTTTTTTGCTAAAATTCTCCATTCGTCATTATTTTCTGTTATATATTAATCATAGTTACTGTAAACTGTGATAACTCCAGTATCTGTGTTTCCTGGAGATGTTTTCTATTGTCTGTTTTTCTATTGGTCCTGTCTCCTGAAATGCCCGGTAATATATATATTTTTTGAATGCTGGACATTGTTCATGACAAATTGAAGTAGCTCTGGATGAAGTAGCCCTTATCTTCCCCTAGAGAGGATTTAATTTGCTTCTGGCAGACAGAATGGGTCAGATAATAATAGCAGGCTAGGTTGTAGTTTCTGTAAGGTCCAGTCTATTTCTGGCTTGCCTTACTCACAGGAGCTAGGCGTTTGGGCTTCCTACAGAAAATGTGGCATGTTTAACAGCCTGTCATCCTTGACAGGCCATGACTTCAGTTTTGTCTCCTTAACCCTGAAACTGTGATAGGCTCTGCCTAATGCCTGTCATCTTCAGCTGCTGTGCTCTCAGCCTCTCGGCCTTATGAATCTGCAGACACCATGAGGGAGAAAGTGATGAGAACAGAGGCTCATCTTAGAGCTTTTACCTTCTTTCTGGGTTACTGGGCCCATAAGTACTTGGAAGTCTGGTGCCTCTAAATAGTTTTAAATTTTTTTATTCAGTCTTACTTGTTCTTAGCAGAAGAGTGGATCTGTTTGAAGCTAGTTTTCCATAGCTGAAAGTGGAAGTGACTATCATTTGTCTTTTTCCTTTGTTTATCTGTTATTTTGCTGAGATTTTTGTATAGTCAGATTTATCTGGCTTTTTTCTGTATGGTTTCTGCCTTTGGTATCATGCTTCAATATGCTTTTTTTAAAAGCCAAGTTTATAGAAATAGTCATCTAAATTTTCTTCAAGTATTTTTATAGTTATATATTTAGTGATTCATTTTGGCATAAGACATGAGGTAAAGATCTAACCTTATTTTTTTCCCATAGGGCTAGGGCATTTGTACAGTGCCATTAATTGAGTAATCCTTCTCTGAATACCTGAAATAGAATCTTTTTTGTTAAGTACATGGGGTCCCGTTAATATTTTTCATTTTTTCTACTTTGTTGACTAGTGAGGTTATATACATTTCACATATATTTATTGACTCTTTGCTTTGTAGACCTGGGGTTCTGTAATTGTGCTTATGTATATCAGCTTTATCTGTTGTTTGATTCTAACTGTTGAAAATAAGTAACGTTTATATTACTATAACAATGAAACTATTGTTAGTGTGCTATATCTTTCTTTTTCTCTGCAGTAATAATACATTTTTAAATATTATGGCATATATTTACTCTGTATTTCCTTTTCTTTTTTGTAAAGCTTTAGCTATTAGCCCATTGTACTCTTTAAAATAAAACACTGGCCTTAGCTTTTATAGCTCTACTGTTGAAATTTGACTATAGCATAGGTCTTACTTTGCTTTGGACATCATTTGGGGTGTTAAAACTTTGCAGGTGGGGAAATATCTGTACCTTCCACTCTATTTTTCTGTGAATGTACAACTGCTCTAAAAAACCAAGTCGTATTAAAACAACAACAACGACGATAACATTTTGCAGGTGGATGTTTGGAGCCTTTGATCAAGTTATGTGTGGCTGATTTTGGAAAGACCAAAGAGCACATGAACTCTGAATAACAGACCAGAAACCAGAATGAATTAGAGGAAGCAGAGAGCTGCTCACCAGGTGTGACTTTCCAGGTGCAGTGCATGCCATGACACCTCTTCCTGTGGGTAAATGAAGCTTGTGAACGTAAAATTCTCTTTAACAGGGAATTAGGGACTTGGAGTAATGAGTGGACTGAACACTGACAGGCCCTGCTCGGACGTGGTGTCTCAGAGGACTGTCGGCTTAGGGGAGTGGTGGGTGGGTTTTCCCTCTTACTGCTGTGGGATCCCCGTGGTTGGCGTTGGTTGCCACATGATTTGTTTTATTTTTTTTGCATTTGCATTTAGCTACTTTGCAGGAACAACGTTTACATGGCAGGGCTCTGTTTGTGGAGTATTCATTGTGTCATTTCCCCAGTCAGCTACCTTTTTCCATTTATTAAAAGTTGAGGTTACGGGTGGCTGGAAGAATAAAAGCTAAACAAACTAGCAGGCATTTTGAATATTTTAGGGCATAACTCAGTTGGATCTTAGTTTTGCAAATGTATCAAACAATACCTGCTACTAGCACAACAGGCGGCGATGACATGATGCCCCCTGAGGCTGGGGGGTGGGGGCAGGGACATCCCCGGGCTTTTCTTCCGGAGGGTAGCTAGGGGGCTGCAGCATGGACACTTTGAAGCAGGGAGAACACATGAGTGTGGAGGATGGCGGGGAGTCAGGCCAGGGGGCAGGCGGTCTGATGGGGGCTTTTGCTGCCGTGGCAGGTGAGTGAGGGCCAGGCCCATGGGTGGCTTCCTGAGCCGGAGAGGGAGAAGGGTCGGCAGAGGAGATGCTCGGGGGGCACAGGGCGAGTGTGGTGCTGCAGTGTCCGTGTGGCACTTTCCCAGGCTTTTGTCACAAATCAGCATAAATTTGGTGGCTTAAACAACAGAAATGTAACCTCTCACAGTTCTAAAGGCTAAAAACCCAAATCAAGGTGACAGCAGGTTGGTGCTCCCTCTGAAGAGTCTACAGAAGGACCCTTCCTTGGCTCTTTCGGCCGTTGGTGGCCCCAGGCGTTCTTGGTTGGTGGCTGCATCGCTCCAACCTCTTCACATGGCCTGCCTCTTCTGTGTATCTGTATCTCACACCTCCAGGATGACCTCGTCTCAAGATCCTTACCTTAGTTATATCTGCAAAGACTGTTTTCAAATAAGGTCACATTCCTAGGTACCAGAGGTTAAGACTTGGACACACTATTTTTGGGGGGCACAGTTCTTCCCACGACGGGGTAGGTGAGGGAGAGAGGGTCATGGCTGAGGGTCATGGAGGGGACCTTTCTCAGTGGAGGGCTCTGGGGGGCAGGGTGTGCTGAGGGGCGGCCCTGAGCTTCCCCCCAGAGATGAAGTGATTTTCCAGAGGTTCATCGTTGCCTGGGATGTGGTTTTTCTGCACTCATTCCTGCGCACCCCAGCTGGACATTTTGTCCTACCTTCTGATTGCCACCCTCTGGGTGCTTGTGACCCTGGAAATTTCGTCCATTATGCATTTGTTGCCTTCTTAGTAGATGTGCAGGAGTGATGGCATGAACTGAAGAGGAAGGGAGGCGGTGCGTCCTGTCAGGGCAGAGGAGGCCCTTCCCCTAATTCTGTCACTTGCGTCGAAACACACAGCATTTGCTGGCTCACAGAAGAGTTCGTCTTGCATGTGCCTGGCAGATGTAATGTTTTTGGCTGAAGCCAGGCAAGCTGTTCCCAGCCAGAAAAAAACAAACCAAACCAAAACAACCCAGCGCCTTACATATGCACCAGTACCCTTAAAAATGAACAGTGGGAACAGCACTTTCTCCCATGAGCCTCTGGTTCAAGTTGAATCTGCCTCATGTGTATGGGTGATTCTTTTAATTGGCTTTAGACTTCTGGGCCCTGATTTGTTTACCAAGAATACTGGATTTTCTTGCTGTGTTTCTTTTCTTGGCAGATGAGTTTGCTGTATTCCTAGGGGTCCAAGTCAGAAGCCAGTCGTCTCCTCTGACCTCACCCTGCACATCGTATCTATTCTGCCTTATCGCTTCTGGGCACTGCCTTGTTCAGTGGCGTTAGCGCTACCCCATGACGAGCTGATCCTAGCCTTTTTTTTAAAAGATTTTTATTGGGGAATTGGGGGGATGGGAACAGCGCTGGGGAATTGGGGGAAGGGGAACAGACAAGTTGCTATTGTTTTGTTCTTCAGTCTAGTTGTGGAGGACGTTGCTTCACTGGCCCAAGTTGGCACCATCACTGCGCTCTTCCCGGGTGAGGCAGATCAGTCGCCGGCTTCTGGACCGCCGCTCACTGCGGCTTCTGGCCGCTCACGCTGGCTGCTGGCTACACACGGTAGCCCATGGCAACTCACTGCAGCAGGGGCTGCAGCCTACGCCGTTGCCAGCAACTCACGGCAGCCCAGCTCCAGGTTGAGCTGTTGTTCAGCATCTTAGCTGTAGAGGGCAGTGTCACTGGCCCTCATATGTGGGATCCGAACCGGGGCCCTCTGCCGTCCCAAGCCAGCTCTTAACCAACGCGCCACTCGGCCGGCCAGATCCTAGCCTTCTAATTGGTTTCCCACCCGTGGCCCTGCCCTTTATAGGACTGTCACCGCCTTGGTTTTTTTTTATCTTTTTTTTTTTTTTTTCCTTTTGCTGGCTGCTTGTTGTTTATTTACCACTTGGTGCAAGGCACACCATTACCAGTGTTAGGAAACCTCGAGTGTGACTTGGGTAGTTAGTTAATAGCAAGGCTCTCTCAAGTTCCTTTTTGGTGTTTTGCTGTTTTGATAAAAAAAAAAAGCCCCTGCTTTCAATGCCTTTGGGTATATGCTTTCTTGTGGAATAGCTGGGTCATATGGTAATTTTATGTTTAGGTTTTTGAGGAACTGCCAAACTGTTTTCCAAAGTGGCTGCACCATTTCTCATTCTCCCCACAGCTCCCAAGGGTTCCAGTTGCTCCACATCCTTGCCAACACGTTATTATGTTGTGTGTGTGTGTGTGTTTAAGTAGCCGTGCTAGTAGGTGTGAAGTGATTTCTCACTGTGGTTTAGATTTGGGCCTCCCTCATGTGCATCTTTTCATGTGCTTATTGGTCTTTCGTGTGTCTTTGGCTAAGTTGTTTTTTATGCTGTCATTACTTCATTGAAATATAATTAACACTTGTTAAAATGCATAACTCTTCCGAGTCAGGCTCAATGAATTTTGACAAATGAATACACACATCCAAATATCACCCAGATCATTGCCCTAGAAAGTTCTGTCATACCCCATTTCCAATAATCCCCTTCGCTGCTGTGTTTTATTACCATAGATTCGTTTTGCCTGTCCTTGGATTTTATTAACAGGAATCAAACAGCATGTACTCTTTTGTACCTGGCTGATTTTTCTCAATGTAATAATGTGTTTGAGATCTGTCGGTGTTGTTGAGTAGTGTATCAGGGTTTCGTTCTTTTTGGTTACTGAGGAGCTAGTGTTCTTAAGGTTGAGTCTAGCAGACTTATCCAGTCTCTTGGTGAGTATTTGGGTTGATGGTAATTTTGGGCTGCCCTAAACATTCTTGTACACGTATCGATGTGGACATCGACTTTATTTCTCTTGGGAATGTACCTGTGAGTGGCATTGCTGGCCATAGGCAGGCATGGGCCGAGCTTTAGTCGAAGCTGCGTTTTCCAGTGTGGTTTTCCTGCAATGTGTGGCAGCTGGGAGCTTGTGAGCCCCGCACCCGCACCGTCACTAGGTATTGTCAGTTTTTAATTTTCTTCCTTCTGGTGGATGTCGGTGGTATCTCAGTGTGGGTTTAATTTGCATGTCCCTGATGACTAATGATATCAAGAAGCTTCACATTTGGAAAAGGTTGTGATTTAAATTTTTACATTAAAAAAAAAAACAAGCTAGAAGACATTAACGAACACCTGGAGGACAGACGCCCTGGAGCCCAAAATATTATGTTGAAGCCATCCACCCTGACAGCTATGAGTCAGACAGACAGATGTCAGTTTCAGTTACAGCTTAAGTCACAAAGAGCTCGTCAAATCAGTTAAAAAAGGCGGGGGGCATATATTTAACGAATATTTTGAAGAGAGAAAGAAGAAAATGGCAAGGCTGTCTCTCCTTTCACCTGAACTCCCACCTGAGAGGCAGCTTTCTCACTGTGGTTTAGATTTGGGTTCTGATCATGATTTATCCTCCTTAAGACTCTCAGTGGTTCTTCACTACCTTCTTTAGCCCCCCATGTCACCCCTTTGTGACTTCATGACCCATGACCCATGACCCATCCCCTTCCTCGATGGGCAGCTGGGTGAATCTCCTTCCTCACGAGCTGTCAGCTCCCAGCCTGGGACACTGTCCCCACCCTCCCTGGCAACACTGGGACTCCTGCTTTGTTTGCTTAGGAGGCTCAGCTGGGTCAGCGGCAGCCCCTCCCCAGCCTGGACCAGTTTGCAGCTTTCAGGCCTCTGTCCTTCGCAGCCCACTGCGTTGCATAGTTTACTTCCGTCTCCTTCCCCAGACTGAAGGGAAGGGCTGTCTGGGTCCAAAGTGTCTTCTCAACGCCCAGCCCACATGCCTGTAGACCATCAGTACCTACCAGCTTGTTGGATGGTGACCGAATGCGCATGGGTTGATAAAGAGAGCATTCTGAAAGCAGTGTGACCCTCCCGCTTTGGGAGTCTGCTTTACATTGGATTTGTTTTGTCACACACATTGTAGGGCTGATATTCTTAAATCTGTAAGGCAGATACAAACCACAAAGTCTCTTTGTGACCCCTCCATCCCAACCTGTGATGACCAGAAGCTGCCGTTTGCCTGGTAGGACCAGGGATGGCTCGGGGTGAAGCGTCAGGGGAGCTGGGTGGCAAACAAGACCAATTAGTTGTCATTTGAGGGGGAGCTGTAGGCACTTGGGCCGGAACTCGGTCAGAACTTGATACCTGTATGACAGAGACTGGACATGCCAAGAAAGAGGACACGCCTCCCCATTCAAAGGAAAACCAACCAAAGTGAAAATTAATGGGAAAAGCCAGCCGAGCTCTGTTTCTGGCATCCCTGAGGGCTGACTGAGAAGTTTGTACCCTGGGCTCCCAGGTGCAGTGACGGCCATCAGTAGTTACTGTCCGTTGATAGTCACACTTTATGTCTTGTAGACCATGTGTCCTGGGACTGGTGACAGTGTGGCTGTGATTCACCAGGTCTGGCTGGGGCCCAGGATTCTGCATTCCTGACACGCCCGAGGCGGTGCGGCGGCGTCTGGTCCCAGGCTCCCACTTTGAATAGCCAGGGTGGATGGAACCTGAACCAATCAGAGCACAGTAATAGGCTGTTTGGAGGAATAGGCTGTTTGGAGGAATAATGTTTATTCTCCACCCACTGGATTGGATTGTACTAAATTATGCTTCATGACCTGACACAAACCAGTATTTGTGCATGACAGACCCAATATTATGAAAAAACTTGCCCTGAAAAAAGTTGCAGTGCTTGACTTATCGTGAGAGGAACACGCAGCAGACCTGCTGGGTGGGTGCTCGGGTCTGAGAAACTTGGCAGAGTGGTGGGCTGAACGTCCAACAGGGGTTTCGACCCTGGCGTGACATAAGGGACAACTTGGGTGCCTTTCTTGAAACTTTATGGAACATTTTTGTAAGAAGTGCAGAAAGCTGATCATAATCTACGGATCTTGAAAGGTCCAATTTGTTTTTTCCTTTATTAATAGCATAGTTGCTTGGAAATGTATACCCTCCCCAACTCTTTCCAGAAAAGGACAAGCATAGCTTTATCTTTTTTGGTACTGTCCCCGCCCCAGACTCTGAATGTTGTAGCCTATTGCTTCTGCAGTTGAACAAGCAAGAGACTGAGAAACTATATCTGAATTTTTCTCCCTTAAACATTTTAAAATTTCTGATTATTAAATAGAAGCGTTCACAGTAGGAATAAAAGGGACGCTTTATTTACTACAAAAAAAGTATAAAGAAAAAGAAGTCACCAATAACATTATCATCCAGAATCAATCAGTACTGAAATCTTGGTGCATTTCTTTCTAGTTTTTTTAGTGTTTTTTTTCATGCATTGTTGATAGATTATTTTACTAACTTATTTATTAAAGTGTATATGTTTTCATTTTATATTATAATTTCAGCCTTTTCTAATGACTAAAATTCTTCATATACCTTTTTTCTAATATGTTTGATAACATATAAGATTGTATATTAATAGTAGAAAATGCTCAAACTTTTCTTTCTAATTTCAAAAGAACATTTTTGAAAAAGGAAAAAAATAGCATCGTTCTCATGTCTTCTGAGAATATAGCGAGTCTGATTTAAGCCCAAAGGGGAAATTTTCTTCACTGTTTGTGGTATTAATTATATATATATCACCGTACCTAGCATATTATTTACTAGATCATAATGGTAGGCTATTCATGAAATGCTAGTACATTTTATTTGTGTATTTCTTTGTATACACATATATTCAAATTAATCCAAGGCTCCAGTTTTTAGACAAAAACATAAACTATTAATATTTATAGGCTTTAGAAGATTGTGATTGGGTGTTGTCAATATCTAGCGTTATGACTCGTTTGTATTAATACTGTATGATATCGCCCCAAAGTGTACTGGCTTAAAGGAACAGTCAGAATTTATTTTCTCTCACAGTTTCTGTGGCTGAGGGATTCAGGAGCAGCTTGGCCGGGCAGTTCTGACCCAGGGTCTCTCGTTAGGTTGCCACCAGATGTCTGTGTGGCCTGAGGGCTTGACTGGGGCCGGAGGACCTGTGTCTGGGTGTGAGGAGCCTGCATGCTCCTTGCTATGTGACATGTCCCTGCACGCAGGCGGAGGTCCTGTTCTGTTCGGTTTTTCTGTATTTCGCTCTGTCAGCTGTCCTCTGTAAAGTTCTCTGTTGACCTTTATATATCCATTGTAAAAATCCCAAGCACTACTTCAGAAAGATTAAATAAGTGAGAGGATCATGCCATTATTGTGGACAGTAGCTGCCTTCAGGTCACTTGTTAACAGGAGTGTCTTTCTGTCACTGAGTGCTGGTAAAATGACTATGTGAAAACCATTGCCAGTGTCGGGAAAATTAGACCAGCCTCTGATACACACACACACACACACACACACACACACACACACTCACTGGATTGGAAGAGAGACTGTAGTTGAACAAAGTAGTTTCTCAAAATGACAATCTAAAATTATAAATCCAAACAAGAGGTTTGCAGTGCTAATAAAATTTACATGTTATGCAAAATGTAGTCCAAACGGAAATTGTTCTGAATTATGACAACCTTGAATTTATCGACTCCTTATCCAAAGGTTGCTAGGTGGGCCCTGCCTCTGAAAGAATTCTCCTGACATGTTTTATACATTTTATCTTTTGTAATGCTTGTTTTTCAAATTTAAAACAATTTATTAGATATCTCCTTATTTGATGCAGAAAAACATGAATAAAAATATAAATATCACCCATAACCCCGTTGCCAAAATACCTTTATTTGTGTAATTAAAAAAGTGTGTGTGCCTTGAAAAGACACTGAGACAGAGCCAAAATACATAATAAAACCTTAAAGGCTCCTTTTAGGTACCTTGAAGGTTAAAATTTTTATTTCTCGTTTTAGAAAAATGAAAGATCTTTTATGAACATAGCCATTGCAGGAACCGTGCACACATTTTAGAAGTTCACACAAATAAAGGTGATATCATACTGTTATAGACTATTGTGACCTGTGGCTATTATCATTATTGTTGTTGTTGTTATTATTATTATTATTATTTTACTTAATATAACCCTGCAAAGATCTTTTCACATCAACGCCTGCATTGCAGCCTCTTTCCTGTTGGGGGCGACATAATGTGTTTAGCCAGCCAATTCTTGATGTATATTTGGGTTGTTCTCAGGCTTGTGCAATTACAGATCTTTATATAGATCTCTTGACATACTTCTGATGTCCCTAAAGTGAATTCCTCGGGGTGGAATCCTTGGGGCTGCTTTCTTTTTCTTTGCATTTGGCTGTTGGTTTTGCATCTACATTACTCAACCCCAGATCTGGCAGCGCCAGCCTATGGCGCTACTTAACCACACGAAAGGCAACTGTCTTCTTTGAGGTTTCCATGGGACCTTAAGTAATTTCCTTACTTGAATGTGGAAGTCAGATAAAAAGCTCAGCACTCACATCACACGTGTCAACTCCTCAATTTAGAGTAAGCTGAGTATTGTGCGAGGGGGGTGGTACTGAAACATTTCAGGGGCATTTCATTCATTGAACAAATGCTTAAAGAGTGTCTTAGAGATGTCAGCCATCCAGGAAACAAAATTAAGAAGATGGGTTCCTTCTCCACTTGGAGCCTGCTTTCCAGTGAGGAGTGGTGTGTGCAAGGCAGCCCCGTGAGAGCATCAGAAAATGGGTGTAAAGGGGTTTGAACCAAGACTTGCAGGAGGATCAGACATATGCCAGGCTGACGAGGCCATGGGGGCTGTGGGTGGGAGGGCATTGCACAAGCAAAGCCACGGAACCGGGCCTGGGCAGCGCTGAGGATGGGCGCTGGGGAGAAGCCAAACTGCAGCGACTTGGTGTGGCCATGGTAGAGGGATCAAATTCCAGTCCTGGGTTTTACTTTCTCATCATGGCGCTTAGTCATAAATGAGATTATTGAAACGATGCCCAATACACTTTACCCAACAAATTATGCCAATGCTAGTGTATGCATGGCTGTTTCTTACAAATATATCTTTAGAGGACCAGAATTCCTAAATTCTTTCAGAAAGCTGCATAAACATTTTCCCCTTCTCGTCAGTAGTAGTATTATGGAGAAGGATGTTTTATAGAAATGGATTTTCAAGTACGGTAACTGAAGTTTACTCTCTTGGCTTCTAACTTTAAAAAACTGTTACGAATTATGGACTTCTCTTACGTTCGAGCATGGGTAATACGCTTCTCTGTCTGGATGAACAGGATTAACTACTCTATTATGGTACCATCTGGCCGTGGGTTTCTGTGTGCTCCTCGGAGGCTCAGCCTCTTCCCTTGGCTGTTTGTCAGCTCCTCTGCTTCTGCCCACCCTCCTCCCCTCTTCACAGACCGTTCTTTTTCTCAGTTGTTTACAATGGTTGTTGTAAAACTGGATTTCCTAATGAGAACATTATTAATGTAAACATCATGTTTCCTTTCTTGTTCTTCATTGTAAATTAAAATCATGTAAGTTCCCTATAAATAAAGCTTTGTTTTAAAGAATTCTAACTGTACAGAAACATATAGAGTGAAAAGTGAAAATACAGTATTTCTTCCAGAGTGTTCCTTCCACGCCTACCCTGTATTAATCGAGGGTCTCCAGAGAAATAGAACCAATAGAGAGAGAGAGAGAGAGAGAGAGAGAGAGAGAGAGAGAGAGTGTGTGTGTGTGTGTGTATAAATATAAATAGAGAGAGAGAGAGAGAGAGAGAGAGAGAGAGAGANAGAGAGAGAGAGAGAGACAGAGACAGAGACAGAGACAGAGACAGACACACAGGTTTATTTTAAGGAATTGGTGCACACAGTTGTGGAGGCTTGGCAAGTCCAAATTCTTCAGGGTAGGCTGGCATGGAGACCTGGGGAGGAGCTGTAGTTCAAGTCCAAAGACAGAATTAGTTCTTGCTCAGCAGAGGTCAGTCTTTAATCGATTCAGGTCTTTAGCTGGTTGGATGTGGCTCACCCACATCTTGGAGAACAACCTGCTTTACTCAGCATCTACTGATGTAAATGTTCATCTTATCTAAAAAACACCCTCACAAAACCATTTAGAATAACGTTTGACCAAATATCTGGATACACGTAAAATTAAGACACGTAAAGTTAACCTTCACACACCTCCTGTTCCCACTCATCTGCAGAGGTTATTACTCTTAATATTTTGGTGTAATCATTCTAGATGTTTTCTGTGCATTTTCTCTCTCTCTCTCTCTCTCTCTCTCTCTCTCTCTCTGTATGTGTGTGTGTTGAGAGCTTTAACCCACTTAGATGATGATCACCTTTTTTCCTCCCCCCACATCCCTTTAATCCGTTAATATAATAAGTGATGTTATTAGAATCTTGGTGTTATCTCATCCTTCTTGCAAGGAAAGGTGTTTTGGTTTATTTTTTGATGTACAAGCCCTTACAATTGTTTTTTTTCCATTTTAAAATTTAATAAATGACTTTAAATACAGTATAAGTAAATTCACATTGGAAATTTAATAACATTGGGTTAGAACTGTAGGCTGATAGTTCTCAAAGAAAAAAAATCTATGGTGATTTTGTTATTCATACAGAAAAAGAGTGCAGGTGGGAGAAAAATCTGTCCCAGTGGAATCAACGGGTTAATACAAGCATTTTGTTTCAGGAAGGCAAACCCTTACAATCTTTAAGCAGAAACATCTCAACTTATTTTGTTGTTGTTCTGACTTTTCTATAATGTGTAGAACTTGAAAATTAGGCTTGTGGGTTTTTTGGTGTGTTTTTAAAAATATTTTATTGGGGAATTGGGGGGAGAGGAACAGCACTGGGGAATGGGAACAGACAAGTTGCTGTCCTTTTGTTCTTCAGTCTAGTTGTGGAGGACGTTGCTTCACTGGCTCATGTTGGTATTATCATTGTGTTCTTCCTGGGTGAGGCAGATCCTTTGCTGGCCCCTGGATGGCCGCTCACAGTGACTCTTGGCAGCTCACACCGGCTGCCAGCCGCTCACACTGGCAGCTGGCCACACACGGTAGCTTATGGCAGCCCACTGCAGCGCACACCGTTGCCGGCAACTCACGGCAGCCCAGCTCCAGGTCGAGCTGTTGTTCACCATCTAAGCTGTAGAGGGCAGTGTCACTGGCCCTCATGTGGGATCCGAACCGGGGCCCTACTGCGCAGAGCTGGTGTCCCAAGCCAGCTCTTAACCAATGCGCCACTCTGCCAGCCCTAGGCTTGTGTTTTGAGGGCCTAGGATTTCTAGCTGACCTCCATATAGGAGCTTCCATTTGTAGGTAGCTTACTTATTTTTTCTTAAAAATATTATTTTATTTTCATGAAGTTTTGCTTATTATTTAAAAAACAAACTATTTGCTCCTTCTGCAAGGGAGCCATCTGCAATATTTAGCTTTGTATGTCCTTTTTTTTTTTTTGATGGCTTAGGTGCATTTTATTGGTTTTCTTTCAGAAGACAAATCTTTTGTTACCGTCTTTTTG
The DNA here is from genome assembly GCF_001890085.2 of Hipposideros armiger. Classification (NCBI taxonomy): domain Eukaryota; kingdom Metazoa; phylum Chordata; class Mammalia; order Chiroptera; family Hipposideridae; genus Hipposideros; species Hipposideros armiger. The sequence continues at coordinate 53,362 of NW_017731795.1, forward strand.
GAGACCATGGTCAGGGGTTGCCAAAGTTACCTCCCCTTCCACCTTCCTGTTGGGGGCACCAAGACACTCCAGCTAAAACAGAGTTTAAACTATAGCTAAACACTAGTTTTAACCAGTCAGAGTTTTGGAACAGACCCCAGAAGGTAGGGCATAAAGTGATGATGATGTTTAATAGTAAGTCTCTGTGGGAAGACTAGAAGTTTCCCGCTCTGGGTTCGATACCATTTTATCCTGAGCCCTCAAATTTAGTATCTATTTATTTTATTTTCTGATAATCTTACTTCGTTTCTGACTTAAGGTTATGCTAAGATTTCCATGGCTACTATCAATACAGGCCTGCTGCACATTTTGGGGTCTTACTGTAGATGGTCGGGAAGGGTTGTGGTTCTACAATAGACGCCCTTGGTGGGTTGGGGTAGCAGGGAGTGGAGGTAAGGGTGAACCCCAAAGAGAGAGCTGAGGCTGAGTCAAGAGCCCGATTTTTCAGGAGAATGTTCTCTACTGTCTGCTGGTGGAAATTCTCCCTTTTTAAAAACCTGCAGTCTTTAAGTAAAGGTTGGATGCCCTTTGAGATGTTTTTCAAGGGCAGGTTTGCAATATGTGTTCAAGGCTTTTGAAATAGCTCTTTTAATCCAGAAATACTATTTCTAAGAGTGTCTCCTGAGAAAATAAGGAGTGATATGCACAAAGCCTTAGGTCTAGGGATTTTTTTATTGCAGGTTTTACTCATAATAGAGAAAAATGGGAAATAATTCCAGTGACCAAGAGCCCAAGAGGTTCATTAAATAACTATAATTCTGTGTATGTAGATTACAACCGTCCACCTGGAAATATTAATGCAGAAGTATTTTTATTGACATGAAAAGATGTTGCTGATATATTACTCACTGAAGCTTATAGCAAGTAATCCTATTTTGAGTCTTGAAGAAAATATGTGTGTGTGTTTGTGTGTGTGTGTGTGTGTGTGTGTGTGTGTGTGTGTGTATGTCTGTATGTATGATTGTGTATGCTGGTAATTTGTTCTCTGTTTTCAGATTTTTTTCTATAATAAATAATGAGCTTCTTGTGTAATTTCATAAAAAGGAAGAGTTTACGTTGTGTTCGACATGCCTTATGTATGTCAGGAAATTATAAAATACTTGAGAAATACTTCCATCCAAAAAAGTTCAAAATGAGATTTTGGTGCTTACCAGGTGGGAATCACCAGTTTTCCGGACCATTTATGCAGCAGGTTAGCGGGGAGACTGAAGTGATGCTGGGGGCAGTGAGCTCTAGTTATGGAAGAGACTGAAAGCCTTAGCAGCTTATAAATAGAGTCGGCTTGGGCTCACTCCATGCCCTTTTCTCTTTAAAATTAAAATATTGTGAGACAGTTCCCTCTATGGATGGAATGACCTATTTCAAAGAATGCATAAACTGGAGCATATTAAAGAGCCTTGACTACAGCCACAAAATTGTAGAGTTCATTGCTGCGGTGTGGCTGACAGTGTTAAAAAAAAACCCGTTGGTATTCTCTAAAACTTTAAAAACTCTAATATTTATAATTTAATGCTCTTTGGGAAGGCAGCTAGGAACCTTATTGAGTTAAGCAGGTGGGGTTGTCCATACCATCTCCTTGTTCCATGAAAAATTACATTCTTATTAAAAATCTGGTAAAAATAGGGCTGGGCCAGGTGGAGCCGCTCTGAACTGAAGCATGGGCGTGGCCGGCAGTGCGCCGAGTCACGTGGTCATCGCCTCTGGTCCTGAGAGTCTTCCCCTGGTTGAATTTTAGCACCTCACGGAATCCACGTGTCGGAGGATGTGAACCTGGGCTTTAGATTATTGTCGTTTGTTACAAGGTGTCTATTATAGGTCAGGCAGCTATAACAAAATGCCTCTAATCGTAGCTTGCCAACAACAGAAATTTACTTCTCCCACTTGTGGAGGCTGGAAGTCTGAGATCAGGGTGCCAGCATGGGTGGGGGTGGGGGTCTGGTGAGGGCCTGCTTCCTGGTTTACAGATGACTGTCATCACCTCCTGCATGGCATCGGCAGGAGTCCCCTGTGGTGTCTTTCTTTCTGACGCTAAATCCATGCCATTTCCCACATCAGTTCTTCTAACTACCCGGAGTCAGCACAGCCCCCAGGTTAAGGGCTTGGTCCCACAAAACTGCCCCCACTTCAGGCGCCAGTCTCAACCCAGGGCCCACCTTCTGACCAACCGGCTGTAAAGTTGGGGGCTTCCCACAGCCCCACCTCAGGTTCGATAATTTGCTAGAGTGACTCACAGAACTTAGGGAAGCACTTTACTTACTATTACTGGATCATTATAAAGGCTGCAGCTCAGGAAGAGCCAAGTGGAAGCGATGCAGAAGACGAGCGATGGGGAAGGGGCTCAGAGGTTTCACGCCCTCTCTGGGTACACCACCTTCCCAGCGTCCTGACATGCTCACCAACCCAGAAGCCGTTCAGGGGTTTTTGCGGAGGTTTCCCTCCGCGGGCGTGATTCACTCTGGCCATTAGATCATTGGCCGTTGCTGCCTGAACGCCATCTCTAGCCCCTTCCTCCTCCCCGGAGGTGGGGGTTGAAGGGTGTGGGGCTGGAAGATCTAACCCTTGAATCACTAGGTAGGTTTTTCTAGAGACTAGTCCCCTAAGTCACCTCGTTAGCATATAAAAACAGTGCATTTCAAGGGTTGAGGAGTTCTGTGCTAGGAACTGGGGACAAACACCGAATACTTATTGGTGGGAGCAGACAGACAAACACCCCTAACTGGTCTGCCTGCATCCGTCCTGGTCTCCTGGACTCTGTTTCCCACGCAGCAGCAAGAGTCACACAGACAATTGGCAACGGACTGCCCAGACCATCTGGCCTCCAAGGATCTATTGCTTCCCTGACTTCCTCCTGGTCCCTGGGTGGCCAGACATGTCCTCTGCCTGGACATTCCCCTCCATGTCCTCTTGGCTTCGTCCCTCACCTCCTAACCATCTTCCCACTGTCTCCTCTGTGAGCCCACCCCAGCACCCTATGTGAGACCGAGCCACGTTGCCTTGCACTCAGCCACCCCCCTTCCCCGTCTGCTTTGTAACCATCACTTATTACGTGCCAGATCTGCAGTCCATGCTCCCCTTGCAGGAGGCGAGCCCATGAGGGCAGGGGTCTTGGTTCCCTGGTCTTTCCCAGGCACAGCGCCTCACTGGTAATCAGCGCTCCATGAACATTTAAGCATGAACGGACAGCTGGCTTGTTCTAAGTTGCCTCTGAGACCGGGCACTTGGGGTCCTCTGTTCACCCCAGGGGCAGTGGGTGCCCCTGGCTCTGCAGTGACCGTGCTTGGGCTCTGCCCTCTGACCTGCTTTCCTCTCTATTTCTAGACTGCCCTTATTGTCGCCTGCTACCACGGCTTTGTGGATACTGTGGTGGTCTTAGCAGAGTGCCCCCACGTCGACGTCAACTGGCAGGACAGCGAGGGGAACACGGCCCTAATCACAGCCGCGCAGGCAGGTAAGAGCCGGCTTTTGCTCCCCTCCCAGAGCTGGGGCCGGAGAGCAGCTGCCAGGCAGTGCATGCACGTGCGTGTGTGCGTGCGTGTGTGTGTGTGTGTGTGTGTGTGTGTGTGTGTGTGTGTGGCGCACACGACCTCAGCTCATGACATTAATGCGAGGACGGAAATTGATCAGAAATCTTGTTTTGCTGCTAAGACGTTCAAGAAAAGGCCGGTGGGTGTGCGGGCACATTCTCTGGGCATTTGGGACAGTGCAGAGTTTACCCACTCATGCAGAAGTCAGTATTGGGCAGGTCTAACTCCAAAGCTGCTTCAAGAATCCTGCCTTGTCATCACTTCACCTAGAGCATCACACCCCTCCCCCTTCGGAGACAGGAACAGAAAGGTGCTGGAAAACTCACTAGCAGAAGGGACATGACCTTGTGTTAGTGAGAGAGAACATATTACAGTAGACACATTTACAAGGCCACCTTGCACTTTGCCTGTGGATGTAAAGAACAGCCAGGAGCTCCTTGCTGGGAGTGTGTCCGTGGAACAAGGTGGGACTGTTAGTGAGAGAGCCTGAGTGTATGTCCGACTCAGTGTTCTTCTGCCCAGGTGGGCATCGCAAGAGGTGGTTCTTGCACCAACACTGCCAAGTCCACTGTGGCTGTCCTCTTCTAGAATTGCCTTCGGACATTTTTTGAGACAAACGTCACTCAGCCACGCTTGTCCCTTTGGGACCACCCTCCCTTTGTTTGTAACTGTGGTATTAACCGGTTTTGTAACTGACCACTATCAAAATTCTTGGCTTCCAAGAGGACATCCATTGCATAACTCAGGTTCTCAGTTGCAAAGAAGCTGCGTCTGGCTGAGTCGGGAAGAACAGGCTTTGGTTTGTTAAAGGAATGTAGCACCTCATGTTGCTGTTGGGAGTGGTCGAGCATCTGACTAGGTCAGAGCAGGGAGGCTGGAGAAGATGCCCCCAACCACCTTGCACGTTGATTCCGGAAAGCCAGCGTCTGCCACTGTCCCCAGACAAAGACCTGCCTGTCTCAGCTTGCATCACGAGCCCTCGTGTCAAAGCCAACGTGAGTGACTGTGAGCGGGTGGGAAGCTGGAGACGCCAGCGTCTGGCAATTTCATTCCCCATAACGGGAGGCAGTCTGTGCACACTGCTTTTCCATCAAGATACACAGGTGGGCAACTCCCCCACCTTAGAGAGGAGTTGAGGCTGTGCTGACACACATTCACTTCATCACATTTCAGGGTGTGAAGTTTGGCTTCCAGGAGACTCACCAGGCTTTGAAAGCCCAGGCGCACAGCCTCCTGACCTGCAACACTGTAAAAGGATATCATGAGGCAGGCATTCCGCGATCATGGGCTTACCATTTGTCACCTCCCACTGCCAGGAATGGGGGCAGGAGTGTGAAAGTGAAGGGCAGTCCTGCCCTTGCATAATTCTCTAGCTAAATAGCCATCTGATGGAGCTCTGATGGAGGGTGCCCTGGGTGCCAGGGGGTGACAACACCCCACCTAGCCTGGTGGTGTAGGACAGGGGTCGTGGAAGAGGGGGGCTTGAGCTGGATGGTGAAGAAGTCAGAGGCAGGCTGGTCCAGCTGAAGCCTCGCAAAGCCATGGGGCCAAGAGGGAGCGTGGTGCATCTTAGGAACAGCGTAGCTTAGTGCGGCTGTAGGACTGCCTATGTCTAGGAGAGGTGAGGGGTGGCCCCATGCAGAGGCAGGGGCTACATCACTGAGGATCTAGAGACAACGTGAGAGAATGCATTTGAATGTCATGAGGCTGGGTGTGTGGTGACAAGGTCACATGATCCTGGTGGGCCCAGAGGCAGCTTCAGAGGCAGAGAAGGAGCCAAGTGCAGCCTGGCCGAAAGCTCAGGTCTCGTGGTTGTGATGAGGACGATGGAGGACAGGTGGGGTCTGGCACGGCTTTCTGCCTCCTGGATAGGGGATGACGCTAAGCGGAAAAGTTTCCATCTGTGCTGAGGCCTTTGAAATGCTGAGATCAGCTAAGGGCTCGATGGCGGTGGACAGTGTGGAGCTCCAAACTCTAGTCTGTGCTGGAGTACAGGTGGGGGCGGGTACCAGGAGTTCTGAGAGCTGGGCCCATGATGCGTGAATAGTAGGGGAACGTACTGGAAGGAGATGTCTTTCTTGTTGATTGGCAAGCGCCTTTCATGTGCTAGGGATATTTATTGTGGCTTAATACCTGTGAGGTACTTTCTGAAGTTTTTGCTTCTTTGAAAATGTTTTTATTTTGTAT
>NW_017731795.1:65804-68615 GCF_001890085.2 Hipposideros armiger
TTTGCCATCCTGGGAAAGTCAGTGGGGGGCCAGGAGTGATTTCATGGGTCATTGGAATCTCATGCCTGTAGTCAGAATGAGTTGACAACGTGTTGCTTTTCTGAGCTCAACATGACACAGAACAGATCTGTATAATGGGCTGTTTGCTTTGTGGATCGTCAGTGTTTCCTCTCCTTGCCTGTTCAAAGTGTTCAGAATGTATCAGTGCTAAGGACATTGTGCTGAAAATTGCGACTGATGTGCTTGTTCATGTCTTTAAAGAAATGGCTGTAAACGAATTGCAATTCATTTCACTAGGATTCTCGCTAACTCTGATATATGCCACAGAGAATTCACTTGGACAACAAACCTAACTAACTAGGACCAAAGGACCCTTCCCCCACAGTTTAGAGCAATTAAGCTGTTTTGGGCACTGCTAGTGTTATCCCCTCCCTGGCACTGTAAGTGACATTAAGGGCTGTAAGGGCTGTGGCATACCTGAGTCAAAAGCATCAGCTGCTGGTTGGAACATGTGAGTCAGGGCTGGAGGGTCACATCCATTTGTTTCTGGCTTGTTAACCCCACAACAGTCATATTAGTCCATGTTTCTCTCCAGAAAAGCTACAGTTCACCTTTTAATTTTTGCATTGAGTTCAAGAGATGGGCTGAAGTCAACGGTAAGCAGACCACAATGCTCCTGGAAGAGTCTGCACTCTGATTTTTGTTGCTTGTTTGTTTTTAACCCAGAAGTTGATGAGGATTTGATATTGCTGGGGCAGCAGCCTGCAGTGTCTGTGTGCCCCTCAAGGCAGGAAGCCGGGTCCCAGCCTCTGTCTGGGTGGGGGTGTGAAGGAAGGACAGCCTCTGCGAGCTGCTGTGGGAGGAGCTAATGTTGGGTGACGCTGGCAGGGCTGGGGGAGTCGAGGGCAGCGATGTGGGGATCTCTGGGCCGCAGCTGTGCTGTGGCCTCAGCTCACGCAGCCTTCTCAGCAGGCGAGAGAGCCTCCGGAGGCACCTGCGTCTCCAGGCTGTCCACCTGAGAAGGAGACCTCGCCTCCTGCCGCATCCCAGATCTCACCCAGCGCCCTTCCTGGAATCACCCAGGAAGGAACCTCATGGTCCTGGCTTCAAGGTGGTGCAGAGGCCCCCTGGTGGGGGCAGTGGTGCCAGGTTAAGGACAGAGAGTGCACTGCAATGCCCAGGAGGCCCCACACATGCAGCTCTGACACTGGGGTCCAAAGACACANATATATATTAACTTCATTAATTTGTTTTTGTGCTGCTCTCTGATTCTCATTGGATCTGTTCTGATATTCTTGGGTGCGATTTACTGACCACTCAACAAAACAGGACTTCAGCCACAACAAGTTGCCTTCTTTTGCAACGTGACGCGCCTGAGGGCGATACTTGGAGGGTTGCTTCATTGGGCGGCTCCCTGCTATCAGGACCTGAGGCCGGCTTCTCAGAAATGCTCCAGACCTTTTTTCCCTCAGTCCCAAGCTCCTGGCTTCACATTGCCACACACGCAGGCCTCAGGAAGGAGGGGCAAACCCCGGTCCTGTTTCGTTCTCTAAGATGGATAAACATTTCCAGAAGCCTCCAGCAGAGTTTCGTTTCCATCTCATGGCCAGGTCACGTGCCCCATGCCAAAACAAGTGGCTGGCAAGCGAGGTGGAATGACCCCAACTGACTTGGTCTGGTCAACATTAGCCCCAGAATTTGTGTGGTTAAGGAGAACGTTAAAGCCCCACGTTAATGTAATTTGCTACTGCAGCTCAGCTGCGTTGGATGGCTGCGAGTTGGGAGTTCTGGCTTTCTGCAGGACTCACTCAGCATTTGTGAGAATAAATCAGGATACAGATGCCCTGATCTGCCTGCCACGTGTTCTCTACAAAGTCTAATTTCCTTGGCTACTTAATGCCTAATAAAAATACAGCCAAATCTGTATTAGGCCTTGCAGTGGAGAGAATGTATGACAGTAAATCCACAAATAATTCCTAAATCTCATCCAGCTAGTAATTTCAGTTTCTACCATCCCTTGCCTAACACAAATAAAATGTAAAATAAGATAACCAAAGCAATGAAGGGTAAGTCCCAGGGACTTACCTCCTCCGGTCCTATTCCTCTTTAACAGAATGGCCAGAGGGTGGTGTCGGGAGAAAACCCAAGGGCTCCTTTTCAACTGGTGAGAATAGAGAGCCGGTTGGGTATAAGTAACCTCTAGGTCATCTTTGAAACTTCTTAGTCCTTGAACTTACTTTAAAAATTCTGAAGGAAGTGCATTGAGAGGCAGCCAGCCTGGCGTTATTCTCGTCCTGCTGCTGGGGACGACGCAGTGGCAGTGAGGCCCCCAAGGGTGGCCATGGCTGGGCTCAGGCTGCCGGTGCGAGGCCTGGCTCTGACCCGGGTGTGGGGAAGTTCTCACTTCAGAGGAGAATTTACCACGTGGCCAGGAGCCAGGAGTAAGTGCTTCTTCATGTTGTTTATCTTATTCTCTTATCACCAGCCATAATCAGGATGTCTGTCTGACTTCATTGTGATTTTTATAGCTGTTGGAAGCGCTTTCCTTTTTCTTGGTTTCTACTCTTTCACTTCAGAAATTAGAACTTGGTAAGTCCCTGGGGTTTCCTAGCATTCCCTCGCCTTTTCCTGTAAACCCCAGTTTGTCTCGGAGCCTGTCTGGCTGACCACAGCAACGCCCTCTCCGGCAGTGCTGGTGGGACGTGATATTCCCAAAGTCAACACTTCCCTCTACTGGCCTGGTTTGGAAAACCCCATTTTGAGTACCTGGCATCAAACCAATCAAGTCTTCAGACAACCCAAATTCTGTTA
>NW_017731795.1:69975-73749 GCF_001890085.2 Hipposideros armiger
TGCACCTATGCAACAATACTCCTATGCAAAGTTGGGGTTGCGTATGTTGCTGTCCTGCAGAGGGCAGGCCCAGGTAAAAGAGCTAGCTAGCTCCTTGAAGAGTTGAGATTTCATCTAAAGAGTTGAAACCACTAAAGGTTATAAGTGGTAGTTGTGTTGGTCAGAAGAGTTTCTTTAAGTTATTGCGCTCATCATGTGGAGAATGGGGGGAGGGGCAGACATAGGACAGGGGACAGTTAGGAGAGGTGCTGTGCCCCAGCTAGGAGAGGTGGTGGCCCGGATTAGCGGGTAGAGGTCGGGGTGGAGAAGCAGGGCAGGTCTGGAGGATGTTAAAGAGGTGGGGTTGGCAAAATTCCATGATCGCTTGGATGGGAAAAAGGTCGGGGAGGGCTAAGGACAAAGCCCAGATTTCTGGGTTGGGCACCGGGGTGATTGCTGGTGGTCATCACTGTATCAGGAACGTGGAGAAGAGGACAGGTTTGGGAGAAACATGGTGAGTTTGTTTGTGGGATGCCTAAGATGAAACATCTAGTAGACAGATATTTAGAAGAAACTCAGAAAGAGGGACTGAGTTAGAGATAAATGATCTGGGAGTTTTAAGGTAAGACTGGATTCATGAGAGTGGATAGGATCACCAGGGGGTGACCAGCAGGCTCAGCCACGCACCTGAGGAACAGCAGCCTTTCAGGAAGGAGAGAGCAGAGGAGCTCATAAGGAAAACTGAGCAGGAGTGACCGCAGGGACAGGAGGGAAATCGCAAGGGTCAGCGTTCAGGTATCTGCGGCGAGTGTTTCAAAAAGGATGGAAGAGATAAGTGGTAAATGCTGTGAAGATGTCAAGTGAGAGGAGTGTTGACGAGTAACCACTGGGTGTTGCCACGAGGCGGTCACTGGGGACTGGAAAGCAGTTCCAGGAGAATTAGGGGAGTGTAAGGGGCAAGGATGAGAGTAGGTGACTCTGGGAGTTAGACTGAAAACGAGCCAAAGGATCGGTGGAGTGTGGCTGGAAGGAATGACAGGCCCACAGGTATTATTATTGGTCATTGCAATGGACTGGATAGCTGTGCCCCCCTCCAAATTCATATGTTGAAGACGAATCCCCCAGGGATGGTGTTAGGAGGTGGGGCTTTTCCAAGGTATTAGATCATGAGGGTGGAGCCTTCGTGACTGGAATTAGTGCCCTTGTAAGAGACCCCAGGGAGCTCCCTCACCCTTCTTACTCTGTGTGGACCCAGTGAGAAGACGGCCATTTATGAGTCAGGAAGCAGACCTTCACTGAATCGGCTGGCATGGACTTCCCAGCCTCCAGAAAGAACTGCGAGCAATGCTTGTTGTTAAGCTGCCCAGTCTATGTGGTAGTTCGTTATGGCAATGTGAATGGACAGTCATATATATGTATTAAGATGAGAGTCCCTTGAGCATGCAGATCATCATATTGCTGCATAACAAACAAACCCCAAACTCTAAAATACATTTACTGTTCATGCATCTGTATGGGCTGGGGATCGACTCATCTAGACAACTTTTGCTCATGTGCCGTGGTGAGCCGGACCCTGTTCTGGGGTGTGCTTGGGTACTTCAGCTGGGGCAGGTCTTCTCCACGGACTTCTCGTCCTCTCCCTGGGACCATCGAGTTAGCCCGGGCACGTTCCTAGGCCGAGAGCTGAGGCACAAGCGTGAGCAGGAGTCCAGCCCAGTTGGTGCATGTCAAACTCATGCTTCATCCCACCGGCAAACGTCCCGTTCTTCATGGAAGAACTTTGAAGTCACGTGGTAAAGAGCAAGGTGAAGTGCAAAGGGAAGATATTGGGCCATTAATGCAACCTGATGGAATTGCGAGGAGGGAGAGGTTGAAGAGAAAGAGGAGGTAATTGGTAGCACAAGTTCTGGAGGGTAGAGGTTGGCGTCTGTACGGGAAGCGTCACCCTTCCTTTTCAATAGGAGGGAAGGAAGAGAGACTGCTTGTGGATGTGGGAAGTTTGTGGGGTGGTGGGACAGTTGAGGGGGTTCTTTTCGTGTGGTTTCTGTTCCCTCTGTGAAGTGGGAGATGCATCATCTCCTGGGAGACGGGTTTGCTGTGAGGCAGGTGACTTAAGAGTGGGAAAGTTTAAAATTTCCCATGTGTGGGGCTTGTGGGAGAGTCAGCGGGAAACAGAAGTGTTTTGGGGCTGGGTGGAGAATCCGCTCAAGCTTGGGTACCATGGATTTCTACCCCATACACTGTCAACAAAGATGCCATCGGCCATCCCAAGCGGAACCAGAAACCGGGCCTGCGGTGGCAGCAGGGGCCATCTTTGCCTTTTCTCTTCCCGTTACTTGGCTCAGCCAAACAATCACCAAGGCCTGTCCACTCAATTCTTCAGGAGTACCCTGGGTCAGCCACTCCTGTCTACCTCCTGTTCTCCCGGGAACCCGGCCACCATCTTCTGTCCATTGCATGAGTTCCCCCCACCCCTGGGAAGGCTTGGGGACAGTGTGGAGAGGACCCGGTAGCCAGCCAAGTCACCATCCCTACCTTGCACTCTTGTTGAGTTGGGTCTAAGCTAGACCCCACTTTCATAAAATGTACTTTGATTTTAGAATAGTTTAGACTTATAGAAAACCTGCAAAGATTCTACAGAGAATTCCCGTATACCCCGCACCCAGTTTTCCCTCTTGGTAGGATCTTACGTTAGTGTGATACATCCCACACAACAAATGAATCCATAGTGATTCATTTTTATTATTAACTCAAGTCCGTTCTTTATTCTGACCTCCTCAGTGTTTTCCTGATGCCCCTTTTCTGTTCTTGAGCCCACATTCCAGTTAGCTGTCATGCCCCCTTAGGCTCCTTGGTTGTGACAGTTGCTCAGACTTTATGACTTTAACAGTTTGTGGAGTACTTGTCAGGTAATTTGTAGAATGTCCCACAACTGGGATTTGTCTGATGTTTTTCTCATGATTAGACTGGAGTTATGGGGTTTGGGGAGGAGGACCATTGAGGAAAGTGCCATTCTCATCACAGTTAAAGAAACAAATCTACAGTGACCTTTGTTACAGATAGGAAGGAGACATATTCAGGAACATCTCGTTGGGTGTGGGGGACCACTGCAGTGGGGTGTTGCAGTGGGAGAGGGAGATAGGGCTCAACTCTAAATACAACAAGGAAAAGTGGGGACTTACCGCCGAGGAGCAGGGTGGGGTCAGTGGATGACAATAAAGAGGAAACGTCATGGGGGGAGGGGTTCTGGCTAAACTGACCTAACATGGCTGTTGCTGAAGATAACTCGGGGTGGCGGTGGAGGAGGAGCTTGATCAGATACCAGGCATGGGGGGTTCTGGCGGAACTGACTCAGCAGGTGTTTTGCTAGAACTGGATTTTACAAGGAGGTCACAGGGGCAGGTTGAGGAGCCTGACTACAGTCCGGCAAAGCGCTTTGTCCGGCAGGTCCATGCTGTCCGTGTGACTTGTCATGTTGATGTTGACCTTGATCACCTGGCTGAGGTTGTGCCTGCCAGCCAGCTTTCTCTGTTGTGATGTTACGCTCCCCTCCCTCCTTTTATCCGGGAGAGAAGTCTCTAGGCACAGTCCACACAGTATCTCCTGTAATTTTCACAGTTGTCATGTTGATAGCATCTCCCACCTTCCAGATGCAACAGAGACTCAGTGAAGTTGACTCGGCTTCCCAGGGTCACCCAGAGTTTAAGTGTCAAGCTGGGGGCTTGAACTTGGGTGTTCCGGAGCCCACTGTCTGATGCACTAAGCCTCTATCTACACTGTTGTTTCATCACCCCA
>NW_017731795.1:76614-78218 GCF_001890085.2 Hipposideros armiger
CCTTCCCCTGACCAGCAGTGTCTGCTGAGCCTGGCCCAGCGTTCCCACATGCCACCGCCCAGCATCCTGGCTGCTCACAGTCCCCCCTTTACAGCATGGCAGGGCAGCTGAGCTCCCAAGTGGGCCGGCTGAAGGGAACAAGGATGAACCAGAGACAGCAACACTGTGGCCAGAGAGTGCCTGGTGTCTTCCAGGGTCTGAGAAATTTTTCTTGTGGTGTGAGAGGCAAACCCACACACCCCGCAGACAGGCTGGCCCTGGAGGTCGGCCATGCCACGTTTCTCTCTCTAGGAAGGTCTCACTGGAATGAGAACTCCCCATGGAGTGTGGTCAGTTCATGTGTGCATTTCTCTTTGCAGGGCACGCCACCATCACCAACTACTTGTTGAACTATTTCCCTGGTCTTGACCTTGAAAGGAGGAACGTGTTCGGGTTCACGGCTCTGATGAAAGCTGCCATGCAGGGCCGAACGGAGTGCATCCGAGCCCTGATGCTAGCAGGTATGTCTCCACCTGTCCTGCGAGGTCCCGGGGACCCGGGAAATGTGGATTTTGCTCCCTTAAAGAATCTGTGTTGAAGGGATGAATCAGTGCTGTAGAAACAAAATGTAGTGGATGCCACAAAGAATAGCTGCTTTGAGGTACATGGCTATCACCATTCCAGGTGAAATAAACGAAAAGGCAGCCACCTCCAGGATGGGGTGGGAGGTTGTGTCACTGGCCACCCCCCTAGGACCCCTCCTTGCCCCCCGAGGAGCTCATCCTCACACCTTAGCCTCCTGCTGCCCATGTGTGTTCTTTCAGGAACATGTGTTCTGGTCTTAGCTCTGAGCGGCAAGCCCGTCCTGCTGAAGGTGAGCCAGGGGGCGGCGGGGCCAGCCCAGTCGCCATCCCAGACCCCTGCTTGCTGTGGTTGGAGTCGCATGGTGGCGTGGTGGGCAGCAGCTTCCTTTTTAGTGATGGGTCACCGAGTGGAAAGCTCTCAGGCACCCTTTGCCCTTTATGACCTCGGCATCTTGGAGGAAGAAGCACTTCCTTCTCTGAGCCTCGCCGTCCCCGTCTTTGAAATGGGAGCGATGACTTATTTCTCACTCCCTGAGGATGGAATAGGACAATACCTTGTAAACTCTCAGGGGCTCTGCAGATTGAATGAAGCACTACGCCAAAGGCCATGCAACTGATCTCTCATTCGTTCCTCACTGTAAAACGAAGCCCTGATTATCTGTAGTACCACCTCATTGGGTTGTTTTCAGAATTAAATGAGGAAATGTGTGTGAAGCACACACACCCAGGGTCCAGCGAAGGGCAGCCCCTGATGTCTCAGTCAGTGCGAGATGCTGCTGTCGCCATTATTTAATCTCATTGTTTTAACTTATTTGTTTCCCTCCTTGGTACTGGGTTCAGCCAATGCCCCTTGGCACTACACGTTCCAGATAGGTGGCATTCCCCTCCCATCTTATCGTCCTGGGGACAGCAGCAGAATTCTCCTACGCATCAGCCTCAGCTAGGAGTTCTGTTTAGACAATTTTTTTAAAATAAAGTTTTATTTTGGAATAATTTCAGATGTATGGAAAAGTGACAAAGATAGGAGAGCTCCCACACAGC
>NW_017731795.1:79158-88651 GCF_001890085.2 Hipposideros armiger
AATAAGAAAAGATAATTAAAATTAATCCCATTGGTTGTGCTTTTTTGCCTCAGCGACAGTTTCAAATGTGAGACATCCGTTTGAACAGAGTTTAGGGTCTGTCTGTCCTGTATCGGTGAGAGATGGCTCATCCTGATGAAACGTTTGGTGGTCATGATGCTCTTGTGTTTGGAGGAAGCTTCGACGGCTTTTACCCTGGATCTGGTTACAGTTGAGCATAGAACTTCAGTAATTTACTTTGCAACCAAAAACGTGTGGTGTCAATCACACCTGTGCATGCCCCCCATGAATTAATTTGAATTACAAGCCGTTTTGTTTGTAGGGCAGGTGGCTTCTGGTTACTCTGGCAGAGGACGGGCTCTGCCGTCCCCTGGCTTTCCTCCCGGGTCTGCTGGAGGCTCTCAGCATTGGCTGAGCGTTCATTCACAGAATGACAGAAACACCTTTCCCGTCTCTTGAGAGACGGGCCTCCTGAAGGGCAGCGTGTTGAGTGCTAATGTTGTTTTTTCCCCACTCAGTTATTTGCGGAACACATGCGTACTCCTGCCTTCTTTTTCCCTCCCTCCTCTGTGACCCCTGCCCCATCAAGGCCTAAAACAGTCCTCATGCGTGCAGACCTTGAGTGCGTCCATCCTTGATCGGTGGCCAGAGCAGAGTGGTCAACAGAGCTAGCGCGGAAGCCAGGACCGCTGGTTTCACACGTCAGCTCCCCCACTTATCCAGGTGTACCCAGGCCCAGCCACTTAACACTCTGTCTGGGCCTCAGTTTCTTCTTCTGTAAAGCGAGGGGACTGACAGCAGCTACTGCAGGAAGTTGTGATTGGGATTGAATGAGCTCACATGTGGAAAGCCACTGGCTGCATGCCCGGCGTGGAGACCGCCTTCAGCCAGTGTAGTTATTGTTGTTGGCGAATTTACGTGTTCAGTAATTATCTGGTATGTGAATGAAAAAAATATGGTATGTTTTGCTCTTTGAAGAGTATCCTTGTGCTGAGATTCCTGAACTTTCTTATTGAGGGTAATAAGCATGTAACTTGGGGTTTCTTAATCGTGGCACTACTGACACTTGGAGCCAGGTAATTCTTTGTGGTTGGGGGCCGTCTTGGGAACTGAAGGATGTTTAGCAGCATCCCTGGCCTCTGACAACAGGTGACTGTAGCACCCCCGCTCCCCCAGGTTTGACAACCAAAGTTGTCTCCAGACATTGCCAAAGGTCCCCTAGGGGTACAGTGGCTTCCCAGTGAGAACCGTTGATGTAACTAACGTGAATACAAAAAGATGGAAAACGTGAAAAGAGAATCTTTTCCCTTATATGCATTCTTCTTTCCAGCTTGTTTTATATTCCTTCTTAAAATAAAAATCCGACACCTTTTCAGGGAGTTTTTGAGCCCCCCCCCCCCCCCCCCCCCCCGCAAGGCTTTGGTTGTCATGTCTAACTTCTAGAATATTTTCATTTTCTATTGTTAATACTAAGATAGTTTGCAGTTCTTTTTCTCAGGAAAGTGAGTTTCATTTTTCTTTTAACAGTAGATGTGTGTGTATGTTTTAAAAGACAAAAAATGTCATTGAATGTCCTCCCTGGGGTTGGTGGACAGCAATAAGGATACTCATTGAAGTATTTAAAACATTTGCACAAATATTTCTGTCTTATTTCCATTTAAATATATCAATTTTAAGAAAAAGCCTTTAAAGGTACAAATGAATGCTGAGTGTTTCCTTTGGGTTGGCATTTATATAGCTGTGGAAGGTATTTTGAGAGCTAATCACAGGATGGTCATCCTGAGGTCATTTTAAAAGCAAAAGGCACCAGCATTAACACATATTAATGGCTGGGGTACAAATGTGTACCTCATTCTCACTTTTTCAAGTGCAGTATTCTTCTGTGCCTGAGTGTATTTTTGTACCTGAGTCAAATTTCCAAGTGGCAATTTCATTATATCCAACAGGAACCATTTCCTTTTAGAAATGATGAATCATTGAACTGGGTGGCCCCCTAAACTGTTTGCGTTTTCCAGGAGTTCATAACATACAGACACATATCAGCTTTATCTTACCTTTCAGGTAGAACAAAGTAATGTTAGAATTATCATAACTTCGGATTTTAATAAAAATATAACTAGGTTTTGAAAAGCTCATCTGTTGGCCCTTTGGTTTTTGGCTTCCTGAGGAATGTCAGCTCTGCTGATGAGAATCACAGGGAGGGCTGTGGAACCTGTTAATTCAGTGGAATATTAATGCCCCCAAGTGACAGGTCTATTTAAATAAGTGGCTGTGGGAAGCCATTCGGAGGACGTATTTTCCCTGAAGAGAGAGAACTCGGTGGAGGTTGGCAGGTTCCAGATCTTTTTAAGAATGCTGGCTCTGTACCCACAGTGCTGTAATAGCTGCAGCATTTGGGGAGCAACACCAAGCAAACGGTAACCTTGAACCCTCCTGGGGTTCCAGGGAGCAAAGCACAAGGTATGGGAGGCAGCCTGGGGAGGAACAGGAAGCAGAGGCGCGGGCATGGCGTTGCTGACCGCGTGGTCTTTCTGTCCTCGGCGAAGCCTGACCGTGTGCTCCTGGGAAGCTCAAGGGCGTGATATCACTACCGAGGTTTCTTCCTGTTTATAAGGAAAGCATGAATGCCCCGTGAACTGAGAATTTGCCAAGTTGAAGTAGTTTCAAATTACTGAGCAGAAAAGGGGCTAAAAACCAGGCATCCCATGTCATCGAGGGCAGCGTCTTGGCTTGGGTAGCATGAAAGCATACTTTGAGGCAAGGACTTGGGGACAGGTAGTTGTTTTGGAAGGTGACCTGAGGAAGGGCTGTGAGGGATGAGGAAGTGAGACCCAGATGACAGGAAAGCTACTACATGTGTGCTGATGACCTGGTTACCCTTGTGGGCAACTGGAATTCAGTCCTGCCCAGAACCTCTGAAAGACCCAGCCCAAGATGTCTCCGAAATGCCTTGTGGGGGTGAGGCAGGGGAGACAGGGCGTTTATTCTGCAGCTCGAGTCCCTCGGGGCAGGGCAGCTCTTGGGCACATTCACTCTTTGGCATCTCTGCCAGCCCATCGTCTGCTCCCCTCCCCAAACCCCCATGCAGTGGGCTGGAGTGGAGGTGGTCTGATGCCCCATCAGGGGCCCTTTCCTGTTTCCTCGGATCCTGATTTTCATTCTAATTCTACCCCAAGTGCCCAAGAGACGGACCAGAGGTAGAACAGGAAGAAGCCTGCGAGGACGCATCCACAGTGGCCCCATGGGACCAGAAAGGCCTCTGGGCCAGAGGGAGACAGAGCTGGGCTTTGAAGGGTAGTTAAGATGGGGAACGGAGGTGATGCGTCCTGGGCTCTGCCTGCCTCCTGCTAGTCCCATGAACCTGGCCATGACCCCCCGGGGAAAGGATCCTGAGAGCGAGTCATGGAGGGAGCTTGTTTTTCTTTAGCACCTGTTTAGAATGCTTTCTGCTGCGAGTAACAGAAATCCTGACTTGACAGTGGCTTAAAGAAGACAGCTGTCTATTTTTCTCACCTCATTAGAAGTCCTGAGGTAGGCAGTCACCATGCAGAGCTGGCCCTGGACTCCATGAGGACATCACGGACCCAGGTGGCTCCCTCCTGTCCACTTAGCACCCTCCACCCTCAGATTGTTGACTGGTCACCTCATGACTGCACGGTGGTCATTAGAGCTCCAGGCTGCAGATCTGTGCTGCAAACAGGGAGCACACTGGTCCCCTTCAGCAGGATGCCTTCTCTTTGGGCTCGTGGGCCAGCCATAAGGGAGGCTGGGAAAATGGGGAACAGAGTTGCAGTCACTAGATTAGTCCAGTAATTCTCATGGTGAGAGGACGATGGTGGGGTTTGCGCCCCAGGGGACATTTGGCAATGTCTGGGGACATTTTGGGTCTTCACAGCTGGTGGAATTCTACTGGAATCTAGTGGGTAGAGACCAGGGATGCTGTTAAAAGTCCTACGATGCACAGAACAACCCCCACCACAAATTATCTGGCCCAAAATGTTAATAATGTTGAGGTTGTGAAGCCCTGGGCTAGACCGATCATGGTGCATTGCTTAGAGTATGTTGCTCACTTGAATAAAATAGGGGATTTTGTGTAGACAACTCACAGCACTTAACATGACAGCAAACAGACCCTGTGGCAGGGGCCCAACAGTTGTCTGCAGTGCTGGAGCTATGGGCGAAACAACGGGGTTGGAAGTATGGATAGGGGGTGAGGAGGCCAAAAATCTCATGCGGAGAAGGTGGGTGCAGTGGCCTTTTGGAAGTTTCCGTATTCTCTGAAAGGTGTGTGTATAAAGTGTTCATCATCGGTACTTGTCTTTTACACCCAGGCCAGTAATATTACCCTAAATGGTCATTTCTTAAGGAGGTGAATCCCTGACTTACAGCCTGACTCAGATTCTCGGGCTGTGTTACAGTCAGAAGGGCCTATGTTCTTTAGAATGTTTGTATTTTCCAAGTTCTTCTTGAAAAGGTACAAGAGGAGCAGGAAGAACCATGCTAAGCTTTGGACAGATGTTCTTTTAGCTTTCCATTAGCGTTTGAAAAATGTCTCTTTCAAGCGGCGTTCATTAAGATTTTAATTTTGCAGTTTGTTCCTTTTTAAGTGACATGCAATTAATTAAGGTTTAGTGTGTCATCTATTTTTTGCAGTGACACTTTTACTGCCCCCTTTTCATTTCAGTCCGTTTATAAATTGTACTCTAGCTAATGAGTTCCATCCTGATTTCCAGTTCCAAATAATTACCACTCTTCTAATACGGCTATTCTTTAATGTGTCACAGAGTTAAGAGCCTTATCGGTGAAATCAGGTGAGCTGGATGTGCCTGGGCCGTGGGGTGCCTGGGGGCTGCTGGGACTCCCCTGCTCTTCTCAGTTCAGCCCCTATTGACCAGACATCACAGCTCAGACACCTGAGGCTGTGTGGATGCACATGCGGGGGCCTCTGCCAGGGCTGGTCCCTGGGGAGCTCGCACACGAGATAATTGCCTCACTTCTCCACAATGCTTTGCCCGGAGAAATATGACTAATGAGACTTGAAATCCTGAATGATTTTTCACTGAGATTGGACCAAGATGAATTGAACAGCAATTTCTTATTAATTCCTATTTTACTACCCAGTTGAGATTTATGACATATTAGGAGGGGTTAGTGGGTGGGATCGGGGAGATTTATTAAGAAAGTGACTAATGTAAGGGAGGCCGTGAGGATGTGGGAGTCAGTGTTCTCCAGAGAAACAGAGCCAAATGGGTGATATGTATTCAAAGGTTTATTTTATGAAGAGATTTATTTTAAGGAATGGGTTTACTTGGTTTTGGGAGTGGGCAAGCCGAGATCTGGAGGGCAAGCCAGTGGGCTGGATACGGGTAGAAGCTGACGACGCAGCCTTGAAACTGAATTCCTTCTCCAGAAAATTCAGCGTTTGCTTTTATAGCCTTCAACGACTTGGACGAGGTCCACTCACATTATTTCGGGTAACCCCCTTGATTAAAGTCAGCTGATTGTGGATTTTAACCACATCTACAAAATGCCTTCACAGCACACCTAGATTAGTGTTTGATTAAATCCCTGGCCATGTTGTCACAGAAAACTGTCACCGAGGAAGGGCCCGCCTTTCGGGGTGAGGGGAAGTGCACGGGGCTGAGGGGCAGGAGACCTCCTCTCCTGTCAGCGTCGTGGCCTCAGGCAGGCTCCTTGGCCTCTGTGACTGCCGTCCATTCCGGAACAAACCTTTATTAAACACATGCCTCCTTCCAGGCAGGACAGTAGGTGTTGAGGAAACAAGTGAGGGGCAGCCCCTGTCCTGGAGAAGCCCACAGCCTGGTAAAGACAACAGATCCATGACCAACCAACCACCCAGCATAGAAACTTTCCCCAAAAATAAGAACCGTAGCCGTCCTCACAGGAGACCTGTGAGGAAAAAGTGAGATGATCAACAAATGGGACACAAAATCCTTTGCAAGTGTCCGTTACTGTTAGTAGTGTTATCTATCTATCTATTTATTTATTTATTTAAGATTTCATTGGGGAAAGGGGAACAGTGTTGGGGAATTGGGGAAGGGTAACAGCCAAGTTGTTGTAATTCAATCTTAGCTGTGGAGGGAGCAGCTAACTCAGCTCTAAGTCCAGTCACCATCTGGCCGCCTGTCGGCAGCTCGCGGCCGCTCAGCTCAAGGTGCCTGTTCAATCTTAGTTGCAGACGGTCGCAGCCCACCATCTCATGCGGGAGTCGAACTGGCAACCTTGTTGTTAGGAGCACGTGCTCTCACCAGCTGAGCTCTCACCAGCTGCCACCTGTTGGCAGCTCAGCAGCAGCTTGGCTCAGGTGCACTCACTGGCCCATGTGGGAATCGAACCTGCGACCCTGTTGCTCAGAGCTTACGCTCTTAACCAACTGAGCCACTCAGCTGGCCCATTACTAGTTTTAGAACATTCAAGTAGCATCAGCCAAGTGTTCACGAAGCACCTTTGTCGTCAAGTCATCTCTCCATTGCCGGCAAGCCAAGAAATCTTATTTCTTTAAAAAGTCCATGATTTAGGTGCTGAGTTCATGCGGTTTTATTTAGGAAAGACAAGTCATTAAATGGTGGATTGTGTTTTAACACGTTGCGATAGGTGACAGTTAGATAGATGCAGGTTTTTTCAGCTGACTAGGGGTAGGGTCTGTTATTAGGTTTTGGAAGTTTGATGGTTGCTTCATTCCACTGTATTGTGTCTTCTGCCCACGGAAGGAAAAAGCTCTTGTATCCTCCACTCATTATTCCTGTTTTTTCAGGGGCAGATGTCCACGCCAGGGACCCCCGCCGCGGGATGTCTCCCCAGGAGTGGGCCGCTTACACAGGGCGGGTGGATGCTGTGCGCCTCATCCAGAGGCTGCTGGATCGCCCCTGCCCGGAGCAGTTTGCGGAAAAGTACAAGCCAGAGCTGCCGCTGTCCCCCGAGGCGGTTCTGAAGCCCGCGAATTCCAAAAACTGCTTGCAGAGGCTCAGTGAGTTTATGCGGTCCTCGCTGACCTCCCGCTCACGCCAGGGTCTGGAGGATGGGGGGGTCTTGGACCACATGGTCAAGATGACCACTAGCCTCTACAGCCCCGTGGTGGCCATCGCGTGCCAGACCGTGTGCCCTGAGAACCCGCCCTGTGTGGGGAAAAGGCGGCTGGCGGTGCAGGAAATCCTGGAAGCTCCTGGGAACCCGGACACCCATGCCCCGGAGACACACAAGGGGGAGCAGCAGCCCCGGACCTCCCAGGTCGTGGGGGTCTCCAGAGAGGGGGCCCCGAGAGCCAGCGTCCCGTCTCTCCAGCTGCCAGGTGCCCCGCGGAAGGCCAGCCTCCTGCCCCTGCAGCTGCTGAGGCGGAGCAGCGTGCGGCCAGGCGTGGTCATCCCCAGGGTGCGCATCAGCAAGGCGCCCGCGCCCACCTTCCAGCCGGAGCGAGCGCCCGCCAAGGGCAGCACCAAGGACAGCGCCCACCTGCAGCTCCCCAAGTGGCGGTACAAGGAGGCCAAGGAGGAAAAGAGGAAGGCGGAAGAGGCGGAGAGGCAGCGGCTGGCTGCGGCGCACAAGGAAAGGCGGGCGGCGCGCTGGAGGAAAAGGACGTGAGGCGAGCGCAGCTGCCGCGACGAGGCGCCGGGAGGCCGCGCGGCTCCGCCCGGGGAGGGGCGCCCCCGCCACCCGCCTCCCGCCCCTGCGCGCCCCTCCGCGCCGCGCGTCCCGCGCCGGGACGGTATCCCCTGTGGACTCGCAAAGCAGTTCACGTTCAGGCCGCTGAGTTGGGCGCAAATCGATTTGCCGAGAACCGGTTCGCCTCGCAATGAATACATCTAGTGGGAAATTTGCCTGACAGTCTACCTTTAGAACCTCAGTTAAGAAGTTTTTAAGACCGATTTATCAAAGGGCAACTTCTGTGTAATTTTGTATTTTAATTATGCTCAGATTTGCAGCCTTTTATCGGTTATGGGGCTCTTTGTATTTAAGACACTTTTAATGCATTTGTCTGGAGACCCTTTGTTTAAAATACTGTTTCTAGCAATAATTATTTGTGATATCTCTATGATTTCATACAGAATTTGTGAAATTCTCTCTTTTCGCAGTTTGCTTTGGGCTTTCCTTCTCATTGTGGATGTGCAGAGCCCTGTATGTGCTTAGTAATCCGATTAAGTGAGACCAAATTTTTTTTCTAATTGATGGAGGCATTTTTACAGCAAAATGGTCAAGTGAGATGGAAGAATCGGATTTCCTTGTATCTTATTTTTTAAGCTCGCCAATCCGTTCCGTAATAATGAAGAAAAACCTTTTGTCAGACTATGAAACTGCATAGAGAAGCATGTATTTATTGCTAGAACCAAACTCATTTTAAGCGAGGGATTTTAGATAAGCTGGATAGAAAATCTTTAACATAGTCAAAAACAGATATAAGAGGAAACACTATTTTTAATAAAATGGGAGCAAATATAATAAATTATTACTAGAAATACAAAAGTAAGTCCTATGTGCTCTTCGATAAATTGGATTCAGATGTCCTTCAAAATGTAAAGAAGATGCAAAAATAAGGAACCCAGAGTGAAAACCACTGAAATAGATGGAGGTAATTTTTAGAGAAACAGGAATTAGAATGGACTATTTATTAAGCAAACTCTCTTGGGGTGGGCTGGGCAGCTCCCTCCTCCAGATTCAGTTCCAAAGATTCTTTGGTGTGGAATTACTTTCATTTCTCCTTTGACAACTGCCTGATGTTCAGTTCATCTTCACCCTGGCTTTGTAGAATTTCCACAATGTGAGGACATAGGCAGAGCGTGGATGTGGCTTGCCCTGGGCCCTGAGCTCTCAGCGGGCGTTTTCTGTCCGTACTTCTTATCTGCAAAGCACTGAGAAATTCTGAGGACTCTGTGGCCATGTGGGTTGTAGAGTATTTGTCATATATGCACTACTGACAGCACTTTATTTAAATATCCAAGTATCCCACTTGGAAGCTGTAGATTAGAAATGTTACAGATAGATTTGGAAGCTCTTTATTGTAACCGTGGATTTGCAGGTCAAACCCTGCTCCCTGGTTATGTCCTGACAAGCACCCTGCTGTCTCATGGTGTGAGCGGGGTGGCCCGGTCACTCCCTATTCCTTCCCACTCACACCTTCAGGCATTGAGAACCTGGGGTCTCATTCTCACCTCTCAAACCTTCAGTGTTGTCTGTTGTGAGATAGGTGTGATGATAATGCAGTTTTTAAAGTAGGATTGTACCAAATTCCTCCCTCAGCCCAGAAAGGCACAAGAAGAATAGAACAGAGGTCTGGACCCACTTTGAGCACCACTGGTATTGGTTGGCTGCAGGTCACAGCCAATAAGTGCCTAAGAGATGGGATTGGCCAAACCCCTTGGATGAGGTGAGGGCTGGTTCCCGAGGTAGAAACACCCTTAGTCTCCTTGATGGTCCAGTCTGGCATCCTGAAAGATCACTTTTGTGTGTATGTATTTTTGTTGCTTTGAACGACTGGCTG
>NW_017731795.1:93221-100087 GCF_001890085.2 Hipposideros armiger
TTTTACTTTATTTTTCAGCGGTAACATTTTTTAAATCATTAGTTACCCATAAATACTTTTTCATACATTAAAATAATCTCTTTGTAGTCTTCCTCTTCCCGGAAGTACACGTTGACACGTAGGCATCCTGCAGCCATGTTTCCACGTATTGACATACATTAGATGAAACAAAAATGGTTTTGTTTTTATGTGTATTCTTTTACTAAATGGCATGATGTAAATGTTCCTTGGTTTCATTTCTTTACTTAAAACATGTCCCTGGAGAGCTTTTTAAAGAATTTACAAATTAATTTTATTTTAACAGCTAAGTGAGTAATGCTCAAACAGAAGAGAAATCAACCCAACACTATAAAAGAGTCTCAGATGAAAGGTGACTTACCCTCCCCTGGGGCAGTCCCTCAGACCAATTTACTTATGCATCCTTCTTGAAATACATCTTTCATGTTCTCTTACCTTGATGTTTTATATAAATGAGACCCCACTGTACACACAGTTTCTTTCACTTGTGCTGGGGAGAGTATGTTTCAATCCCTTCTTTCTTGTTGGTTGCTGCATTTGACCATTTCTTCACGTTGGACTGTTAACTGGTTTTGGTTCTTACCTCTTAGAAGTAATGAAGAGCCTCCAACTACCTAGTTGTACACACAAGTGAATGTTTCTCCAAGGCAAGTATAGAAGTGGAATTTGCCAGGTCGGAGGGAAGACCTACTTTAATTTCAATAGTCACTGCCAAGTTGCCCTTTTTGCAGGCTGCTGTGTGCTTGCCCACTGACAATGGACAAAGAGGTCATTTCTCATCTGCAGCAACACTTGCCGTTCACCAGACTTTTTAATTTTTGCCAAATCTGATAGTGAAAAGTTGTATCTCGTTTTAATATTCATTTCCCCAACTATTGGCAAGGTTGAGCATCTTTTTCATGTGTCTTTGGACCACTCTTATTTTCTGTTTGATAAATTTCTTATTTATGTGTTTCTCATTTTTTATTTTTTGGTGTCATTTTTGCTAATTTTTAGACGTTTGCTGTATATTTTGGATCACAGTTCTTTGACACATATTGCATTTATTTTCTCCTGTTTTATCACTTATCTTTAAGGTATCTTGTAAAAAAGTCTTAAATTGTGATTTAGTCAAACTTATTTTTTAATATTTGCATTTTGTGTTTCTTTAAGAAGGTTTTTTTTCCCAGCCTCTAAATCAACATTTTTTCTTCTGATTTATAGTACTTTTTTTTTCTTTTTAGCTTCAAAAAATTGCATTCACACACAATTCCTCATTTAGGTTTTATTTGATGGGACTGAAAACAAGCAGCTCCTATTTATTCAGAAAGTTCTGCACCACATTTAGGAAGCCTGAAGTCTGATGCACTAAAAATCAGAATTCTACTCATCAAAAATCATAATTATTAAGGGAGGACCTAAATAGGAAGTCAGATTTTAAATAAAGCTTTGTTCTAGGTCAAGATTGTTATTAGAGATTATGTGTATTTGTGAAAGCAAGTGATGTGTGTATGTGATGGGTGGAAATATTGGTAAATAGGAAGGTAACATACACGGGATATGAGACCTATTTAAAAAGTGACAAGTGGAGGATGAAAGGTGAAGGGGGTAGGTTGGGAGGTGGTCTCTTCTGTATTCCTCTGACTGAAACCGCACGAGCTCAGTGAGGCTGGGCTGTCCCCCCGTGGAAGCTGGGATGGGGTGGGGTGGGCCTAAAGCATTCACTGGGGTCACCCGTCCGAGGGCCTCTGGAGCAGTGTCTGTCCTCACTGGACAGTGGTGTGGACTTCTGCGTGCAGCCCTCACCCTTCACGTGGTCACTGGCTCCCAGAGGGTCACTGCTGCCTCCCTTGATGGTGACCAGGCTGGTTTCCAGCAGGGGACATAAAAGGTGGCCTGGAAACCTCCAGTCTGCTGACAACACAAACTTCGATGTGCAGAGCGTTCAGGTATGTTGTCAGCTGCCGGCAGCACCCCTCCCAGGTCACGCTGCCCCTGCCGCAGAGTCACCAGATCCAGGTCTCAGGTCACTGCTCTCTCTCACATTTTCCTGGCTCAAAAAATATAAAATATGTAAGTCAAACTCAAATCCACCTTACTACTTCAAAAGCATTTAAAAAGCAAGAAAATCAAGAAGTTGGCTGCAAGGATATGATTTCAACTTTTCGTTAGCTCTTATTGAAACAAGCAACTTTATTTAGTGCCAGGAGCCTAGTTTGGAAGCTGGACCTAGGACCCCCTCTCTGGACCTCCAGGCAGGAGGGCTTGGGGACCTGGACTGTGGTGGGGAGGTTGTCACCTGGTAGTGAAAAAGGTTATGCAATGTCCTCACTCCTGGGCAAAGGACCCCTGAGCCATCCCACTGCCCCTCACCCCTGTCCCTAGGCCTCTCCTTGGGGACAGGGGACCAGCTTCTACCCACTAATTCTCCTGAGTGGCCATTGAAAGGTGCAGGCTATGTCCTTCCTGGCCAAACCCCATCAGAATGGCCTCTCCGGCCCATGTCGCATCAGAAATACACCTTCTCGGGTCCCACCTGTGTTAGTTTCCTGTGATGGCTGTAACAAATTACCACAGACGTAGATGGCTTCACCACACAAATGTGTTCCCTCACATATCTGGAAGCCAGAAGTTTGGAATCACAGTGTCTACAGGGCCACTCGCCCTCTGAAGGCCCCAGGGGAGGGCCCTTCCCTGGTGGTCGCCTGCAATCAGTGTTTGTTGGTTTGTGGGAGCCCGTCTATCTCTGTCACTACATGGCCACCTTCCCTCTGTGTGTGTCTGTGTCCACATTTTCCTCTTTTTATAAGGACACCAGTCATTGGATTAGCATCCACCCTAATCCAGTACGACCTTGTCCTAATTATATCTGCAAAAAACCTATGTCCAAATAATGTCACATTCACAGGTACCTGGGGTTAGGACTTCAACATATTATTTGGGGGACACAATTCAACATGCAACCCCATGCCAGACAAATANAGCACCTCCCTGCTGTATAGAGCGGGGAGGGGGGGACCTAGTGTCTGCTTGCACCCCTGATGTTTATTAACTGTAAATAGTGAATTTCAAGTTGACAGGTATCATCTCAGGGATTTATGTATAAACATAGTTAGAGGGAACGTTGAAGTATATTTTAATACTTTTTAGTGTTTGCGTGAGTTATGATTAAACTAGACAGAAGACACGTTTCTAAGGTGACGTCAGTGCTGCTGTTTTTGAGGGTGATGTCTGGGAATCACCCCTCAGTTGAGATTTCCTGGTGGTGGGAACCCAGGACCCTGGCCCCTGAGATGGCTCTGGGTGGACGTGAAGTCACCTCGGTGCCTCGCAGTTGTCTCTTGTGCACGTGAACTCTTGTATGTTAGAAAAACATAAATCCACCCGGTATGTGAGCAGTGGTGGCTGTGAAAACACAGATGGGCCATTCGTTGCTTTTACCTCTAGAACTGGTTCCTCCCCATCTGATATTGGGGTGAAGTGACCCAGCTTTCCTGCTCGTGTCAATCAAGTGTGCTTCCTCCAGCCCAGCGCCAAGCTCACTACTGGGAAGACAGCGGGAAAAGCTGGGAGAGTTCGTCTGGATTGACCTCAGTGTTCAGAGGCCACACTTGCCGTGTTTTTGGCTACACTACAGAAATGCAGCTCATGGCATCAGGAACCGTTACTTCTCCAAGGCAACTCCCCAGAGGCTCCTGACAGCACGAGGCACCTCCGGAATATGAAGATGGGACATTGCAATACCTTTGTCACCTCAACTGCGGGCCCTCCTGACTCGAGGCTCATTCTGCAGAAAAGGACAGACTTCATGATTTCAGCCGGAAAAATGGGACTTGTGGGTGCAGAGGGACCGTGCCAGGGCGCCACTGCCCACTTCCTTCTGTGGTCAGAGAGCGACCAGGTCTCTCTCAGTCCAGCGTGAGTGGAGGTGAAGCTGTTGTCTGTGAAACTGAATCCCATGAGGTGGGGCCAGACCCCAATCCTGCAGTGGCTGCAAAGCCTGCTGTCCCTGCAGAAGATTCACGGGCACCAAGCTATGAAGAGAAGCATCCCTGAGAGGTAAATAAACGAGCCAAGACTAAGCAGTGGGTATGACCTGTCTCTCGCAGCCTCAGACGAGAGCACTCTATTTTCCCGCTTCTCCACACTACATTCAGAGAGAAGACCTTCTTTTCGTTGTTTCACTAAGTTTGCTCTGCGAAGTGAGTGATGGCCCTGCTGTGAGTCAGGGGTTGGTCTTTCCCCCGGGCTCTCCTGGAGATTTCTGCTCACTCATTTTCCATTCTAATACAATATGGTTGTTCCCCGTAGTGTTAGAATTCATCACAAGCTCTTGTAAGCTCCCAGTCACACTCAGTGCTTTACGTGATCAAGTGCCAGCACTTTTTCTTGTTTACAGTATTTGGGGAAATTCTAACATGCTACCGTGTTTGCTCCGTCCCTTCCCACTCATGGTGGGAACTGCTTGGATTCTGCACCGGCTGTGCGGACTTGGCGCACAGAAGTCCTGCAGGGCCTGTTCTTCTGGGCCTGGGCCTCGGTTTCCCCAGCAGCAGGCTCCCCTTCGCCCCCTCTCATCCGGGCAGCTGCCGGGAGGGCCAGGGTCTTCTGGAGAAGGAAAGGTGGAAGGCCGGTCACAGTTGCTCCTTCTAAATCAACAAATTCATGTTTGTGACAACGAGCAGAATTGGGGGGAAAATATCATTGCGGCAGAATTATTAGCCCCTAAGAACTTGCAACAGAAATGATTCTTCCTAAAACGCCGAGTGCCGTCTTCTCGATCTCACACCTCGAAGCATCTAGAACTTGACTTATGCACCTGTGTGGTTCTACAGTCCGGTACTCACCTGTTTCTTCACTGAGATTTAAAATAAGTGGCTAAAACATTCCTCTGGAGGTTGTTTTTGGAAAGAACTAGAAAACCCCACCCCTACCTGGATTGATGACCTAATTTTTTAGTGACTCAGGTGGATGCCTGCGCTGCGTACACAGCTTCCTCACTGACCCAGCCTGGCTAAGACGTACGGGAAAGGCATGGCCCCTGCCACGCAAGCACAGCCCCCAGCAGCAAGCTGTGCTAAAGTGGACAGTGTGTGCGAAGGTGTGAGTGTGTGCCCACGCACGTGACCTGAAAGGAGACCAGACTCTGCTCACAAAAGTGACTGACCGCTGCTGTGGCTTCGCTGTGGCTCCCAGGGGATGTCAGGCGTGTCTGCTTGGACAGGGTGTATTCGGGAGGACTGGACAGCCCAAGGCCCACTGCAAGCACTTTGGCCAGTGTGACCTGTGACACAGCCAGTGTGTCCTAAGCCAGGTCTTGTTATTGAGAGGTGGTGTTTGCCCAGCTGACTAGAATGTATTAATATAGGAGCTCCTCGGTGAGGCCCATAGCCAGGTCTCGGTCATCGCTCTGCCTTTGGTGCTCGGCATGGAGAGGCGAGTGCCGTCGGGGAATCCAGCCCGTGGTCACGGGAGAAGCTGAATCCCCTGAAATTTGGCACCAAATTAACCACAGAATCCTGAGGAAGTCCTGGGATTTTCTTGCATCTGTCTAAGTATTAGATACTCTAATCAAAAGTAACAATTGGGGTTTCGCAAGACATTGTCTCCTCATCACGTGGCACCTTTATGCTGTTTTTAAGGAAAATGTAGGAGAGACACAAAAATGAAGCCAGCCGTTCCAGGTAGAGCTGTGGGCTGTGTTGGCCTGATGCGTTCTCAAGTTTGGGGAGAGTGTATTGAAGCACTTTAACACCAGCTTTGGAGCAAAAGTTCTAGAAGCTGGTTTGGAACCGCACCGCTGTGTAGAATTGGATGGAAACCATAAAAGGATGCTGTATGCCCAGAAATGTGATCAGCAACCTACTGAGCCCTTGGAGGGATTTGAATAATAAACCCCATTTAAGTAAACAGCTAATCTCATTTAAATTCTCTTCATTGAAATCATCGTTCTGCATGGCATTTAGTAGGTATCAGAGGGTGTGAATGGACTTGCCCTGGGTGCCAGGTTCCAAGGGAGGTTTCATCCTGGTATAAGCTCTGTTTCCTGAATGTAAAGCTATTTTTATTGTCGTTTCTAAAAATCTGGTAGGCTTCTGGATATTGTAAAAACATTGACTACAGATATAGTTCTGTACATTTCATAGTGTTTTATTTTGAGCTGAGAGTTTTGTTAGTTTATAAGAGATATTTTCCTATTTAGACCTCAGGGCTATTTTGGGACCTACAAATAAATGTGACCCCAGCAGCTTCAGTTCTTGATATCCAAAAGGTTAATAATCTTTAAGTTAAATATGATATATTGTTCGGCAGAAAGAATGTGTCTTTCCCTTTTTAATGTTTAACAAATTCTGTACTTAATGTTTAAAAGTATAGAAAAAATGTGACGATGTAAAAATGGGGGGAAATTGTGGCTACTGAATTAAAAACCACTCATGAAATAAACATTCTTAATGGTACAATAGTGTGATATTTGAATAAATCTAAGTGTGTATAAATTAGAAATTGAAACGATGAACTATACCGATATTTTTAATGTCACTTATTTTGATTGAAATAAATGTACAGTTTTTTAAAAAATATTTTATTGGGGAATTGGGAGAGGGGAACAGTGTTGGGGAATTGGGAAGGGGAGCAGACAAGTTGCTGTTCTTTGGTTCTTTGGTCTAGTTGTGGAGGACGTTGCTTCACTGGCCCATGTTGGTATTATCATTGTGCTCTTCCCGGGCGAGGCAGATCTGGGTGGCTGCTCACAGCAGCTCTTGGCAGCTCACACTGGCTGCCAGCCACACACGGTAGCTTATGGCAGCCCACTGCAGCAGGGGCTGCAGCCTATGCTGTCACCAGCAACTCATGGCATCCCAGCTCCA
>NW_017731795.1:102807-108788 GCF_001890085.2 Hipposideros armiger
TCTCCTGAGTGGCCATTGAAAGGTGCAGGCTATGTCCTTCCTGGCCAAACCCCATCAGAATGGCCTCTCCGGCCCATGTCGCATCAGAAATACACCTTCTCGGGTCCCACCTGTGTTAGTTTCCTGTGATGGCTGTAACAAATTACCACAGACGTAGATGGCTTCACCACACAAATGTGTTCCCTCACATATCTGGAAGCCAGAAGTTTGGAATCACAGTGTCTACAGGGCCACTCGCCCTCTGAAGGCCCCAGGGGAGGGCCCTTCCCTGGTGGTCGCCTGCAATCAGTGTTTGTTGGTTTGTGGGAGCCCGTCTATCTCTGTCACTACATGGCCACCTTCCCTCTGTGTGTGTCTGTGTCCACATTTTCCTCTTTTTATAAGGACACCAGTCATTGGATTAGCATCCACCCTAATCCAGTACGACCTTGTCCTAATTATATCTGCAAAAAACCTATGTCCAAATAATGTCACATTCACAGGTACCTGGGGTTAGGACTTCAACATATTATTTGGGGGACACAATTCAACATGCAACCCCATGCCAGACAAATAAGAGATGCAGGGGCCTGGGAGTGCACCTCCCCAAACTGCACCCCTCTAGGCCCCCTTCCCGACATTCACTCTCCAGCACTCTTCCACTTCTCCCCGACCCCTGAAGGCTAGAAGCCAGTTTCTTTCCCTTCTCTGCACCCCTGCCTGAGCCACCTCAACAGCCTGGTGGGTTTAAATGCCAACTAGAAGCTGCTGACTGGCAATTTAGGTCTTTAGCTGTGACCTTGCCCATGAGTTCTAATCCAGCCACCGCTTGAGTCTATAAATCTAGTTGGACTGCAGCACGGCCAGCCCACTCACTGACGTCGTCTATGGTGGTGTTTCCTCTCTACAGGCACAGCTGAGTAGTTGTGACAGAGGTTATTGGCCCAAGAAGCTTAAAATATTTACTCTCTGCGCCTTTCCAGAAAAAGCCTGCTGACCCCTGCCTAGGTTCCCATCACGCAAGTGGTGGGTATTTCCATTTGGGTGTGGAGTAGGCGTCCCAGACCTAGCATGTGCCAAAGACAGCTCTTTTTGCAAATTAAGATCTAATTGACACAAAACATTATATTGGTTTCAGGTGTACAGCATAATGAGTCAATATTTGTACATGTTGTGAAATGTTCACCACAGTAAGTCCAATTAACATCTGTCACTCTACGTAGTTACAAATTCTTTTTCTTGAGATGACAACTTTTAAAATTTACTCTCTTAACAACATTCAAATGTGCAACACAGTGTCATTAACTATAGTCACCATGCTGTACGTTCCATCCCCGTGACGTATTTATTTTATACCTGGAAGTGTGGACCTTTTGACCTCACTCCCACCTCTGTGAACCACCAGTCTGTTCTCTGTATTTATGAGCTTGGTTTTCATTGGTTTGTTTGTTTTTATTTTTAGATTCCATATGTCAGTGAGATCATATGGTATTTGTCTTTCTCTGTCTGACTTAGTTTTCTTAGCATAGTGCTATGAGGGTCCCTCTGTGCCATTGTAAATGGCAGGATGTCCTTTTTGTGGCAGAACAATATTCTATTATATCTACACCACATCCTCTCTCTCCATTCATCCATCGGTAGACACTTAGGTTGTTTCCATCTCTTGGTTATTGTAAATAATGCTGCAATGAACATAGGAGTTCAGCTACCTTTCAGAGTTAGTGTTTTCACTTTCTTTGGATAAATACTCAGAAGTGGGGTTGCTGGATCATACGGCAGTTCTAGTTTTGATGTTTTGAGGAGCCGCCATACTGTTTTCCAGACAGGCCTTGATTGCCTCCTCCACCTGTTTCTTCCTCAGCCTCCCCATCACAGCGCATGGCCTCACCATCTACCTGGGTGTTCAAGTCAAAACTTTGCTTTCATTACCCTACCTTCTCCCGGCCCTTCCCCACCACCCCATCTACTGCAAATCTGAGTCCCTGCACTGTGCTGAAGGCTTCTACTTACCTCATTGGTAAGGGAGGGATTCTTGCCCTAGGGTGATGGGGATGGCTGAACTCCCAACACCCAGCCCTGGACAATTGAGGTGTCTGGAGGCCGTTCCTAGGGGCCGAGCTCTGTTCCTGAGGGTGCGCAGGAGCTGGAGGAGCCCCGGGCACACCCAGGGGTGATCCTCACTTCACCTGACCCCAGCTGCTTCTTGCTGGCTGAGGGGGTGGTGGGGGCTGGCCTGCCGCCAAAGGTCTCTGGAGATGTTGCTGATGAGGCCATGTTGATGAAGGTGTTGGTGTTAGACTAGGAGGACATTGAATGACAATGGAAACCAGCTAAATCAGCTCGTTGGAAACAGTGGTGCGGAAGATACTCAGCTTTATTAGACTCAGCCTGGCTGTTCTCCCAGAAAAGCATACGGGGAAGAAGAGGCTTGGCTTGCTTAATTAAACCAAACAACGATATGCGTGTTCTAAGCTGTGTGGAGAAAGGTCTTTAGAGACAGACAGATGGGTCCAGTCCTGGCTTTGCTACATGTTTTCTTTGTGGTCCTGGCAGTGTTACTCATTTCCTTGAAGAAGAATGAATCTCGGAATGAATGTTGCACGCCCTGCCTGGTGCCAGGACACAGAGACGCTAGGGGACAGTCTGAGCACAGACTCCGTGCTCATTACCTTGATTGACAGTCCTCAGGGGTTCTCCACCTCTTCTCTGCCTCCATGCCCTCCAGGTGATCAGGAATGTCAGGAACCCCAGCGATTCTCATGAATGCTAGATCAGCATAATATGACTGGCAGTGGGGATGAGGACAGAGGTGTGTTTTAAAGGCCTTCAGAGTTCTAATATCCTCTATTATGAAGGGCTCCCACAGGAAGAATCAGGCAAGAGCCCTTCAGCCCCAGGCCCTGTGTGAGCCCCAGTTCTGGCGAGGTGCCTTGGTCCACACATGGTCTTCCAGCATGTGGGAAGTTGTCCTCGTGCTTTGCCCCAGGTCTGCAATGCGATCATGGTGTAGTGGACTCTGTCATTTGTGTTTGGCTTAGCTGCTGTGGTGTCCTCAGTGCCAGACGCAGCGCCTCAGGCTGACTGGGTCAAGATCTGTCCAACCACGATGAGAAGGAAGAAAGGCAGCACCCGGGAGAGGTCCTTCATTTCTCCCCAGAGTCTAGAGTGGAGCCTGGCTAAGAGGCCCATCCTCAGGTCTTCCGAGAAGGGGGGGGGCTCCTAGGAGGTGGATGGTAGCTGCTAAACTGCCCCCCGGCTATCCAGACACTTAGAAGTTAGAAAAGTAGGCAAAGAGGGGAACTGGATCTTCCGTGAGGCAGTGAGAGCCTCGAGTCTCAGCCCCGTCATGCTGAAAGTGCCATTTCAGCCCCATAACTCAATAGACCTGAGCTCTGGCCTATGCTGGCATCCTCAGGGTCAGCCCTCAGGAAGGCGGAGCCTGACACTGCCTGAGACATTGGAGAATGCAACCAACAGACAACGTGTTTCATTACCTCGATGTTCTCTTTTCTCTGTTATAAGCATATAAAACCTCCTCTGCTTTCTTCAAGAAGTTATGGATGCAGGCGCTTCAGGAAATCAGGGTGAGAAATGCACATTGCGTCCTCCTCAGACACAGCCCATGGCCCATAATTTCCCTGCATCTTTGACCAACTAAAGAGCACAATAGGGTTTTATTTGGGTCTCTTTCTGGGCCAAGCACAGAGTGATGGCTCCCTGACCTTCAGGGGGAATCTGTTCCCCTGAAAGAAGGGCCTTGGTCAGAGGCAGCTCCATAAAGAAATGGGGGCCAAGGTGGCCCAGGTAGCCATTTGATGCCTGGGGTCTTCATCTCTGTTTCCCAAGAGGATTATGGGTGCAACTGGTATCTAGAGTTTGCCGAACTGTGAGGTATGAGGGCATCGTTCCCAAGACTGCTCTCGCCTCTGATACCAACTGCAAGTTTTGGGGGTGGGGCAGTCCCAAAACTATACCCACAGTCAATAATTCTCTAAAAGGACTCACAGAACTCATTGAAAGCTACTTGACTCATTTATTACAGGGAATGTATATATATTAAGATTCATATTAAGCCAAAGGAGAAGATGCAGAGGGCAGGGAATAGGAGGCTGCAAATGTGAAACTCCCGTTGTCCCAAGGATTACGTTATCCTCCCGTCCTCAGTGTGTGACCGTGTGCATGGAGTGTTGCCAACCAGGGAAGCTCACATGAGCATCAGTGTCCAGAGCTTTTATTGGGGCTGCATTACATAGGCAGGGCAACCAGATGTTCCTCCAACTTTCGGGGCCCTGCTGCCACCTGGGATGACTTCTGATGGTTGATGGGAGCCATGTAGGGTGAGGAACATCTGAGGTCTTGGAAAGACAGAGGACACTAGAGATGGCCTGGGTGGTCAGAGAGTGGGGATGGGAATTAAATGGGTGGGGATGAACTGAGTATAGAAATGACAGTGAAGTGTTCTGCTCTTTAAAGTTTGGTGGTGGAAAGCACAGAACTTGGTGTCAGATCAATCTTAGCTTTACCACCTACTAGCCATGTGAATTTAAGTTATTTTACCACATCAAGCCTGTTTCCTCATCTTTATAACAGCAATAATAACAACACCTACCAGGTTGAGTTGCTGTGAGTGACTGGCACATAGTAAGTGCTCAATAAATGTGAAGAGGAGAATGATAATGGTGGTGATGATGGTGGTGATGATGATGACAGTGATAATGGTGATGGTGATAATGGTGATGATGGTGGTGATGGTGGTGATGATTATAGTAATGGTGATGGTGATGGTGGTGGTGATGTCTGCTTTGATGCCTGTATGATTCATGAAAAATAGTGTAATTCTACTTAAATTTATAGTACTTTAAACAAAATATTAATTCATAAATGTGCATTTATCATTGTCTTATTATGCTCAGGTTATCTAATTGTCCTTGAAAAAAATACTTGTTTATCAAACTAATGCCAACTCTCTTTTTTAGACATTACAACAGTTTTGTGCCTGCAAAGTAATAATCTTTTGGTTTTGTTTCCTAGGATAGCTTTCATTTTTCCGTTATTTATTGTTATTTTTTCAATATTATTTTATATTAATTTCAAGTGTATAGCATAGTGGTTAGACATTTATATAATTTAAGAAGTGATCCCTCTGACTAATTAAGTACCCACCTGGCACTGTACATAGTTATTGCCATATTATTGACTATGTTCTCTGTGTTTTACTTTACATATCCATGACTATTTTGTAACTAGAATTTGTACTTCTTAATACTTCATCTTTTAGACCCTGCCCCCAAACCTCTCCCATCTATCACCCCAACAAATCTAGTACACCTCTGATATCATACATAGCTATTACAATATTATTGACTATATTCCTTATGCTACACCCTACATCCCTATAACTACTTTGTAACAACCAATTTGTACTTCTTAATACCTTCCCCTTTTTTTAGCCACAAGCCCCCTCCCCTCTGGCAGCCATCACAATGTTCTCTGTATCTATGAGTTTGTTTCTGTTTTGTTTGTTTATTTTGTTCTTTGGATTCCACATATAAGTGAAATCACATTGCATCTGTCTTTCTCTGTCTAACATACTCCACTCAGCACAATACCCTCCAGGTCCATCCATGCTGCCGCAGATGGCAGGAACCCACTCCCTTCCATGGCCGAGCAATATTCCATTGTATATATGTACCACCTCCTCTTCATCCATTCATCCATCGACAGACACCCAGGCTGCCTCTACATCTGGCCATTGTAAACAATGCTGCAGTGAACATATGGGTGAAAACATCTCCTTGAAGTAGCATTTTGGATTTCTTCAGATAAATACCATGAAGTGGGATTACTAGGTCCTTTTTGTTTCTTTTCATAGCCTTTGTTTTAAAGTTTACTTTGTTTTGGGTTGGCCGAGTGGCTCGTTGGTTAAGAGTTGGCTTGGGAGCGCGAGCTCTGAGCAGCAGGGTCATGGGTTCAGATCCCACATGAGGGCCAGTGACACTGCC
>NW_017731795.1:110308-131559 GCF_001890085.2 Hipposideros armiger
TTCAGCATCTTAGCTGTAGAGGGCAGTGTCACTGGCCCTCATATGTGGGATCCGAACCGGGGCCCTCTGGCGTCCCAAGCCAGCTCTTAACCATCGCGCTACTAGGCTGGCCCTGTCCTTTGATTTTAAATGATACCCTTGCTGGGCAGTTGTAGGTCCTTGCTTTTCGTCACGTTGAATATTTCATGTATATATCCCTTCTGCAAAGTATCTGTGAGAAATCAGCTGAATATCTTATGGGAGCTCCCTTTTAAGTTAGTAATTGCCTTTCTCTTGCTGCTTTTATGATTCTCTCTTTGTCTTTAACCTTTGCCATTCTAATTATAATGTGTCTTGGTGTGGGCCTGTTTGGGTTCATCTTGTTTGGGACTTTTTGTATGTCCTGGACTTGTATGTCTATTTCCTTCACCAGGTTAGGAAAGTTTTCAAGTAGGTTCTCAAGCCCTTGCTCTCTCTCTTCTCCTTCTGGTCCCCCTATGATGAGAATGTTATGCTTGATGTTGTCCCAGAGGTCTCTTAAACTATCCTCAATTTTTGGATTCTTTTTTCTTTTTGCTGTTCCATTTGGGTGTTTTCTGCTATCTTGTCTTCCAAGTCACTGATTCAGTCCTCTGCTTCATCTAGTCTACTGGTGATTCCTTCTAGTGCATTCTTCATTTCAGTTGTTGTATTCTTCACTTCTGACTGGTTCTGTTTTATGGCTTCTATGTCCTTTTTTATGCTTGCAATGTCTTTGCTGAAGTTCCCACAAAGTTCCTTGAGCATCCTTATAACCATTGTTTGAATTCTGTATCTGATAAGTTGCTTTTGTCTATTTCGTTTAGTTCTTTTCCTGGAGTTTTCTTCTGTTTTATTTGGAACATCTTTGTTTCCTCATTTTGGCTGCCTCTCTGTTTGTTTCTATGTATTAGGCAGATCTGCTATGTCTCCTGGTCTTGGCCAGGTGGTCTTATGTAGTAGGTGCCCTGTGGGACCCTGGCACAATCTCCCTGGTCACCTGCTCTAGGTGCTCCAGGAGTATCCCTTGTGTGGGTTGTGCGTACCCTCCTGTTACGGTTCAGCTTTGATTGCTATTGGCACATCAGTGGGTGGAATTGACCCTCAGGCTGATTGGCTGTGGGGTTTGGCCACATCCACAGCTTACGTGCTGCAGTGTGGGGGGCTTACCCCACTGAGTAGGATTTGCCCCAGCAAGTTCTGGTGCCTGTTGAGACCACCCTTTGTGTGTGTCACTTGTGGGGCTAATTGGGCAGTGCTGTGCTGTGGTCTGAAGCCAGCCTCCAAGTATGTTGGTTCTGGGGCCTCTCGGGAGCAACTCCAGGTCACTTACTGACTGTTATCAGCCTGGCACTACCTGGTAGGAGTCACAAAATGATCCGCAGTTGTTCCCTGCCTGTGCTAAACCTGGAGGTGCATGGGAGAGGCCATGCTGTGAACCAAATATGTCTGCCACCAGTACTGGTCCTGGGGTAGCTCTGCAAACAACCAGGAGATCCTGAGGCCAGCTGCCACCTGCTTGCTCCCTTAAGGTTCAGCTGCTGATAAGACGTTATTCGGGTAGTTGGGTGAGGCAGAGTCTCAGGGAGTCACTAGATTGGGATGAGTTGTGGTCACCAGGTTAATGTAGACTCTGGTTTGGTGCCAGTAGCCTGGAGCTACTCAGCAAGTCTCAGAGCACACCCAGACCAGTTGCTGTCTGCCTGGGGCTGGAGGACTCTGATATCAGTTTTCCCAGAAAGACTGCAGTTTGGGCGGGGCTGGCTGCTGGCAGAGAAAGTACCTCAGGCATTGAGGGAGTTGGGTGGATGGGTTCTCAGTGAGTCAGCCGGATGGAGCAGCGGAGCTCACCAGGCCAATCAGATTCAGATTTGGCTGGAAGTGTTGGGGGCGGGCTCAACACAGGAAAGATGGCTCCCACCTGCCTGCCGGCTGCATGGGAGAAGGACCCCACTTGGGAAAATGATGACCATCCTCCATCCCTTGCTCTGCAGCCACACACCTCAGTCTGTTCTCCATGTGTCTCCAACACCCCAAGTCACCGTCCCACCACTGGAGCCCAAGGTGAGTGCCTGCAAATGAATGAATTGTACATGGGCTGTTTAAGAGGACGCAGCCTTCTGTCCCACCCAGACAGTCAGAATCCCCACTGTTTTTCACAGCCAGGCGTTGTGGGAACTTTTCTTCCCAGCACCAGTACTCCAGGCTGCGGAGGTCAGTGTGGGGCTGGGGTCTCTCACCCCTCTGGGGAGAACCTCCATGGCTGAGGTTTCCTTCCTGATTCTCATCCACCACACGCAGGTGTGGGGCCTGTTCCACATCGCCACCCCTTCTACCAGATTCGGCGTAGGTGGTTTTTCTTTATATCCTTAGTTATAAAACTTCCATTCAGCTAGACTTCAGGTGGTCTCCAGGTTGATTGTTCTATAATTTAGTTGTAATTTTAATGTGGTCACGGAAGGAGGCGGGCAGAGTATTTATCTACTCTGCCAGCTTGGATCTAGGATAACTTTCTGTGGGGATCCTTTTGAAATGCCAAGAGCCTCTATGAAGACAGTTAAATAACTTAACCTATTAAGTTGAAAAAAATTAGCATTAAGGCAGCGGGAAAACTTCAGCTGTGAAACCCAAACAATAAACATATGAGAGACTTCATTAATTATTTTAACTGGCATGATGGGCTTAGCATCATCTTAGGGCTGTTAAATATCTATGACGTGACACTGTATGTAATTTGAAGGGGTTTTCTTATGTTTTATGGGTATCTGATTCATGGTTACTCCACTGTTTCTTAGGTTTTGTTTTTGTGTTTTTTTGCGGGGAGGGTTATTGTTTGGTTTAGAGATCCTTCCTGCCCCCACGTCTCCCCCTTAGGCCCGGTTTACACTGGTCTGAGACGGGGCACTTGTCAGGGCGTGGGCCTCTCATACTGGCCCCATTACGGGGGAGACAGGTGCTCACCCACACTGCTCTGCTTTCCAGTTTATAGATACATTGAGAAGGTCCTGGAACCACAAACACCTTAACAGCCTTTCTGGTTCTGATATGACACAACATCTGATGTTTGTTAATTTTAGTGACCACAATTAGGATGAATCTTAACTGAAAGTGGGGCTCATTTATACCGAACGACTTCTGTAGTCACACAGGGCTCCCCCAGTTACTGACAGCACCCTGACATAGTGCTTTTCAGAAGTGACTGCACCTGAAAGCTTCTAGCCAACTGACGTACAGAGGCAGAGGCACCACTGGCACCAAAGGCAGAGAATTTTATGATAAAGCATGTGACTTTTGCAAACTTCTGTTCCTTCTTGTGTCCTGAAATGTGTTTTATATCCTGTGTGATGTAATCGAGTTGTACAAGTTGCAGCTAAAAGCAGAACTAATGCATTGGGCATTTTCAGTGCCTGAGGGGTGCAAAGGGTGTCAGCATCCCAAGTCTACAATCTCGCTAGTGTGGGCTGATGGGGAAGCCCAGGGGTTTGAAAAAGGGCCACGTTCCCAAAGAGATCACAGCTAGGCTTTTGCTCTTCCTCGTGTGATGGAAACAAGGATGTGTGCAGGGGCTGTGTTGGGGAGATTGTGCTAGGAGACAGGGCTGCAAGGTGAGCTGATGCCACTGGCCTGAAGAGCTTTGTACACAAGTATCATTCCCTCCACCTCTTGTTTAGCTGCTCGCTCTGCAGAGATGCTCATTTTCCTATTATGCTTCTCATGTACTGATAACTCCCAGGTTAATAAGCTTGAGACACACCTGGTCCATTTTGGAAAACAGGCTACAATTGTGGTGAAAGAAGTTTCTAGACTTTCTTTTGAGAATATTTCAGTTGCTGAGCCAAAAGTCTGTGTGTTCATGCTGCCTATCTAGGTAAGCATGCTGGGGTGGCCTCAGAGGGACATTGAAGTCCACTCTTCTTTGTTTCAGTGACTGAGCAAACCACCATGATGCTGTAGAACCGTTGCACATTTTCCCTGAAGGGAAAGGCTTGCTTTATCTAAAAATGTCTATTGCAGCCAGGAGCAAATCTGCATTGTAGTAATTTGCTATTTTCTGCTCCAAGGACTGAAAGGCAGACAGACTTTGAGCTTCTTTAACTGCTTCCACTTAGGCGTCTCTCACTGAAGAGCATACATATTTTTTTCGAGATTCCAGCACAAGCGGAACTTGCCTTTAATTGTTCAGTTGCTTTATTTTGAGCCATGGACTTCTAGAACACGACCATTAAGGCTTTCAGCCTTGGCACTGCCGACATGTTTGTGTGGATAATATCCATGATGGGGACTGTCCTGTGAATTGTAAGATATTTGGCAGCACCTCTGGCCTTTGCTACCCACGGGCATCCCTCCCCAAGCTCCTGGTATCACCATCAAAGATGCCCCCAGACACCGCTAAATGTCGTCTGGGGGTAATAACATCCCTCAGGTGGAAACCATTGTCCTCCAGACAATGAAGATTTTTATTAAAACTCTAAGCACATTGCATAGTCTCAAACCATCATTTATAGAATTGCACAAACAGGTATCTGGAAATTTGCACAGAAACTGAGACTTTGCGCTACCAAATTTTGGACTCTCTCTTCTAGGTGACCCTCGGCAGCACAGAATGACAATGAGGACATGTCATCAGAAAGCTCGCTTGGGACTTCTGTGCAGAGTTCCAAATCCTGCAGATTCTATCAGT
The DNA here is from genome assembly GCF_001890085.2 of Hipposideros armiger. NCBI lineage: Eukaryota > Metazoa > Chordata > Mammalia > Chiroptera > Hipposideridae > Hipposideros > Hipposideros armiger. The sequence goes on from NW_017731795.1 coordinate 114,987, forward strand.
TCATTAGACTAGATCATGTTGGGTCTTTTCCAGTTGAAAAACTGAATTTTTTTTGAAAGCATGGCAGTTGGATTTATAATATTTAGGATTAAAAGGGAGGATGAGAAAAAATTTATTTTTGTCATGAGTGACCTTGATTGAATTTAAGAGTCTGCCTGGAAGAGCCAGTAAAATGTTAGACAGAATATTGTGAGATGTGCCTGTGGTCACAGTAAAAACAGATCCCAGATGCTTTGAGGGTGTCAAGAAAAATGAGCTGCAATGAACCTGTGTGAAGGTTCGTGTTATGTGTCAGCTTGGCTGAGCCACGGTGCCCAGATATTTGGTCAAACATCACTCTGGATGTTTCTGTGAGGGCGTTCTGGGTGGGAATGAATATTTAAATCAGTGGACTTTGAGTGAAGTATGGTACCCATCCTAATGGTGGTGGGCCTCGTCAAATCAGTTGATGACCTTAATAGAACAAAGACTGACCTCCCCCCACCCCTTCCCAAGCAAGAAATGAATTCTGCTAGCAGATGCCTTTGAACTTGAACTGAACGCTGGCTCTTCTCTGGGTCTCTAGTCTGCTGGCCCACCCTGTAGATTTTGGACTTTCCAGTCTTCACTAATCACGTGAGCCAATTCCTTAAAACAAGTATCTGTGTATCATTATCAATCATCTATCTGTCATCTAACAGTATTTATGATCTATCAATATCTATCATCTATTTATATCTATCAATATGTATCTATCATCTATTTAATCATCTATAGCTATCTATCTAATTATCTATCAATATCTATCTATCTATCTATCATCTATCTATCTATCTATCTATCTATCATCTATCTATCAATCATCTACCCACCTACCTACCCACCCACCTCCAACTGATTCTGTTTCCGGAGAACCCTGGCTAATACAACTATTGAGGATATTTCAAGTACTCGCGGTTGCCTGGTTAACCATCACCCCCCCCCACCCCCGTTTTCCACGAGCATGTGGTTATAGCTGTCTGTCTCCTGGGAGGGTTACGCAACGCCCAGCTTTTGCTTTGTTTTGTGCTGCAGAGGCCAGCAGGATGCCAAGTCTTGGGGAAGAAAAGTTACTCTGGGTTTGTAAGACGAAGCATTTAACCAGCATGGCAGAATGGCAGCTAAAGCCCCACAGGCTGCCAAGGCAGGGGGCAGGTGTCCTGAATTAATTACAAACCCACTGGGTCTGGCAGTGTCTCCCCTGCTCCCGGGCGCCCTCCGCAGCCCTGCCCTTTCCCGGGGGCCCGAGGGCGGCATCTCCACGGCTGGTCCTCATTCAAGCCATGGGCCTGTCGCAGCCTGCAGTTTTGCTCCCGCCCTGCACACGGGCTCACCTGAGTCCACTCCTAGCTCGTGGGGGAACCAGGACCAGGGATGGGGAGCAGTACTCTTCCTGTTTGGGTGTGCGCTTGCGTGCACATGAGTCAGCAGTTGAGATCCTAACGTGCCCCAGGTCCTCCCCTGACCAATGGGGCACTGGGTGAGAAAAGCTCAAATCCGTGAGACCGCATCTCGGGGCTGAATGATTGAGACCATTTTTGGATCCTACGCATTCGGGTTACAGGCCGCCTTTGGGGAAAGGCAAATGTCAGAAGCTGCTCTCCCCCGACCCCCGACCCCGGCTCACGGCTAATGACTCCTCAGTTCCGCCCGAAGGGCCCTCCTGCACAGGGCCAGCTGCTCGGCCCTGTAAGATGTTTTCATCACCCGCCTCAAGCTTTTCCATTTCAGGACAGTTCAAGGTAGATGACTAGACTCGAGGTGCCAGGCGTCCAATAGTTCGACTCTGTGTCTGGGAAACAATTTGTGCAAATACCCGTCACGTATGCGTGTTCCTATTTCTACCGAAACCATCTGGCAACCCTTGTAAAATGTAAAAGAAAAATCTCTAAAATACAAGCAAAAACAAACGACGAGAAGAAATGCAGTGTGTTTATTGCAATCATTATTATTCTTGAAGTTAACAATTGATAAACTCATTCAGGACACCATTTTGCTTTCAGTGACCAAGAGCCCACAGGTGCGTGCCAGGTGCTGCTGGAGGTGCCTGAGACACGCCCCTGCGAGACAGCCTGGCCCTCCCCGTGCAGAGCATCAGCGATACACCTTAATTCCTGCAGTGGAGGTGCAGTGGCCCGCAGCCAGCTCGCCCTGCCTGTCTCAGAGTCCCTTCTGAGACGCGGGCTCCAGGAGGTGGCCGGGGAGGCTGCAAGTCCAAAAGCCAGCCTCAGTTTCCGCCAACACCCCAGCGATTAAGATATACCAGGTGTGGCAAGAAGGGCCTTTGGGGGTTCAAGCCCGGCCTCTGAAGTGGGGTGGGAAACCAAACACCGCCCTCAGAACGCGAAGTGCAGACCTTTTCCCTTAGGGAAGGGCGGGAGGTGGGTCTGCCTAGGGGTGTGTCGCTGTGACCCATCAGCAGCCTTGGGTTTGCTAATGGCCTCAGAGGGGCTGGTGGTGGGCGCGCCGCCACAGCACCACTGCAAACACCACCGGTGGCGAGTGGGGCAGTCACTGCGCCGTACCCCAAAGCATCTGCTCTGCAGGAGTTTAGCTGCTGAGGAAAGGAGCCCCCTGGCTTTTTGGAAAGCAGGGCACTCTACAGCCGCCAGCCAGAGAGGAGCCGAGGCTGGCTCTGGGCAGGAAATGTGCGAAAGCGGGGCAACCGGTGGGCCCAGTGCACGTGGCCCAGGCAGGCAGGAGGAACTGTGGAGGGCTGCACTGATTGACAAACAGGTTTAATTCAAATGGAATGTGGGTTTTCTACCTTTCCCTGGAAAGACAGACGCAGGTTTTCATTGGGTCTCTCTACGCATCCGCCGCTTTTGCTGTAGCGTCCCAGAATTAGCTACACGCTGCTCCCCCACCCGGTCAGGGATCACCCCAGAGCTCTCGAGCAGCTCTAGGGGTGCGCACTGAAAAATGCAGGCTTGGGACCCACCCTGAGCTCTCGTTCCGGAAGTGCTCCTTCGGGCAAACTGCCTACATTCTAATTTTGCAGCAAGATGACTCCTGGAATAAAAGAGCCATTTCAGAGACACAAGCTTTCCTTCTGCTGTCGGGGGACGGGCTGGTGCCGCCCTGCACAGCGATCCCTCGTCACCCAGGGAGAGAATTCTCCGTGTTGCTGTCGTGTCTCCCTGCTCTGCCTTTCTGGCACCCTCCCCCACAGTTACCATCCCAATTCCTTACGCTCCCCCAGGTGTTAAGACTACTGTCCTTGGACTAAAAATTATAAATTGATTGAGCTGTTCCCCTAACCTTAATTTAACCGTCCCAAATTTGTGCCCTCTTGGTTTTAAGACCACAGGCAGGGACATTAGGCAATTGCTGAAACAGAAAACTAAAGCTAAACTGTGAATAACTTCGTTTTATTCAGGGCCGTCACATCCTCCCAGAAGCCCAGGGAGCCTCCCACCAGCCAGGACTCCTGGAAGCACGGGTTGGGGTCTGTTTCTAGATTCTGACGTGGAAATCTAAGGCAAAGGAAGGCGCTTTGCTCTGCCTTAGATTTCCCAATGGAGCAGCGTTTTGAAGAAAATGCAGTTCTCTTGGCCGGGGAAATGCCAAATGTTGGGGAGCCGAGGCATGGCTGGTGAGGGTGCTGGGTCCTTGCCGGTCACTTGCGAGGCTGCTGGATATGCGGGGTCCTCGGGGAAGCGTGCTTGTCCATGGAGGCGTGGGGCTTCTGGTGAGCCACCTGGGCGGCTGCCGGGGGGAAGTCTTTGTCACCCTGTCAGGAGACACAGAACAGCTGGGGTCATGCAGGAGCAGGGCCATGCCCCCACACCCACCGCGTCCCTGCAGGTCGGGTGACGGAATGGGGACCTGTGGGCAGGCAGAAGCCTGTGTCCTGGGGTGGTGGGGGTCCCGAAGCTCTCTGGGGAGAAGGGGCACGGAGGCCCACGCCCCACCCAGGGGCGAGAGTGTTAGCTGTCTCTGTACCCACACCATGAAATCAGGTCACCATACGCTCACCGGGAACTATGTTGGGTGCCTTTCTTCTGCTAGGATGGCTCTTGTAATCTTTTGAACTGGGGGCAAAACAGGCCCAAATCCAGGTTCTTAAATTCAGCTTTGCCACCACGGCTGTGAGTAGGGGCACCGGTACGGTGGGAAACACACCAGGCAGGGCTGAAAAGTGTGAGACGGCGCCTGACTCACCCCGCTGAGCCTAGAAGGAACCCAGGGAGGAACGGCCTTCCTGTGCCAACAGTGCACGTGTGGCAGGGGCTGCGCCAAGGCTGCTTTGGCTGAGCCAGCGGCCATGGCTGACTTTGGACTTGTGTCCATGCTGAACTTTCGCACATGGAGTAGATTGCGTCCCGTCTGTCCCAGTCTCTGGATGGCTGCAGTGAGCTGTCTTTGGCAATGGCATTTTCTGTCTGCATGATATACTAAAGCGCTCAGTGTGCCGAGAGCCACGGAACCATGGGTGGTACCAGTGTGCCATCCCCAAAAGGCAGTTTGCTGGTGGGAGGTCTATAGTTACAGCCAAATCCTGGGTCTCACCAGAGGAGGTGGCTTTTGAAACGTAAAGGGTGTGACTAAAACCCATGAGTTTAGTCCAGGGCTCAGCAAATTTTCTGCAATGTGTCAGATAGTAAATATTTTAGGGTTTGCGGGTCATTCTCTCTGCCTCAACTATTCGCCTTGGCCACTGTAGCATGAAAGCAGCCAGACAATGCACAGTGGGTCTGACTGTGCCATGAAAACTTTATCCATGGACACTGAAATATGAATTGCATACAATTTCCACATGTCATGACGTAGAATTTTTATTTCGATTTTTTCAACCGTTTAAAAAATGTAAACATATTCTCTCAGCTCACAGGCCCCCCAGAAACACTGGGCCTGTGGATAGTTTGCTGAGCCCTGGATGAGCGTGAAGAGAAGGGAGGGGGTGAGGGAGAGGCACTGTCCCTAGGTCCCTTCCTACGTGTGCCACTGGACTTGCGCTAGGAGAATGGGGTTTATCAAGGACAGAAGGACAGGAGACCACACGCGGAGGCCCGTTGCATGAAATGAAATGGCTCTTACCCGGGCGATGACACCGGAGATGAACACGGTCGGTTTAGGTGGACTGCAAGACAAGGGAAAAGGCGATTTAACAGCACAGCTCACAGGCCGTGGCAGGCGATGCAAAGGTGGACGAGGCTGTCTCAGGGGAGGGTGAGCGGCAATGGAAGCGGGAAGCAAAGCTCTTCTTCTGCTATTTCTCTCAATGCCCAACTGGAAGGGGGGTGGGGCTCAGGTGGAGTCCTCCTCCTCCTGAGGTGATTCAGACAAAGAGCGAGAGGAAAAGATTGCAGCCAACAGCAGGTGAGCTGCCGAAAAGCACCTTCTTTTTGTTTTTCGGTTCATCCTCCGAATGTAACCATGGGCCAACCCACAGTTACGGTTTCAGGAAATTATGGACACAGGAACTTCCTGAAGCCAGAAAACAGGGTCACACTGGATGAATCCGGAGACTCCAGCTAGGGGCTCCCCGTCCTGCAGGCTGGGTCCCCTACCACAGTCCTCGTGGCTTCTAGCAGCTTCTAACGGGTGACAGCCCAGAGCCAATGCACAGCTCCTGGCTCCCATGGGGACTCAAGTAGGAAAACTGTCAGGTCCCTGTGAAGCTGTTGTTTCTTAACATCTTAGATCATACTGAGCTGGCCTCCACCATCACCAAAACTGAGGGGCGGATTACAGGACCAGAGTAACACATGCTCGTTGCTGAGAAGCAGACAAATGAAAACATAGTCACTGTTAACACATTGGCTATTCTCCTAGACTTTCTGTTGATGGATTCATGTTTTCTCACAAAAAGACTCATATTGTTTTGTAATCTGCTTTCTGCACTTAGGATACGGTGAGCATACTTCCATGTTATTATATGCTCTTCTATGCATTTTAAAAATGGCTGCACGTGTCCTAGTTTTAAAACATCTGAACAGTTTCAGGGAGCATCCAAGTGTGCACACCCCCGAAATGGCTGGAGCAGAGGTGAGGAGGCCAAGGGGCAACAGGTGACTATGAGGCGAGCCCAGCAGGGAGGGTGTGATGCGGAGAGCTGGAGGAAGTGGGTAGTTTTGTTTCGGGATCATTTTGCTGGGCAGTCACAGCGGAGTCCATTCTTTGAGCTGCCCGCCTGCCTCCCGTCAGCTCTGCTGCTGGGTCCTTTGAAGAAAAAGGCCTGTCTTAGCTTCGTGTGCTGCAGGCGAAGTCCCAGCGTTCAGAAAGTTCACCGCTCATCATATCCCAGAGTTCAGCACAAACACCAAAACTCCCCCAAGTAATTGCTGTTACTCCGCGAGGTTAAGAAACTTGAAGTCTTACTAAGCAGCACAGAAATGTGCCCCACGTGACCCTGCTTTTAGTTAGCTTTTGGTGTGTGGTTAAGAGACTTGGATTTTTTCCCCTTTTATGATTTGGCCACAGAATCAATAGCCAGCCAGCGGTGAGTAGGCTCAACACAAGTGTAAACCCCTCCGTTGTGCGCATGGATTTGTCTGAATCCTAGTACCTCCCGCAGCGACTGCCCCACACCATCCGGGCGCGGCTCCAGGGCCCTCACACCAAGGGTTTCGCATCCAAAGCTTCCGTGTTCTGGATTCTAACGCTTTATAAATGTTTGAAGTAGGGATGGTTTGGTTCTGAAAACTGATTATGCAGCTTCGCCTCCAATAAGGCCTGGCTCTCTTAATGCACCACGCGCTGGTGATGGCTTCCAGCACCTCCGTTGTTTATTGGCTTGTAACCCAGGTCAGGGCCCTGAAGGCAGAAACAGAGACACCCCCCCACCCCCACAAGCAAGAACCTGCCGAGAAAGTCACCTACAGGGGGTGAATCTAGTCAGAATAAACACACAATAGAGGAGATTAGCTTCTCCACCCCACTGAGCCCCAAATGTGGCCCAGGAAGCTTGGGTCATTATATATATGTATATACACATGCAAATATAAAATATATATATCTTCCCTCTCTCTCTCTCGATAACATAATGTTCACTGTATTGTTGAAAAGCAGACAAGCAAAAAAAGTTAAAATCATTTTTTTTTTTTTTTTTTTAAGCTGAGCCATCCTGCTACCTGTTGGCAGCTCTGTGGCTGCTCAGCTCGGGCTGGACTCGAACCGCTGTTGCTCAGAGCTCAAACCCTTGAGCGAGCTCTTAACCAACTGAAATGATTTTACGGCCGGCCCTAAAATCATTTCTAATCCCATGTTACTATGTGTGGAAAACACACAGAACTGGACTATAAAAACTGTAACAGAGCCGGTAGGCTGTGCTCCGAGGAGACAGAGCGTCTGGCCCCTGGGAGAGCAGGTGGCCCAGCCACAGGCACAGCGCCAGCCTGCAGTGGCCACCCCAAGGGTCTGCTCCCAGCACCCGTTCCCCTCTCTGTGTGTGGGAAGGGTCTCCAGGCCTCAGCCCCACCATGGGGCCTCAGAGGTGACGCTTCGCACTCGGGCCCTGGGTGGCTCCTACGTTAAAACACCATGAGGGTGGGTTCTGGATCTGGACTTGAGCACGTCTGGGAAGTGCGTGTGTGGATGGTTAGAAGTGGTCACAGTGACCTTGCTCCGACCCCGACATCAGAAACTGCAGGCAGAAGCTGCAGCCTTGCTTCTGAGTCTGTGGCCAAGTAGCAGGTACGATTTTTATTCTCCTGGCGCCCACTTTCATGTCTCTTTCAAACGAGCTTCTCACGGAGACTGGCAGCATGACTGCTGGATGGCTGCGGAGATTCCCCCTCCCCCCCCCAAGCACGGCTCATTCCCTAAGAGGTGTCAGGGGCTGGGGGCAGATCCCAAGGGCCCACATGGAGCATTACGATGACTCTCTCTACGGCAAAAGCCTGCGGATCCGGCACAGCTGAGGAGAGGTTCTTGTCTAAGGTGGCACTTTTTTTGTACCAACTTCAAAGACTTGTGCTGTTTTGCAAAGTCTTGTCTGGGCTGGAAAGGAGACTCCGGCCTGCGTCAGCTCTGGTAAACGACCCTCTACGGACAGAGTGCAAGCTCGCCCTTCCTGTCCAAGTTTGCTTCAAAACCCCACCTAGCTCGGCAACTAAGTTTCCAAAAAATTTTATTTACCTTTGAAGCCATTTTTAATTGTACAATTCAGTGCCATTAAGTACACTCCCAGTGTTACACAGCCATCAGCACCATCCATTTCCAGAACTTTCCATCACCCTCAACAGGAACTCTGTGCCTAGGAAACAGCTCCCAGCCCTTCTCCTCAACCCGGTAACGGCTGCACTCCTTTCTGTCCTAAGAGCTGAACCGCTCCCGCACCTCAGATATGTGGAATCACACACTATTTGTCCTTCTGTGTCTGGCTTCTTTCACTGAGCACAATGTCCTCCAGGTTCATCCATGTTGTAGTGTGTGTCAGAATGTCCTTCCTTTTTTTTAGGCTGGATAATATTCCCCTGTGTGGACAGGCCGCATTTTGTTTATCTATTTATCTGTGGATGGACACTGGGGCTGCTTCTGCCTTTTGGCTCTTGTGATGACTGATGCTACGAACACTGGGGTACCGGTATCTGTTTGCGACCCTGCTTTCAGTTCCTCTGGGTGGCTGCTCAGGAGTGGAACTGCTGGGCCGCATGGTAATTCTCTGTTTAGTTTGAGGCACTGTCAGACTGATTTCCAGAAGTGCTCTACCATTGTGGATTCGCCCAGCAACGCACACAGGTCTCGGCGTCTCACATCCTCACCAACACTTGTTATTTTCTGGATTTTTTTGGGTACTCATCATCCTAATGCGTGTGAAGTAGTATCTCATTGGGGTTTAGGTTTAGCAAAATTTTTAAAGAATAACCTTCTTTGCATCAAGGGATAGTGACTATAAATCTGTATGGATCATTCATTCAAGGTCTTTATGACATAAGCCCCCCGCCCCGAAGTCTTCTCTCCTCTAAAACTTACTGTAATTGACGGTAAGGACATATGGCCGCCACCTGTGAAAGATGACAGGAGGCTGGCCCCTTGCATAAACAGATGCTAATAGCGATGTCTGTTTGCACACAGCTCTTAGTTTGCCTGAGCACGTGCTGCAGTGCAGGTTTCCATCAGGCTTGGCCAAAGGGCGCCAAACTCAACGCTTTTCTGTCTACAATTAATAGCATCTCAAAGTGGTAAGTGATTGTTTATTATATTTCCATAGTAAAAACACGTTTTAAACTCGTTGGGATATGGTAGCTTAAACAAAATTCACAAACGAGAAACCCCGGTAAAGAGTCTGCTTGCAAAGCTGTGTTTGCAAAAACTCGGTATTTTACATTCCATTAGGGTCCCATGCAAAGCATAACCTGCATTTCCAAGATTCTAGAAGCTGTGATCACGTCTTTGAGGATTTATTTAATTTGGTAAATATCACTCTGACAGATGTTGTTTTGAAGATGCAACATTACTTTCTCTCAGGAAACAGAGACAGTGAAAAATATCACTCCTGCCCTCCCCACATCCTCAGGCCTCTCCAGTTTTTAAAAACCACACGTATTTAGAATTAAAGGAACTGCAAGGGAGGCGTAATTAGCGGGATCAGAGCCCAGGTAACACTTCCTATACATCAACAGGCACTGCAGCTCCGTCACATCTGGCATAAGCGGCCCGAGTGTTCGATGCGGTGGGTTCCAGCGTCTATCTGTTAAGGCCCACATCACATCTTTACAGGGTCATTATCGGTCATTGGTCCTGAACAAAAGTTTCCTATTATTTATAAACTTCCTTGATGGATAAAGTTGATGCCATGTTGGCACTCCAGACAGGCAGGATACAATGCCAGAAATGCTCCTTGAATGTGACCCTGGGGAATGCAGACGTCCTCAGACTAGTGTGATACTCTCCTCTTTAAATGAAAGTCCTCAGGGCTGAGAAATGGAATTCATAGTTTAAAACTCCCCCCGAAATCTAAACCAGCGATAACTGAAATAAATGTTAATGTATTTTATTCAACTCCACATATCCAAAATACTCCCAGTCCTCATATAATAGCAAATCTATTGAGATCACAGAACTTTACATTTTTTGTGTGTCCTAAGACTTCATGACCTGGACTGTCAGTGCAGGTCCTGGGCGATGTGACGTTTTCTGCCCTGTCCAGACTGTGGCTGGTCTAGCTTCCCTCCTGTGTGACCTTCGGTAGCACTGAGTCATCCAGAAAAGGCTCATGGGGACCTGGGAGGCAGTCAGCATGCGACTCTCTCTCCCCTCCTGGTAAGAAAGCATGAGTGCTCAGGAAGGGATTTTCCCCTAAAAATCTCCCTAAAAGTCCAAGCTGCCTATGAGTCAAGGAAAGGTGCTCTCATAAACGCCCAGGCCCAGAAAGCTGTGTCAGAGTCTCCGTTTCATTTTCCAATAAGCAGCTAACGGCCTCTCCTGATGCCCAACCACAGAAATGCCCTGTTTAACCTGCAGCCTATCACAGGGGCACTGGCGGCCCCTGACTATAGGCCTTTCAGGGTGTCTGCGCTCGCCCAAAAGGGGACACAGAGGCATGCGGACCCCCTGAATCCAGCCGCGCTAGTGGGAACAGTGCACCCCCTGATGGGCTGACGGTGAAGGGCTTCCCTGTGTCTCGAGGAGCCACAATGTCACCCACACAGCTCAGCTGTGCTGACTGGGCCCCCTGTCGCCAGAGAGAGGAGCAGTCACCGTCTTCAAGGTGTCACACCAGCCTAGGAGTCAGGGTGTTGACATTTCTTTGCAATGTCATTCTTCAGAGTGCCAGTCAAGGTTGTTTCGTAGAATTATAAATGGGGATCGGTGCCATGAAAGAAAGGAGCAGCGTGCTCTTCTGGAGCATACTTGGGGGCCTGATTCACAGAGGGCTGACAGCGCTGACCCTGGAAAGGTGACCCTGAAGCTGAGAGCTGCATGTGCACGCATGTGTACACACGAGTGTGACAGGAGAGGGACAAGGTGCTAGGGCGCAGTGAGTGCAAGGCAGGGGCACGCTTTTATTTGCTTTTGTTCACACACAGCGATGGGGTGGGTGATTTGGGGTGATTTCGGCTCGCGTGACGGGTACCTGGGAAAAGCCATCTTCCTGCCGAGCCCCCCTATGAAAGGATAGAGCCCTATGGCTGCCTAGAAGCAGATTCTCTACTATATTTTGACTTTGCTCTAAGCCGGTGGCTTTGTGTTTTCATAGAGTCTATGGAAAAAAATATTCCCACCTGGGGTGATTTTCAATACATTTCCTGGTAAATAGATGGAAAACAAATCTTTCTAGCCATTTTAGTTCTTGAAATATCTTTCTGGCTTGGTGTTCATTTATTTGGGTTATTAATCTTCTAGACACCCCAATAATCATCAGTGTGGCCGGCGACCAGAGGGGACATCTCACTGGACTGCACCCCGACATTTCTTTGCAATGTCATTCTTCAGGGTTTGACAGTCAAAGTTGTCTCTCTTCTTCAGCCGATTTCAGGAGCCGAGAGCTAGCCCACAAGATGGCACTGCTGGTCCTTTTATTAGCTGGTGGCTCTCAGGCGGCAAAGCTCCGGTCAGCTAGGGGTGGATAACTGGGAGCTGACGTTCCTTGTGGGTAGGGGCTCCCGGCGCCTTAGAACAAGTGTGTCCCCCTCTCCCTAAGCTTAAGTAATTGTCCAGTGAGTGACAGTCTGAGCTCGAGTGGAGGCGTCTTCACTTTCCCTCCAGACACATTTCCAGGCTCCTCCAGGCCTCGTACCTTGACATGCAGGAGGCTCTCACCGCGTCAGTTATGGCTTGTCCCTGCTCCCCTTCCCTCTTCCTGACCTTACTCTCCCTCCTTCCCTGGATGCAACAGTAAGCAGAGTAGGTACTCTAAGGCCTCAGCTTGCAGCTGAGGGGTTTAATTCATAGGGGTCATCCCGGCCCAGGAGAGGTCCACATTCATCACAGCAGAGGGGCGCGCCCCGTCTGATGAGAGAAGCCCGGGCCACACTTCTTGGCAGTGCCCGCACAGGGACGCTGGGCGCCCGCACGGTTTGGAAAATCCACCTCACTCTGCCTCCATCTCTATGGAGCTCAGAGAAGATTCAGACGCACAGAGGGAAGCAGTGTAACGGGGCTTTTGAGGACTGGGTTTCTCAGACAAACGGCTCGGGGTTTAAGTCTCGGCTCAGAAGAGCGGCCTCTCTGAGCCCGTCCCCACCTGTAAAATGTGAACAATCGCTGTTCCACAGGGCAGCTGGGAGTTTAAGTAAAATAATGTACACACCATACTTAGAATACTGCCTCTACTGACAGTCACATTTAGCGGTAATAAGTACTAACTGCCTATATAACACGGTGGTGCAGAAGTTGCTATTTTGTCTTCTAAAGTGTAATTTAAGAGTTCTTTTCTTTTTTTTTTTTAAAAGACTAGAGAATCCTAGGTTCCTCTGAGCTTCTCTGGAGGATGACAGGGTGTCCACCTTAAGTTTTCACATTCCTGTTCTAACGCCCGCCGTGAGGTACCATGAGGCAGGATTTGAGGGCATTACAGAGAGAAAGGGGGTCCCAGAGCCAAAGATTCTGAACCCTTGCCCACCCCACCCCTAGCCAGCTGTGTAGGGCAGAAAACTGGTAGCCTCCTTTATGTTGCTGAATGTTCCAGAAAAGATACCTTTTAGGAAGAAAGTAGGTTATCATTACAGGCAAGGGCTAAGCTTGAACAGTTTTTAAAAAAATCAACGTGTATTTTACCACGTGGCAATGTGGAAGATGCTGGAAGAAAACAAGCTGGCCTGCTGGGTCGCTCCAGAGCGACAATGTTGGAAGACCAGCTCTAATTATGCCACGTCGGGCAATACCTGGCGGTGCCCGGAAAGGCTCCTAGGTACCTGCCGCCCAGGAAGCCCTGGTCCACAGGCCACCTCCATTAGTCGGCTCGTCACAGCCGGAAAAGCCTCGTCTCCTGCATGGCCCGAGAGCGCGGCCCACAATTATCAGACAACCTGTATGACTACCACACATGTATTAAAAATCCTAAATGTTACTTCATTTCAGCAAGTGACACTGACACTTAAAACTATCCCATCTTTGATTCTGATCACATTTGTTTCAGTTTCTGCCTTTAGAATTTCAATTACAGGGAAATGCCAGTGGATAGTTAATGCTGACTAAACAAATGCTAAAAATAGAGCATTTATTACCTATACTGTGAAACCAGATCTAGTCGGCTGTCTTCAGGGTCAAGGGTCATGGTTTACTAGGGCAGGATTTTTAGGAGTGTGTCCATGGTTCAAAGTGCAAAGTATGCATTTTCTCGACGACGCGTACTACAGCTTTAAAAAAGGAAAATCATTGTGTACGTAGAAAAGTATCTGACAACTGCTAACAGAATTCCTATTAGAAAGAAGTACGCACTGATATTAAATTGAATTCCAGACACCAAAAGCTTCCCTGGTCTTGTCTATTCCCATCTCTGGAAGTACAGGAGGCTGACCTTCCACGGGACCAGCCATCACTAGGAAGGTTTGTGGGGGTCCGGCAACAGCAGAGGAGGGGTGCCAGGTTTCACGTACTCTTAGGAGACGTTCCCTTAGCCGTGGGAGCTCTGCATCTAGCAAAAGTCAAAACGTGGCCCGGGAGCAGTAGGCACAGCGTAAGCTAAAGGCGCGTACGTGGAGTGACGGACAAGAGCTCCTGGGTTTCCGTGTTGCTGGGCTCACCAGCGATGACATCCCAATCCGCCCTCCGCATGCTGGCAGGGCGGGGTCTGGTGTGCTGAGCGGCCATCCTTCCCCAGCCAGCCAGCCGGGCAAACAGACCAGCAAGCTCAGCTGCTGCCATGCTCTGGAGCCTCCTCAGATCACACCACGCCCTCGTGCTTCTTCCGAAATTAACAGAAAAAGAGGCCCCAAGGATGCAGAAGACGAAACCCACCGCCAATGCACTTCCTTTCTAAACCAGCAAGTGAGTGAGGGGGACTTCCATTCAATCCAAGAGCCACCCACCCACGTTTAGAGCAAGCCTCCAGAATATCTGGATAGCATGGGAGTCACACAGGATGGATGTGGTGCAGACGTACGTCACAGTCACCCGCGGTGGTGAGGGACGCACTCTGAGTGCTGGGAAGCCTCCACTCACTCCCTCCCTTACTCAGTGCTGAACAGTCAGGGCGCTCTGGTCTCTGGTGACCGGGTCACTTCCTGGGTAAATTAATATTCAGGGCCCTAGGGTTTATTTGTGTTTTACTTGTCTATTAGTTGGTATCATTTATTTATTCGCCATATATCCGTATCTACCGAGTGCCAAGCATGCCTCAAAATTCGGACGCATTTTGCTACATCCGAGCACCTCCTGCTTCCTGCCTGTTCTGTGGCTGCAGGGACACTGGCCGCCACTTCTCATCAGGCCATCCTTTTCCTCCCGTCCTCTGACACACACCTGGCGTTCACCCATGGTACAGGGCTCTGGGTAGGCTGGCTGAAGACAGAAGGCGTCAGACAGCTGGTCCCAGAGGCCAATGAGGTCCACGAGCAGCGACCGTGGAAAAGTCACCATCACCATGATTTTCCAGCAACTGACTATCTCTGTTTCAGTGTAGCCAGTGTTGATGGCAACCACGAGAAACCGAGCGTGTCCTTATTGACAGAACTTCCGCCAGGGATGTGACTTCTCTCAGGGCCACTCCTGATGACATGCAGGGACCCTGAGACTCTTTCTGAACTTGGCAAATAAGGGTTCCAAGTGCAGAAGGCAGAGCCAGTGGGGAGCGCGGGATAAAGCAAACAGCCAAAGCGCGTTGCCCTGAACCTCACGTGAAGCGCTCTCATGACCACTGTGTCCCTCTGGGTGTCCACTTCCGGAGGGCCCTTCCCTGCTTGCCATGGGCACAGCCAGATAATCTGTTTTGCCACCAACGAAGCATTCAATGTGCCTTGTTATTAAAAAGCGAGGCAGATGAATGAATGGTGGCAACACAGTTCCATGAAAGGACAGGGACGCAAGAGAAAATACACATTCTGAGAGGCATGTGGCCATGGGCACTGGAGCTGGACTGTGGACCTGCCTCCTTATCTGAGAAGAGGAACTAATTACCCCTCGGGCATTCACAGGGATTTGAGGAAGATCAGGCGAGCGCCACGGCTAGGCACGCTGCACACACAAGTGACTCCAGGGGAGCACTCCTATGAGGTCAGCGTGTAAACGGAAGCAGGCTTACCGCAGCCACATTAGTGCTGTCACATTTGTGACAATGAGAGCAGAGAGGCACGTCCTGGCATCTGGAGGGTGGCTCCCATCAGGACCTGACGACCCCATGGGGACCTTGCCAGGGCTTTGGGGGAGTGACCTGAAGTTCCTTCCCAGGCCCAGCGGCACCTGGAGAAATGGTCCCATGGCCACAGCCATAAAGAAATGACCAGGAGGAGATGCCCTGGGCTGGCCCTTCAGCGGGCTGGACATGACATGTTTCGAGGGATATCAGGGCTAAATGCAGACTTAATGTTTAAGAAACCAAAGGAGAACCTGTATTTACAATCTCCACCGTGGGGTGGCATTCATGAAGAGACCCCCCACCCCAGGACCTTCCTCCTTCCACGGCGGTGGGCAAATAAGTCCGCACCAAAGGCCCATCTACTCCAAGCGAGTGACGCGAGCTGTGAGAAGAGCGCGGCCACAGTTCACGGAGAACCTGACGGTTAGTGGCGTCCGTGAATCACCACCCCAAATGTAAACGATGTGGAATGCCAACAAAGGCTGGAGGTATGGAGGAGTTGGGGCCATTTCCCCCATTTTAACACCTGCTGGCCCTGCAGGGAGGGGAGTTTTATTCAATTGGAAGAGGAATGTATTTCAGTGTCAGACCTGATTCTGGTTGGGGGCTCGACCTGGCACAGCTGAGCTCCGGGGCAGCCCGATGCCCAGGGCACAGCGGGTCCACTCGTGTCAACACCAGGCCTGGGCCTGTGCATGGAATAAACACTTGCTGAGCAGCCACAGGGCTGGGTGCTGGGGACCCGAGCGACCCACACAGATGGGCGCTGCCCTCCTGGAGCCTGACTGCACGCGGGCGCTGGGCGCCGCAGGGTGGCCTGGGACTCAGGACAGGCCTGACCTCCTGGCTCATGAACCCAGGGTCCTCGTTTCTCTGCGTCACATGCTACAGGTAAGATAACCCTATTGTTTTGTTATCCAGAACCAGAACACACTGCCTGACAAGTCCTTGTGTGGACAAGGGGAGATAATATTTGAAACCAGCACTATTCCAGAAAATCTGCAGGTCGCCTGTGTGTGCACTGTGCCATCAACTGGGCTAATGCACCTGACGACCCAGCTGTCACCTTGGAAACCAGAGGGAAAGACCCTCAGGAACGGAGACACCCGGGGGAAACCTGGAAAGGTGAGGGCATGGAGTCTGCCGGGGGCAGTGGGTGCACGGTCGCCCTTTGCTGTGAGGCTTTCCCAAGGACACCAAGAGTGCGTGTTTCAAATGGGACAGGCGAGCGAAGCAGCCAGATAAAACTCATTTGCGGGCCGGCCGAGTGGCGCAATGGTTAAGAGCTGCCTTGGGATGCCAGAGGGCCCCAGTTCGGATCCCACATATGAGGGCCAGTGACACTGCCCTCCACAGCTAAGATGCTGAACA
>NW_017731795.1:134414-144898 GCF_001890085.2 Hipposideros armiger
TAGCTAGCGTCCTCGGGTGCGTGCCAACGGCTTCTTCACCCGGCAGCCTGGGTGTGGGGGGCCAGGGACCCCTCCCCTGCTAGCCTCCGAGGAGCCCTGGTTGGGAGGGAGCAGGGCCTTCCCCTCCCCACGGCCTGGGAGCAGGCACCGGCTTGTCTCGGCAGGGAGGGGCAGGAGCGGGCTCTGCAGCTCCCGAGGCTTCTCTCCAGGCACCTGGGCAGCGCCAAGCAGTCACAGGGTGTGGCAACCTCTCACCTGAGGCCAGTAACAGAACAGTCTGTTCCTCCAGCCCCTGGGCGTGGTGACAAGCGCCTTGCCACGTGCCGTGGTGCCTGAGAGTTTCCATTCCAGCACATGATCTCTTACTCAGAGCCCTTGGGGTCAGGTAGGTTTCAGAATTCAGATAGTCTCAAATTTTATAAAGGCAACATGTTGCATAAATCGTGTATAATGAACACCCCTGGAGGGGCCTGGGCAAGCACCCTATAATAGTTTGTATAGCAAAATGCATGGAGATTACATTAAGTAGGATAAATAAGGACTATAAGCAGCCAACATCAGTTTAGTTTTTGCCAGCGTATGGTTTTGAGCATGAAAATGTGAAAGCCTGCGCAGTTTTCCGAGCCCCCTGGACTGGACAGCTGGCTCTGGGGACACTGGGGCACTTCCGCGTCCTGCCTCCTCCGTGGCTCTGATGGCCACTCCCTCTCCCTCCAAGAAAGAAATGGATTTGGACTAAACAAGGTGGTATAGTTGTGAGGGGCAAGAATCATACGCCTTACTCGGATGACACGGGACGCTGCGGTCAGCTCTACACATTATCTACAAAAGCAGGAGTGGACTTGTGCATGCAGGCCCAACCTTTGGCGAGGCAGAGTAAAACAGGCCGGCGGAAGTCTCCCCAGTGGCCTGTTCAGGGTTGACGGAACTGCGCACTCACAGGTGGAGGTGCCTCTGCAGGCCTTCCTGATTCCAGAGCCTGTGTGCCCAGGTTCCAGCGACCTGCTCCATGAGGTGTGCAGGGCGGGCCGCACGCAGGTCGCATTGGCCTCCCTGTACAGAGGCGGAAGCAGCACAGTGACAGAGGAGGCCGTGTCACCCGTGGTCACGGGCCTGGGAGGAAGTGGAACCAGGACAAGAGCCCAGGCCTCAAATTCTCTAATGAACTCTTATCCTTACACTGGCCATATGCACAGCCCTCAGGACTGCAGACGGAAGTATGTTCTGCCCGACTCTAGTCCTGCCACGTGGTTTGAGTGACCGGGGTCAGCTGAGCTTTAGAAACACTGCTTCTTCCTGTGTCCCCCTCCAGAGGCTTACATGCCCCTTAGTGGACGAAAGCCCTCAGCCGTCTGAAGGAAACCAGATTCACTTCATTTAACCCACGTTTCCTAAATGCATTTGAACATGGAACCCTTCTGGCCAGAGCTCCCGTCAGCATCAACCACTCGAGACACCGATGAAAGGCCATCGCGTCCCAGGCTTTACCTCGAGTTGAAAGTGGCCTGTCCATTTGGAAAGCGTTTCACCTTGACGGCTAAAGGAGAAGCCACCATGGTTTGTGGGGAGACCCACGTGAGGGGGTGCACTTTCCCACCCCCCCCCTCTATCTCTGCCAGTCACGCGGGGCCATCGCATGCACAGCCCAGGCTCGCCCCACTTCTGTCCGTGAGCGGGGCTGAGCAGCAGGCGCACACTCGTGGCTGTCTCGTCACTTACGATGAAGCAGGGGCACCCCGCCCGGGCCGAACGCTCAGGAGCAACACAAAGCACTGCGTCTCCCCAACTACGTAACCTCGGCCAAGCGGCTTCTCCTTTCTTCAGCTGGATCCCCACGATTGTAAGAGCAAGGGGGGCAGGTCAGAGCCCGCACGGAGAAGTCAGAGGGGATCGGCTAGAAAGAGAAGCGGTGGTCTGTCTCCGAGGCAGCCGGGAGGCAATGTGCAGCAGCGATGAGGATGAGCAACTCCTGGGAGGCCTCCGTTCAGGGGAAGGACGGGGCGCTGGGGGTGTGTGTACGGCAGGACCAGCGAGGTTTTGGCTGCGCGTGGAAGACGAGCAGTTAGCTGAGGAGGATGTGCCTCTACCTGTCCAGTGGGGGCTCTGAACAGACGAGCACCAGACACACAGCGGGGCGGGGTCCAGAGAGAAGGGGCCAGGGGCAGTTTCTGTCCTCTCTGCAGTAGCACACTGGGTCTCACCTGAACTTTTCCAAGTTTAATATTCAAAATACTTAACATGGCACCCAGCACTGATCAAAGCGGGGAAGATGGGACACTGATGGCACCAGCCCCACTCAGGTCCTTTGTCCACGAATCGCACCAGCTTGGTGCTTGGCCCTTGTACCGTCACTAGGGCTGAGTCGTCCTTTAACAGTGCAAAGGCATCCCACCGCGGCCATGCCATTTAGCAGGCAGATGATGCAGGGCGCTGCCAGAGCACAGAAATGACTTGGGGGCAGGTAAGGCCAAATTATAACTTCAAGGAGGAAGAGTTTAATCTTAAGTTATTAATTCTTCTCTACTCTGGAATTGCTTAAAATATTTTCTGTCAAATGGCTTTCCCACATGTGACCATGACCCACAATAAAGACTTGGATCATTTAACATGGTGACCCAGCGTGTGCACAGACACACCTAAAGCAAACAAGTCCGACTCTTACCTTGACGGTATGCACTCTCATATTCTCTGCTTGATCTTATTCCATGAAAAAAAAAAAACTTGTCTCCATCCATGGAGTCAACTTTATGACTCACCAGTGGACCACAATGTAGTTTGGAAAACAGTTTCCTCTGAGGAAACAGCAAATGTTCCTGAGCCTCCATTTTTGCTCTGACCAGACAGGCAGGGCACAGAGGGCAGCTTGGGTCTGTGATCAGGAGAATAATTTTTCCAATGCAGTAAAACCTTCTTTAGTGAGACTTCACTAAGTTGAGGCTTATGTTCATTAGAACAAAGGTTGGATAAAGAAGCAACATAAACAAGATGGCATGAAGAATATGACAATCCCTTAGGAAAATAAGCTTTTGGGAAGAAACTCAAAAACCCTACAGTGAAAATAATACCCAAATAATTGATATGTTCAGTACAAATAATTCTTACTTACACATTAAGTCGTGTCTGCTCTATGAGGAATTTTACTGGCAGCATTCTAATTATACAAGTCTGAGTTACAGTATGGTCACAAAAGTAACCACATTTCTTTATAAATATTTTATAACTTGGAATTTTAAAAAGTATATCATACTTCCATTCACTAGAATGAAGACAAACTGCTGAAGTTCCCCTGCAGGAGTTTATACTGTACAAGTGCTTTTAGGTTTGCTATTCAGAATATGTACACACATTCCTATAAAAAGCTGGGCCAATTACGTGGGATAGTAGATAACAAAAAAGCCCAATTTCACACGATCCCTCAATAGTCTAGTTAAGACAGTGTCCTGTTGCCTAGGGAACAGGACCCAGACGGGCTGTGCTCCCAGAGAGGACTGAGACAACGTGCTGAAGAAATTCCACAATGGAGATGGCGTCCTGCCCCCACCCCATCACCCACGTGTGTCCATAAGCTTCCCACTGTGCTGCACAGAGGGCTGAAAACGGGTCTGGCAAATGCCGGGTTGCCCAGGGCTTTGTGGCTTTCTCTGAGCAGGGCCTCCCTGGCCAGGCAGAGGTGCACTGGGAACTCCCTGAAGGGACCACAGCAGGACGCCTGCCCAACTTCTCTGACCACAGGGCTCTTTTTATCAGACAGGATGCTAGGAGGCAGGCTTTAGAACTGTTCCCGCATCTCACAATGGCATTAAAATGCGGCCTGTGTGAACTAAGCTGACATTTAGCTACTTGTAACACGTCCCAGAGGAGGCCCTCAAACGGGGAGAGTGGCTGTGCGAAACGAAATTTATCAATGTCTCTCTCACATGCTTTACGGCAGTAGCTCAACATGTGGTCCCCACACGGCAGCCTCACTTCCCCTGGGAACTGGGTGGAAATGCACAGTTTCAGGCCGACCCCAGACCTACACAGCAGAAAATCCACGGGCTGGGCTGGCAATCTGTGTTTCACCCACACCCAGAGATGCTGACAGGATAAGCAGCCTGTGCTCTAAGGTCACAGAGCTCATGGGAGGGGCAGCCCCAGGAGGTCCCGTCACCTCCACCTTCAGAAACAAATTAGGGGAAAATCACTACTGCACGGCACGATGAGGCACCTAAGACAAGGCCACAGTTTTAATACATGTTAGCTAGCGCGCGCGCACACACACAATGTAAGAACTGGCCCCCTGCCCCACCCCACGCCCACCCAGAACGACTGCCTCCTGAGGCTTTAGGCGGAGGGGAGTGAGCTGGTATTCTCTGAATGTCTGCGAGTGGCACCATGCAGAGGCCTTAACCAGCCTTTAGCATATTAAATCGTCTGAAAAAGATATTACAGCCTCATTACAAGATAGGAAACTGAGGCTCGGGCAGTGCAGGTATGTGGCCAAAGCCACAGAGAGGGTGTTTCCACCCTATGAGAGGTTATGATTTTAAACCAAGAAGTCCAGGCTCTAAGAATTTAAGTGTTTCCACGATCACACAGGCAGCAGGTCACAAAGCTGGGACTGAACCCGCTTTCTGCCCCCAGCTCTGTGCTCCCTGCCCCCCACTGCAGAAGAGAGGTGAAGGTGGACACCCTCAATGCTGTCCCTGCAGCCTGCGGGCGCCTTGGCGTGTTTTGGGGGGGAGCAGAGCCCTCGCAGGGGCGATGGCTGAGGCACGGAGTCACGCAGGGTTGCCAGGGAATGGGGACTGGGAAACGCAGAGGTCTGAGTGCTGAGCATCAGGGAACAGGCACCGCGGGGGGGCGTCTCCTCAGTCTGCCCCGTGTGTTCTCATTACATGTGAAAAATGAAAAGCGTGACTAGGGCTGGCAGTGATGCAGGCGTGCGGTCGAATCACTTAAACTAAGCCACGCATTCATCCCACACTGGAGGCACAGATGGGGTTCGAGCCGTGAGAATCGCTGGAATCCAGGCCCTTAGAAAGTTGTCTGATGTGAGTAACACTGACACACAAGTCTAGACACATGGTTTGATAGCACACAACTCTAAGAAACATAGGATGAGGGTTCTTTACCCAAGGGGCTCAGGAACAGAAATACAGGCTGCTGTAAACTAGGTGAGGGAAAAGCCAACCAACCAACCCTATAACTTTACTTTCATGAACGTCTAACTGATATTTAGCATTTCTTTCCTTACGAATTCAGGCAGCAAGACCCCCGTTGCCTTAGCAGTATCGGTAACTTTTATATTCCATCAGCGTTGTTGCAGGTATCTTGAAATATGGCTTGCATTCGTCACTACTTCAAAGTGACAGAAGTGATGAGACCTATCATGAAATCTTGTTATTAAACTTTTAAAGAAATAAATATATCATAATTTAACATTTTGATAACTACATTTCCTACTTGTTACGGCCAGAAAAGCTGCACTATGAGTGCACAAAAGCAAAATCAGGAAAAACAGAAAGAAAAAACTCAAAAGGATTTGGAAAACGAGAAAACACAGATATGCAGACTGGAGGACCTCCTATTAGGAGCCTGGGAGTCTCCTGTGTAGGTTTCTTTAGTTGAGCCTCAACTGTGGCCATAAGCTTCCTGTGCCCACAGTGAAGGGAATTAGCAGCACAGTTGCTGAGCTGCTATTTCTAGTGGAGAGGGAGGGAGGCCCCAAACGTCGAATGCACGGAGGCTCAAGCCACCCTAGCTGGATGTCCCTGGTTTGCTCCTCAGAAGGCTGCTGCTGTATCTAATACTACAGGACATCCGTGAAGTAATGACAGTGGCTTTAAGTGGCATTGCGGTGACCTCCAGCCCGTGCACTAATGCTCCCACCACCTGCAGGTGACGCTCAGGTGCCTGCATCTCAGCTGTGCCTGCTCCACTGCCCCTATGGGACACCGAGCAGAACCCTGAATCGTTACTGGGTTCTCACAGCAACATCTTCTGACCTTGAGAAGCTCAGGCAACTGGCAGTTGTTTGTCTGTCTTGTGGGCCATTTAATGGGCAGTTCCTGAGGACCCAGCAAATGTGCTTATGAAATAGGTGCGGGGTCACATCTAGGCAAACAGCACCCCACAAAAGCAATTCACAAGAGTTCATTTTAGAGGAAGCAAAGGGGAAATGCTAAGAATTAACACAACTGTCGGGAAGCGAGGGGTCACTGAGGGCTTCCTGGCAAACGGGGGCCAGTTTTCCAATGCTCCAGGAAGAAACAGGGCAGGCTGCTGCAGGAAGGGACGCTCTCCTGCCTTGTCCATCATCCATGCCCTTGGCCATGAAAACTCACCGTGGAATTTGAACAGGGCAACCGCACCGAGGTATTTATCACTTTCTTTACATGTCAGCTTGTCACATTTAACAATTAGTTTGATGATCCCAAATTGGACCTGACAAGCTGCCTCCTGATACGGCCTGGATTCAGCACAGATGAACACCGTTTTAACTTCTCCAGCTGAGGATGCAAGGATCAAGCCAGGGTCGCTTTCACCATTTCCATACCACTCAGCGCAGCGTTCACCTCACAGCGACAGTGCCCCACGTAAAGAGCTGTGGCTACTTTTAGGAAGCGTGGTGTCTCAGCGTTCTTACGGAGCATTTACAGTTTTCAGAGGCGAACAGGATGTGAGGGGGAGAAGCAGACACTGAGCGCCATCAGTGGAGAATCAGAGGGAAAACGAGCCTGAATAAACTCTGAAATTATGTCGGTAGGGAAACAAAACTTGATTGAAAGAAACTGATTTACAAACATTTTAGGAACACAATGTGCCAGGTAAACTCCCTTTAAGTCTGGACATGTGTGGGTAGCAAGAAGAAATCTTTTCTCCTCGACCCCTCCAGCCCCCACAGCAGCTGCTGACTCTAACCGTGTTCCCTGCTGCATGTAGGTCAGCCGCTGGTCGCCATACCCCACCAGGCCCAGATGCCACGGGGTGTACTAGTCACCCTGCAAAAAGCCGTCAGGGGAAAAGGACGATGTCTCCATGACGATGCTTAGCCACTGACAACAAGCCCTGCCCATGCCCGCCACGCAGCGGCTGACGCCCGTGCAACTTCTTGAAATTACTATTCCCCACCACCCTTTAAGGGCTGCAGTTACGAAGGAGCCCACAGAACGAAATGTCAATCACAGAAGCCGCACAGCAAGACATTCAGTGTTTGATGTACCGAAAAATCCTCTTTACACGTCTTTATGCCTCTGGCCACGGCAGCCACGAAGTCCTGGCCACTAGAAGGGACAGCCATCCTTCAGAGCCATGTCCCTTGATGAAATGTCAATGCCAAAGAAATATAGACAAATAGGCCTGACATATCTGCTGCCTTGCCTCCTTTCTTGTCATCACAGTGTCCTCTAAAAAGAGTTAAGCAGTAAAAAAAAAAAAAAGCACTAAACTACATTTAATCCCTCTTAAACAGTACTTATAACAAACCTTAAGCTAATAGAAGAGGGAAATACTGTATTAATAGCCCACCAGATCAAAAAAATTAGAAGAATGTTAAAAACCATGAAAATTAATTCAAGCCTACACACACACACACACACACACACACACACACACACCGTGCCAAAAAATGTATACACATTTTAAGAAAGGAAAAAACTGTATTAAAATTGTAATAATACATATAACAAAAGATGAATACAAGTCATGTGTATACATTTTTTGACATCCATATATATATATACAGAGAGAGAGAGAGAGAGAGAGAGAGAGAGAGAGAGAGAGAGCGGGCAAAAAAATGTATATAAGTGGACACTTTGGACAACGTTGCTCAAGCAGTAGTTTGCTGTAATCACAAGTGTCTGGATGCTGATGGTAACCATTTTGAGCACCTCTTGTAATTGCAAAAGTCAAATGTGACTTTTATTCATCTTTTGTTATCGGTATATATTGAGTATTACAATTTTAATACAGTTTTTTCCTTTCTTAAAATGTGTATACATGTTTTTGGCACCCTCTGTGTGTCACGCAGTGCAGCTAGCTAGTGGTAGCGCCGGCCCACCCATGTCTCCTAACTGGGTCTTTCTATTGTACGCGATGCCAATTCGGTGGTTGCAGAGCCTTGGAAATCACACTTAGCTCCTCTGGGTCATTCTAACAAGACTAGTGTTAAGCCCGTTTCCTGAGGGCACTGGGAGGGGAATAACAGATGAGGAATGGAGGCCCTTACAGGAACGATCATTAATACCCACGCAAGAGATAAAACGAAACAGTTCTTGAGCATTTTTAGTAAAGAAAAAGACAGCATGCCACAGTCACTAATTAACACATAGCACTTTACAGGGAGAGATGATATTGTAGGCTCTGGGCCAGACACTAAGGCATAAGAATAAATGTGTGACACCAGGCTCCTGCCTCATTAAGACCTTGGTCTAAGATGGCTATGTTGTGTTACATGTCATTATCTTCATCTTCATTATAATGCTGAGCTGTGACACGTTTGATGCTGACAGAGCTCCTAAGGGTGTATGAAAGGAGACCCCTGCTTCCTCTGGGCTTTAGGGGACTGTGTGTCATCTGAGCTCATCTGCCAGGTGTCCATCTGGAAGAGGAGTGAAGCAAAGGCCGAAATACAAACGGTGCATTGTTTGGGTGCAGAAAAAAATGGAGGGCATGAAAGTACACCCTGGAGATTTGTTCAACAAGCCACACAGCACAGACAGTCTACTTCCTTGTGCTATCCTAAAAAGTCACATAGTAATTTCTAGTAAAAACTTTAAGATGATTTAAAAGCACAGCACCTATGAGGTAACTTATAATTACCGCAGGAGCTAATCCACCCCAGGGGACGCAGATGGCCTCAGTGAGGACAGAGCCATCTCCCCAAGTTTCCCGAGGACTTGATTCCGTTTTCTCATCTCCACAGTCTCGCGAAGTCCCAGCCACACCACAGGAACCCCGAAAATGTGTGCCTGTTATTAATTCAAGTGTGCTTTTCTGTCTCTCCAGGGCGTGCAAGTGCTCACTGTTCCTCATTCTGTTCTCACCATGAAAGTCCCCTAAGAGAAGTACACTCATCTACAAACCTCATGTTACAGACGAGGAGTCGGCCCTGAAAGTCAGTGCCTCACCTGGGACCACCCAGCAGCCACAAGCCAGGACCTGGGGAGCCCCAGCTCTGGCCCCCAGCTTGGGACTTTCCCATGCTAAGCTGCTGTGTGCACATTTCAGGCCAGCGGAAGGCTACCTCTTGGAAACTATGTGTGCCCAAATGGCTTGATTTTGCAGTTATGAGTGTGGTCTAGGATAAGAAAGAAAGCTAAGAAGATTAACAGATAAACTGACAAAAGGCCCAGCCTGAGTTGGGTCAAACTCCACACTTGTCTTTTCTGGTCCCTGGTCCCCTAAGGGAGGACTGCCGACTCAGTGACTCAGGCAGGAGCCCTGGTGCTCACCCCAGGCCTGGGTTTCTAATGCCTTTCGTCCAGGGACAACAGCGTGTGGGCACCAAGTCCAGCTCTGAAGGCCTAGAAGATGCTCAGGCTAGAGTTCCCTCCTCCTCCTCCCAGGAGGAGGGGTGGGGGTTCAGTGGACGCTTACTGACCTGAGCTTACCCCGCTCTTTTCTCTCCTTCAGGCTCCCCTCTGCCCCAACAAAGTCAACAAGGGAATTTTTCATAGAAATCCACCCTGTAGGTTCAGCCCTGCCAAAGCTGGAAAGGGTTTGCATTTGTTTTTATCCATAATCACATTTGGAACCTCTGGCAAATGAAAGCAGACTCTTCCATTCTTTAACAGCATTTGTTTTGCGCCCATGTGGCACCACCCTTCCCATTTAAGACTTATTATTTCTTTTTTCCACTTAAAGTCATAATGAATTTAGTAGCCATGAGTCATTGTTTTTACACGGATGCCAACCTCCTCTAATTGTGCTTTTCTGGTGCGATTTCGTTTCTTGGCAGCTGACTTTGGGAATCTTTAATCTACGGCTTCTCAGATTGAACTGGACCCCATCTTGGTGCCATGTGTCTCTCACACCCGCCCTGGGGACTTCCTCAGGGGACGGTCCTTTTCCTGGCTCTGTGGCTCCTGCCATAGAGATGTGACGGCTTGCTGGAGGGCGGCTGCCACTATTCAGGCTGTGGGGCTAGTGTTGGTGGGGATGCCCTCCTGGAAGCCCCTGCCACTGCAGTGACTCCAACACCACAGAGCTTGTAAAGCTGCAAAGCTTGAGTTGACAGTTGGGGTAGAAGGAAACTCACAGAAACTCTTTTATTTTAAACGAGCTTGAATGGAAACCAGTATTTAGTACCGTATTTGCCGGCGTATAAGACGATTTCTTGGCCCTGAAAAATATGCCTCCAAGTGGGGGGTCATCTTATACACCAGGTACACTTCAGATAGACTGCCCATAGTGCTTGCCCCATGCCATAGTGGCCTCCCGATGCCCGCCCACTTCATTCCACATACCGTTCAGGCATCAGCAGCGCTGCTGGGTGTATGCTC
>NW_017731795.1:147833-152484 GCF_001890085.2 Hipposideros armiger
CCATTCTGTAGCATGTGACAAGATTTCCTTCCTTTTTAAGGTTACCTAGTATTCCACTGCATGGGCATACTGCATTCTGTTGACCCATCATCTATGGGCATTTGGGGTGTTTCCACCTCTTGGCTATCGTAAACAGTGCTGCTGTGAGCATGGGGGTGCAAATATCTCTTTGAGACCTTGCTTTCAAGTCCTTTGGATATATACCCAGAAGTGGGCCAAGACTTCTTCTCAACATGAAAAACTTTGTGGACCTCTACCCAATAGGTGTTCTGCTTTTGGTATCCAGACCCTTCAAATCTTTAGTGAAAGCTGACCCCACTTGGGAGCACCTGGGTTAGGTGGCCTCTCAGGCTGTGTGCAGCTGTAAAGCTGACGATTCTACGAGAACTGCTTGATGATAACACCATCCTCATGGCTGCAGTCCACATCCTACCTTAGAGGATGCACACAGCCAAAACCCAGAGCACACAGCCTGCCTAGCGAGAGCTGAGGGCCCAACAGAATATGCCCGCAAGAATAATTTTCTTCCTCAACACCGACCCTCCCTCATTCACTGCTTTCACCAGCGGAATAATAAGGAGTAATAAAGTCAATAAGTTAACTATTTTACTTTTAAAGAATCAAAGTCTAAGCTAATTATTACTGACTCACCAAGTACGGTAGTCCCCCCTTACCCAAGGTTTCACTTTCCATGGTTAGAAAATATTAAATGGAAAATTCCAGAAATAAACAATCCAGAAGTTCTAAATCGCATGCTGTTCTGAGTAGCATGCGGAAACTGACACTGTCTCACTCCGTTTCCCCCAGGGAGGTGAGTCACCCCTTTGTCCAGCGTGTTCACGCTGTGTGCTGTCTGCGCTGCTGGCATTGTCACTTAGTAGCCGTCCCAGTTATCAGCCGGACCCCAAGGTGCCACCGTGCTCGTGCACAATATCCCTTATTTTACTCAATGGCCTCGAAGCCATTCATAACTTTTATGACAGTACACTGTTATAATTGTTCTATTTTATTATTAGTTATTACTGTTAATCTCTTACTGAGGCTTATTTTAAATTCAACTTTATAATAAGTCTTCATGTATAGAAAAAAAACATAGTATATATAGATTTCAGTACTATCCGAGGTTTCAGGCATCCACTGGGGGTCTTAGAACTTACCCCACAGATAAGTGGGGACTGGTACATATTTTCTGAATGCTCTGTGTTCTGAGACAGTGGCAGTCAATGGAGTTGATTAAAATAGAAGGTTTAAAATTTTCAGGCATAGTAATTTTAATGTAATAAATTAATTAAAGGGCTCGTTTCTATGTATTCTTACATGTAGCATTCTATGAAGTTATTATTACGTATTTCATTCTATAAAATCAAACCACTGGAGAGTTTATTTAAATTCATTTGACATGTTTATGTGATAAGAAGACGCTCATGACAAATAGTGCAACCCTCTGAGTCATGCCATAAAAACACGAGTCATCGGTTCCGCGAGGCTGACTCCAGTGCAGAGGCGCACACGGCGTCTGGAGGGGGAAACCGATGGCTCCATTTCCTTCTGATAAAAGGGGCTCCCAGCGGAGGGAGTGCGACAGCCTTGTAGGGGGCTGGAGGCTGGTGGAGGGAGAGGGAGCAGGAACGGGGCGCTCTGAAGCTCATCAATCACCCTTGGTTCCAGCATCCGTTCTGGAAGCAGATGTCGCGCCAACACCGCCTCCCAGCGCGTTACCAGCCCCGGCACTGGAGGCAAGCGGGCGCTCCGGCACTGCCCTTCTCACCCCCAGCCTAAGGTGTCCAGCCGGCTGCCGTGACATCTGGATGCCCATCTGCTCCTCCCTCTGCGGAGCAGCGAGCTTTGGGTTCGCTACCCGTCAGACTCGCAGGACACCAAGGATTGCCGGCAAACCACCAGAAACTAGGGGAGGGGCCTGGGACACGGTCTCCTTCACAGCCTTGGGGGCACCTCCATCTTCCAGCCTCCAGAACACGGAGACCAAACATGTCTGCTCTTCTCAGCGCCCCAGTGTGTGGTACAGACGGCGGCAGCCCTGTGGTGGGTAATACAGCATCCACATAGTAAAATAAAAGCTCTTTCAGGCAAGAGTTGTCAGCGGGCGCTGAAGGTAGCAGGTGAGTCAGCTGAGCAACAAATACTCGCAGCACTGTTGCAGCCGTTCTCAGACACGCGCAGAGAGGCAAAAAATTATAGCCACTGATGCGCAGGTTCCCCTGGGAGGTGGGACAAGATGATCCTCTGCCTTCTCACTGCAGCTTTTACATGGGAACAAGTGTCCTTTTCATGCTCTCCGTGGTATAGACGCTCTTTGTTGTACAATTAATAAACATATTGGGGGAGACACACAGACTATGCATTGATCCTGTTTCTCTGCAAACGTTCACCCACCAATCACAGCATCCATCAGGGGCCTTGTCGCCAACCATCACTGTGCCGTCCGCCTGTGCAATGCTCCAGTTTCCCCCCTCCTCACACATCCATTCACTGGAATTCTGTGAAGAGCTGTCCCTTCTCCTTATGTGTGTGCTCAGTTATTTACATCAGGATGAACTCAGGGATGTTCCTTCTACCCTAGGGTTCTAATCCAATACTGTCATTTACTTTGTTGCCAGCTGTCCCCGCTTTGGCCATCGGGAGCCCCTCCCGGTTGTCCCGAGGCCTGACAAGCCCCGGTCCTCTACGGCGCACTGCCTCATGTTCTGGCATGACAGTTATCCCCGGCTCGCATGCTCTAGGCCTGGAAGTAATCAGCTCTCCAAAGAACCCTGGTTCCCTTGATTGGGGACGGTGGTTAGAAACCAAGCCCTGGGCCCTCAGGACGCTCATGGCTCCACGGGTGTCAGGAGTTTTCGGCTCTCTCAGTGAACACACCAACCTAATATAACCCCAGTACAGGTATATACACTAAGCCTCCCCCATCTGTATTTCTGTATGTATGTATATGTCCGTATGTGTCTACTATCCATCCATCCATCCATCCATCCATCCATTCAAAACTATTAGTTCATGCTAATACTTTCAATTCAGACTCAACACCACGAAGTTCATTTTAGTCTTCCTTTCCGATCTGTAACTCTTTCNAAGCTGGTTGCCAGAATGTAAGCAGGGACAGCACAGTAGCAGGGTCTTTGTAATCAGACAGATTAGGATTCAAACCCTACTCCTGTCAGCTCCTATCAGAATGACCTTGGGCATGTCCTTAGCCTTTCTCAGCAGAGTTCTTCACCCATGAAATGAGGGTCCACTACCTCCCCTGAAAACTGTGAAGACAAAATAATATACACACACACACACACACACACACACACACACACAGCACCTGGTCTAATGGTGGCTTGTATTTGTCATTATTTGGCTGTTAGACTTTCTGAATAATGCTGAATTGCTTATTTGATAGCAGGGACAATCTTCTAAACTTCTCATTCCCCAAAGCCCAATTATGATGAGACATAACCATACACTCAACAGGCTGAATGACACATACCTTGAAAACAGACGAAAGGGTGATGGAAAAACTGCTCAGTCCCGCCCTCTGGACAGTTCAGGACATCAAGCGCTCTGCGTTTTCCAGGAGGTCCCTTTACGCTGCCCCCTGACCAGCAGTCTCCCCATGCGAGTCTGTCTGCCTGTCAAAATTCTGTAAGTGCTTCTAGATTCTGAGAGTCTCAGGTTTCCATGTTCATTTTACAGCATGTTAATTAACAACATTCATGTCATTTACTGTCCTAGTTTCCCCTCACCTCACAGAACTTATCCAGTACAGGAGGCTATCAACAGCCCCTTCTCCAAGGGTCTGCTTCCCACTGAATTCATGCGTAGCAGGCTTAACCTTAGCTGCAGAGGACAAGCTACCCTGTAGGTAGGAATGTTGTTAAATACATGGAACCAATTAGTACTCCTATAATAATACTTAAACGTTATATTCAACTACCTTCTTGGAAAATATATGCCCACATCAGAACCTGCATATTTCTACTCTATCATCTCAGCTTTCCTTCCCTTCATTTCCTACCTCCCACGACACCCCCCTAAAGAGTAAACCGCAATTATCAGAACTTCTCTGCATTCAGTTAGACTGGCCCAAGAGGCTCTAAATTTCATTATCACCATACTGAGAAAACCTGCTACAAAGGAACACTTAACAGATGTCATTTATAATTTTCACTCTCCCACTTTCAATCTTTAGTCCTGACTTATATAAATTCAAAGTTATCCAGAATAAAAAGTTAGTGGTGGCAGTCCAACTTTTTGGAAAATTCTTGCAAGACCCCAGACTCTTTCCCTGGTGGGCTGCAGTCCTCCCGTGAGGCTCTGCTGTGTAGAATGCCAGGGGGGCTGCAGCCCACCGCCTTCCGACCAGCACACCAATCAACCCATAATGATTGTGCCTTATTTGCAAAATCCTCAAAGCCTCAGGCTTGACCATACTTCTTGAAGCCATTCCCACAGATTCTATTCTGGCAGAAGACTCATCTTCCCAGTGACCCCATGTCAACAGTGGAGCAGGGTGCTTGGTTATCCTGGTGATCGGCGCTGAGCGTGACTGAGTGAGCCTGAACACACTCGTGGGCTCATGGGCACGCTGTCTGACAGGTGTGCTTGGTGACACATGAGCAGGCACCTTCATTTCCTTTCTTCTCCCCCA
>NW_017731795.1:157219-165174 GCF_001890085.2 Hipposideros armiger
TTACACTAACCATTTGTATTACAATTAGGGTCATCTGTTACTGTTTGTATTCTGTTTGCCTATCTCCCACATGCTGGGTGGCTTGAATTGCATGCTTCTTTTTCGGGTATGTGAAACAGGGCCATGTCCTAATCAGAGCTGTACAAACCACTGAGCTCAGAGCAGGGCGGCTGCCTCTGCGTCCTTATTACCCACCCCCAGTTCCCCTTCCTCTACCCCTTTCCCCCAGTCCACACCCAAACCTTCCATTTCTATGTTATTCTTCCTGTCACCTGTCCTTTTTAGTACCTAGACCTAGCCTGATTCATGGTAGGACCTCAGTACATGTTTGACACTAAACTGTTTTCTTTAGTGGCTCCTACTGAATCCTGAAATCCATTCTATGCCTACAATTTCTCCTTTACATAATGAAACCGGGTACTTCATTTCAACTCACTCAAAAAAGGCTTTGAGGAAAACCACGCTTTCCTGAATTGGGTCAGCTCTAAGGTGGGCTCAGCAGCCACTCAGGAATGTATTAGGTAACAATAATGAAGCTTATTTCTCTGCTTGGATTTGAAGAAAGATAAGTAACTAGAATTCAGCTTGATGAGAATTCTTGGGCAACGTTTTCAAATTTCTGCTAAATTCTCCCCCACCCCTCTTAAAAAAAAAAGTAGCATCCAAAAACAATTTGGCAGCATAGGAAATTATCTGTAAATCTCTAGAAAATTACAAGACTACAGGGATTAAGAATAGCATAAATGGTTATAAGAAAAATAATCACAAGTAAAAGTTGTGGTTTTGGTGTTTTTGGCCACATAACAACCTCTTCGATGCTCCAGTTGTTCACTTTCTCTATAATCAGTGTTTGATTATCAGATGAATGAGGGAGGAGCCACCAGACGTGACTCAGTGAATGGGAAGCCAGTTCAAACACCTCAGGAAGGAAAGCAACGAGTTCTACCAGCACAGAGCCAAGGGGGAAACTGGCATCCGAGGCTATGCACTTATTTTCAAATTGAGAGATACTGGATCCAAACATGAAAACATAACACTTTAGGACTAGGGTAACATGGATATGTTGACATCGCATGCTATGACATTTCCAAGAGAATAATGAAATGTTTGGCAAATTTTGCAAATAAATAGGTCTTTCCCTATGTAAAGTATTTGCAGTCTCCTGAAACTTTGTTATAAATGGGTGATTAGACCACCTACTGATGGCGAGGCTACATGGGTGGGATTATATAAGCTTGAGAGATGTGGAAAAGGTTATGAGTAGCCCCTGAAGCAGGGGCTACTTGACCCTAAAAATACCCCGTCAATTCAAAGGGCTTCTGTAGCATATTAGAGGCATGGGCTTCCCAGTGAAGACAGACTCAGGGCTGAATCGCAGCCTGGCCACTGACTGGCTATATATCTTTGGGCCAGAAAACCTCCCTAAGCCTTGGTGTCTTCATCTCTATAATGGGCATATGATATCAGCTGATAGGTGGTGTGAGCTTTAGACACAATGCGAAGCACGTGGAAGTGCCCAGCACAAAACAGGTGCCCGGCTGGTAAGCACAGCCTTGTGGCTAAGAGCAAGGGCTCTGGGCCCAGCTGCCAGTGCTGGAATGCTGGCTCTGCCACTAATTCACTGTGTGACTTTGGAAAAGTCACTTAACCCCTCTGAGCCGTTGAAATGGGAGTGGTAATGTGGGATGGGGACAATAATCAATAACCAACTCTGAAATAGAAATGACAACAGAGCAGTTGCAAGGAACCAATGAATTAATACATGCAGAGCACGTAGGACAGGGCCAGACTCATTGCCCTCTAAAATATCAGTGATGATTAGCTAGAATTACTCAATCACCCCACCAGAAAAACGGGGCGTGGCCTGGTGGTGGAAGCAAACTGGTATGCGGAGAACCAGGCCAGTGCAGGGGTTTGGAAGGGGTTGTGTTGGCAACATATGTCAGTAGCTTAGGAGTCCACAGATGCTGCCCCATTGGTCCCTGGCGTGTCAAGTGGTTTCACCCAGAGCAGTCAAGAGTGAAGCCCAAGTCAGGGGAATACGAGCTAAGACACCCCCAAGGTACACATTACAGCCATGCGGCTGCAGGGCACAATGTCAGACCCATGCACGTGGGCCATGCAGCCCCCACGCTGCAGCCAGCCGGCCTCCTGCATCCTGGTCCACAGAGTGCAGGGGCTGCCCCTTCCTCTCACAGCCGTTCATCCTCTGGCATAGTTATTTAAATGGCGCATCTCTGATGAATGCTGTATTTCACCTCACGAAAAAAACTCATAAAGAAAACAAATGGGTTGTTCTGGCTTTATTTCTAAACATGCTAGTAAATTACCATCTCTCATTGAACTGACACTGCGTTACGCAGGAAATAGCTATTTGTACCTTATTCCACTTAAACACACACAGAAAAGCATGTTTCATTAACTTTCCAGGATCTTCTTTTTCCAGGAAATGCTTTGTCTCTCATTCACTCTCTTTCTTCTTAAGAAATAGCTGAATATGAAAAAGAAACAGGTTTCCTAGTGGACAAATTACTACAGGCCCACATGCTCTCATGCCAGATTCTGAAGTCAGGAGTTTTCTGGAAGCTGAGTTTCCTTGTAACTGGTGTGGAGGCACAACTGGCCTGAACTGACCCAAGTCTGGAAGTTTGAAAAATGTGTCTCCCTTGGTGTGATCATCACACAGATTACAATATGCTGCCCGAGCCCCAGTGCGGAGCTGGATGGAAGGTGCACTGTTTTACTCTCCAAAAATCTGTGTCACTCTCCTGACACCCCTAAATTCTTAATTCTGAGATAAATCAGGCCCCAGGGTTTACAGATACAGGACTGTGGACCTCTAGGAGTTTCTGATACTGTTATGTTCCAAACACCATTTTGTGAAAATAGCTAGGGAAAAAGATAATGCTAGAATTTTGTTTAAACTACCTTCTTCATTTAAAACCAGAACTTGGGCTTGACCCTTCAGGTTGCTAATCTCATGATTTAAAATGGACAATAATCACTCAGAAACTTAGCCCCAAATTTTGTCCGTGCCTCACAGGATGGCACGGTAACTCCTACCATCCGAGGTTCCACAGAAAACACCCAGAGGTGCAGCACATACATAAGAGGACCTGTGGGGCCACCCAGAACACACACGTCCTGTTTTGGGGCACACGTTTGCAGGAGCTACTCTGCTGGAAGCCCGATCGGCTCCGGACCCCAGCAGACCTGGGTTTCAATTCCTGCCCCCTGAGCTTGCCAGGTGCACGACGCGGGCCATGTTAGGGCCGCTGTGGACTTGAGTATCCCGCGTGTACATCAGGACACTGCCACACTACTCACGATTATGGGGCAGAGCTGAACTAAGCGCCCGGTCCACAGCGTAACAGGCTGGTGGCTCTCTACACCCTTCCCACACTGTCTTTGCTCCTCTGACGGAGACATCTCTGGGGACAAGCTGTACGCAGGAAGCTTAGTGTTCACTCGCTTCCAAGTGGACAAGCTCACAGAGGTGCCACCATTTGTGCAGCAGGTCTGTTATTACAAAGCGGACGGAAACAGATTTGTGTTGAGGTCCGTGAACCAAACGTGACATCAGAACCTCTGAGGCAAACAGGTAATAGCGGAGATGAGGGAAACGCAGGGGGACAGCCATCCAGGCCCCGGGGGACTGGGGGCAGAGGCGTCCCGTAAGGACACCTGGCTGTGGCCGCTGATGCTTCCATGTGGCTGAGGAGCTGGGAGCCAGATGCTCGGAGGCCTTTTCAAAGGTCCCAGCTACTGCCCAGGTTGATGGCATGCTCAGATGCCTCATACCTCCCGTCTGGGTACACAACGCCCACAGAACGGTTAGGAAAGGAAAAACACACAGCAGGCGCCACGCACGGCCCAGAGGTTATCGGGAGCTCAGAACAAACGTTAATGTTTAACTGAATAATGGCGATTGTGAAACAGGCTTAAGATTGGCCAGAATTCTCCCACCTGGGGCTTTCCCATTCTTGGTCGTCCTTGTCTTTCTCTTCTTTGGTGTCGCCAGCATGTGGGTGTTTCTGCACAATTCGCATTCCACCGGCTTTCACTAGAATGAAAACAAAGGGGGCGTGTGAGGGGTGTGGAAAGGGGGCCACCAGAGGGCTAGAGGAACCACCCCAAAGGTTTTGGTTGCCCATGGCCACCAGTGAGGCCAGATAACCTGGCAATGACAATGACAAACGACAGAAGTCAGTGTCATTGGGGGAATTCAGGGTGATACGCCACTCAACGCTCTCTTTTACTCCAGATCCAGTTAGAAACTCCGCAAGGCTCTTGTTTGTTTGGTCCCTTTATAAGTATGTCAGAGAGCGCACTGCAGCCAGAGGGCAAGAGAAAGCGGCTGCCTGCTGACGCTGTGTGTCCTGATGCCCACCAAATCCCTGCCCTGTGGTATTTTCTCAAACACCGACGCTGCTTTTCCTTTAAATCCCGAATTGTCTTGCATTATTATTTTAAAATTACAGTTGACATACACTATTATATTAGTTTCAGGTGTACAGCATTTATAGTCCTTACACAAAGTGATCACCATGATAAGCCTAGTCCCCATCTGTCACCGTCCAGTTATTACAGTATTATTACTATATTCCCTATGCTGTGCTTTACATCCCTGTGACTTATTTTCTAACTGAAAGTTTGTACTTCTTAACTCCCTTCCCCTTTTCTGCCCATCCCCAACCCCTCTCCTCTGGCAAACATTAGTTTGTTCTCCATATTTATGAGTTTGTTTGTTTCATATTGTTTTTTAGATTTCACATATAAGTGAAATCATACAGGATTTGTCTCCAGCGATACTTCTGGTGGGGCAATGCAGCCACAGGTGACATGGGACAGTTGCTTTGCCATCAGATGGCCGTTAAGGTTTCTGTGTCAGCCTTTCCCAAACTGTGTTGTGAAACCTTAGTGCTGGCAGATGTTAGTTTAAAAGTTTTTTCATACACAAGTCACCCATTGAGAGCGTATGGTTTCGCCTATATTCAGAGTGGCACACCCACTGCCACAGTCAACTTGAGAACATCTCCATCATTCCCTCTCCACAGCTCCTAGCAACCAGTCATCTGGATTTGACTATTCTGAATGGTAGACATAAATGGAATCACAAAATATGTAGCCTTTGGTGACGGGCATCTTTCACCTAGCGTAACGTTTTCAAGTTGTGTCCAGGTTGTAGCATTGTCGGTATTTCATTCCTTTTATGGATGCATAATACTTCATCACGTGGATAGACCGCCTTTCTTGTATCCATTCATCTGCTGATGGACATTTGGGTTGTTTTTATATTTCGGCTATTATGAATAACGCAGCCATGAACAATGTGTGTACGAGTTTCTGTGTGGACACATGGACACACACCTTCATTTCTCTGTGTATATACCTAGGAGTGGAGTAGCTGGGTCACAGCGTCTTTACCCTTTTGGAGAAATGCCAAATGGCTTTGCAAAGCCACAGCACCAGCTTCCATCCAACCAGTCTGAAGGTCCCAGTTTCTCCAGTGCTCGCCAACGTTTGTTATTATCTGTCTTTTTAATTATAGCCATCCTAGTGGATATGGAGTGGAATCTAATCACAGTTTGCTTTCTATTTCCTTAATGGCTGTTGATATTGTTCTGCAAGAAAAAAGCCAAAAAAATGTGGATTCTAGAATCTATTAAGTGTGGCAAATGCTAGGTTAAACAAATTAAATGGGTTTCCTCAAGATAAAGTTTCTCATCCTGTAGTGAGGGGCACAGAGCAGGCCGTCTCCCCAACGCATTTGGCCACAGAACTTTTTTCTTTTGCAGTAATGGGGTGTGGGGGTGGTGGTGATCAACCTTTAGGACTGCAGTGTTCCTTGGAATAGTTTGGAAATGCTGGCCCCATCTCCAAAAAGCTGACGTGCTTTGGGGTCAGCAAGCTCTTCCATGTCCTCAGCTACAATACAGGGTCTCAGACTCGGCCCCTTAAAGCCTCACTGCATCCTCCACAGAAAGGGGAGAAGCTTAAATGAGAAGAGGCTGTAGAAACCCTAACCCTCAGTGTGATGGCGTCTAGAGGCGGGGCCTTTGGGAGGCGATTAGGTCATGAAGTTGGAGCCCCCATGATATGGGATTAGAGTCCTTGTAATGGAACCCCAGAGAGCTCTCTTGCCCTTTCCACCATGTGAGAACCTAGAGAAGATGGCTATCTGGGAACCAGGAAGAAGCCTGTACCAGACATGGAATTGCTGGCACCTTGATCTTGGGACTTCTAGCCTGAAGAACCATGAGGGCTAAACTTCTGTTGTTTATAAGCCACCAGTCTGTGCCGTGAACAGTTAAGGCAGAAGCGTTTGGTAGCTTCCGGCACAGGCGAGTTCTTGATAGAAAGTAGAACTGTGTCAACTACACTTACCAGCCCCCAGGCTCACACGCCTCGTCCTCCCTTCTCAGGACAGCGACTGTGTTCTGCCATCACATAACACAGTCAACTTGTCAGGCCACATCCTCTGGCCTTTCAAATTTGGCGGGACCCTGCTGAATTAGCAAAGTCCCCAACAAGCTTCTTAATGATGCTGTAGAACAGGAAGGAGAATGTGAAAACCCCTGAGGCTCACACACTTATTCATTAGTGTTCAGTTTCCCTGGGAGAGCAGGCCAGCCCCTTGGCTTCGGGAAGCTACATGGCCAAAGGTACTTAGCAGCGGTCTATCAGAAAAAGGCAAAGGAGTGCCTTACTCATGTCTCATGTTTTTAACGCTTTTATATATTTAAACATACTTGTTAGACATACTTGTCTTATAGGTGTAAATCCAATTGTTTTATTATCGGACATCCTTGGTAGTCTAATCCACTGTCTGTTTTTGGCTGCTGACTCTTACTCTTATTGGGGTGACTGTGGATTATGAGCTTGTCTTCAGGAGAGCTTTGTCTGTGGGGTCCCTCTGGGGCCTGGCACGCAGGCAGGATTCTTTTGGAGAGATGCTATACGTGCTCCTGTCAGACCAGCAGTACAAGCACCTGGAAACCTTTTCTACGTCTGATTCCTCAGGAATTGCCAAACAGTATAAACCTGAACGCACAGCCCATGTAAAGGCAGGCCTGCATTCAGATTCTCAAGGATGTTTTCTCTCCATCCAGAGCCCAGGCTGAAACAGACTAGCTTTCTCCCCACCCCACTGGCCACACTTCTTTCTCCGCACTTTCCCCAGGGATTTGGCCTCTGAACACCCAGCTTTCTGCTGGGGTCTTAGGTGAAATGAGGCCATTGGGGCGGGCCCTAACCCAGTCTGACTGGCGTCCTTACAAGAGGAAGAGCCACCAGGCCACTCCCTGCCTCCGTGGGCCCAAGGCTCTGCTAGCTCTTCTGCATTTTGCTTTCTTCTTTGGGTGTGGCTCTTAGGGATTTCCCTCACTTTGGGCTCAGATGTTTTTTAAAAAAGAAGAAAACAAAAACACCGTTTGCAGATGGCTTATCAGGATTTCTCGGGTTATGTAATATGCCAACCCTGAAGAAATGGAGACTGAAAACAAAATTCTATAGCACATTTAAGATGATTCCTCACTCCATTGAAATGTAAGATTGGAGCGTTATGAATGCTTTTTGCCCAAGGAGGAGGCTGGGAGAATTGTACCACAAAATGTCCTGTTTTTAAAAAGTTCGTTTTGCTCTCTCATCTATCCTGCCCCATCCCATTCCCATTAGAAATGGATTTAAAGTGCTGCTATGGGCTGAACTGTGGTCCCTCCAAATTCTTATGTTGAAGCCCTAACCCCAGGACCTCAGAATGTGACTGCATGTGGAGACAGGGCCTCTGAAGGAGTGATTAGGTTAAAACGAGGCTGTTTAGGTGCAGCCCTGATCCAATAGGATGGGTGTCCGTATAAGAAGAGGAAGAGACACCAGGGAGGCAGGTGCACAGAGAGAAGGCCACCTGAGAACACAGTGAGAAGCCAAGGAGAGAGGTCTCAGGAGAAACCAGA
>NW_017731795.1:165394-171259 GCF_001890085.2 Hipposideros armiger
AAAAAAAAAAAAAAAAAAAAAAAAAAGATCTCATCACTTCAACTTGGCAGACATAAGACTTTAAAACTGTAACTCATAGATGTTTTCTATAAACTAACTAAAAGTAAAAACGGCTGTGCAATTAACTACAAAAAAAACTGATGAAGAATATCAAGGCGATGTTTGAAATAACTGTCATCTGTAGCTCAGGGTGGCCTGTCTGCTCCTCTGTTGAAGTAAGCCCTCATGTCAGGGCTCAGTCTCCCTGCAATCGCGCCTTATTTCACCAAGTTTATAAAAACAATTA
This sequence comes from Hipposideros armiger, assembly GCF_001890085.2. Classification (NCBI taxonomy): domain Eukaryota; kingdom Metazoa; phylum Chordata; class Mammalia; order Chiroptera; family Hipposideridae; genus Hipposideros; species Hipposideros armiger. The sequence goes on from NW_017731795.1 coordinate 165,681, forward strand.
ACTATATCAATCCCTCCCAGTATGTGTGGTGATTAATGCAGCAATAAAAAGTGGCAATAATAATAATAATATTGAGACAGATTCACTTTAACTTTCAATACTGCCAAAAACTATAATAACACATATTTATAGCAATTGTTTCATCGCTGTCACTAGAACTCTTCATTTGTGAAAATACAAAGGCAGAATTATTTTTGCAGAAATCTTTGCGGAATCTTTGCAAATATGAGTATTTGTATGGGAGACATTTGTAAAACATCTTGGAATTTTGTTGTGCTGGTTGTTACTCAAATGAGAGCTTTAAATATATGCTCTACTGTCATCTATCTTATTAAACAGGTTTCAACAATCGGCATCTGGCACTTGGAGACACCTCCCGTCTTCAAGTCCTTGGTGCTTGAATGTCTGCTCACCACCGTTTCCTCCCATGTAAAATGGAATGACACCAGGACTCGACTCCCGGATCGTGCAGGAGTGAGACACCCTATAGCGTGCTCACCACCGTGGTGCTCCACGGATGGGGTCAGCTAACTGTCACGAGGAGAGCCGTCAGTGTATCAAGTAAGGAAGCTTCTGGAGCATCGCAGATACTGGACAGTTCTTTAACTTGGCTGCTCTTTCTCATCTGGCTATGTGCCAGGCAGCATTCTAACCAGTAGCCCTGCACCCTCCCACTTTACAGTCACCCCATGGAGTAGACCTCCAGGCATGAAGTGGGGGAAGCCAGGGCCCCCGTCGTGCAGCCAGGGGCACAGGGCTGGGTCTGACCTGGCGACCCGCACCCTGAATCCCACCCTGCAGGCCTTTCCTTCAGGAAACGCAGCATCATTGCTGGGCAGAGAAACAAAGCTACGGCCTACAGCAGGTCTGGTTACCCTGCCACCCAGGCGAGGGAAGAAAACATGTTTGATGTTCAAAGTTCTCTGCAGAGCAGCTTCCTGTCCAAGGGGCAAAGGGAGCGAAGGACGCATCCTCCACTGTCAGCCTCTGCCAGGTAAGAAATCTCGAGCAAGCAGCTGACGACATATCGTCCCGTGGTCGGGCAGCCCCTCAGGAGTCAGGGTGCCTTCTGCGTGAGGGAGTCACTGCTCACGCTCAACAGCAGGCTAGAAAGACCCACCACTGGAAGACGGGCAGGGGGATGAGTGGGGTCTCCCCAGGATTGCTCATGACTGCAGGCGCCCCAAGAGCCAGGGTGCAGTTCCCAGCAGGGAGAGGAGTGGCTGTGAATTCGCATAAATACCCCCCAAGGGCTGATTTCAGGCGTTGGAGCCAGACTCGCTAGTGCATGCCATCTTTGTTCCTGCCTGAGAAGACAGAGGTTACGTCTAAAACACACCTTGGAAACGCTACCGTCACCCTGACTGGAAGCTTTTGAAAAAATGCAGTAACTAAAAGGGACTCTCTTCTTGGCTGGCATGTCGACAGCAAAGGCAGCCGGAAGCCTCCCCTGTACCTTCAAACGCTGATCAGTGACGGGATGAGGACACGGGGGCCACGGTCAACAAACCTGTGACTACAGGATTAATAACACAAAAACTAATAGCCTCCATTCCTAGCAATAGGGTGACATAGAGAACATAAAAACCTTTCTGCAAGAGATAATTCAGGAAGAATTACCACCCACAACCTTTAAAATGCATCCTTAGCTCGTGTCTGATAATTAATATTTAACTAAGAATTGAATTATTTTGAAATTACTAAAGAAAGCCAAGTCGTCTATTTCTCATTTTACTTCCAATAAGTACAATTGTGCTTCTGTTTCCATTTGACTCATTCTAGAGGGATGTGAAGTCTACTTTTCGTAACCATATGTAATGCTCCATTCTACCACAGATGAGATTGATGAGAACTTGACTGACATACGGCTTTGGCTTCCCTGGGAAACAGAGGGAAACGGGGCCAGCAAAATGTGTTTAATAAAGAGATGTCATCCACATCACGGCCACAAACTCACGAAGACTGGCAGAAATGAGCAACAGTGTGGCTTACAGTTCTGTCCTCCTTTCTGCTGAGGTGCCCTAGCACTGCTATGAGCTGAAACAGAACCTCCCTAATTCTAACTTTGCTATTCTGTAGTTGCAATGGTGCTCATAAAACAAGCAGTCTCAACCCATTTCCCCGCAGATGTTCTGTAGTCAAGAGCAGTGGAGAGGTCTGAGGTCATTAAACGTGACGACTCTTACAGAGGACGGCACGATGCAGGTCACCAGCGTCCATCCCCCTTCGGTGACAGTAATGGTGCTGAGCGTTTGCACAGCACTGTTCCTCCACCTCCTCAGAAGCCTCCCGAACATCACACTTTGGGAGGAGAATGGGAGCGACGGGCCCCCCTGTTGGGAAGGGCTGCTGAGGTTCCAAGAGGCAAAGGCCCACAGGTCGGTCCCCCTGAAGTCTCTGGCTCAGGGGAGTCAGCAAGGATACTCCAAACAGTCCAGTCAGTTTATAAAATGGAGTTGTCCTCTTTATTCCAACTGTAAGGTGACTGCTAGTTAAATAACTGAGTAAATGCCAAGTGCTTGGAACGGTCCAGTGAAGGGGAGAATAGGCCACCCCAAGATGCATTATTTTGAGCTAATTCGGAAACAGCTGATTAAGAAACAGCAGACAAGGAAAGCTCTGGAAAAAAAAAGAGAAGCTACCCTTTTGAAAGGGCATTCACATTTATCACGGAAATCTCCATTTGTAAATGCCTCCCTCTGTACCAGGCAGGGAAGGATGACTGTAAATCACAAGAGTCAAATCTGTGTAACAACCTTCTCCTGGTTTACCTTTTCCTGGAAACCACCCATAACCGGCTCCCCACTCCCCAACATTTTCTTTTGTCTTTAGTTGAAATTGGCATTTAAAGTGGTGGCTTGGAACATTTCCGGGAGTGACTCAGTTTCCCTGGGTTTCTCCCACATACAGAGGAGATATACATGTTATCAAACTTGTGTGTTTTTCTCTTGTTAATCTGTCTTTATTACAGGGTGTGGGGGGAGTGTCTCAGCCAAGAACCTCGAAGGGTAGAGGTAAAATTATTTTTCCTCCCCTACACCAGGCACGCTGTGACACCCAGCAAATGTTAGTTACTATTTGCACTATTATGATGCTGCCTGAACTGGCTGCGAGTCCCACCTGCATCACTAGAGCACGCTGGAGGCAGCTCAGAGGTAGAGGGACCAGGCAGGGCCCCAAGTGCTGCAGGGAAGCCAGAGGTGCTGAGAGGCTCTGCAGAAACTCATCCAGCAGCTGGCTGAGTATTTTGTGCCAGGCCCCGGGGATGAAGACAGCGATACGCCCAGCCCAGGAAGCAAGGACAGGAGAGGCAGCCAGGTGAAGGTAAGCGCGACAAGGAAACCGGATGTGGGAATGCACAGGAGAGTTTCTGGTTCAGACAATAATGAGAAAACACAAAAGAACATGAAGATAGTCAAGGAAGAGACTTTTATTGTTTCCGATTGAGGATTTAAGCGCAAGTCTGTGTTATCCAATTTAAGCACTTAATGAAAGCGTTCCTGAAGTTGTCAAGGCTGTTATTTTAACCTAAGAACTGTGCTCTTGGCTATCCTTGATGATTATCCTTTACTATAGTGGGTTGATTTTTTTTCCTTTTAACATCTACTCTGCCTACTCTCACCTCGCCAGAGTAAACAAGAATACCCTCAACTTTCTGTCACAGGGCTTTCCCACAGGGTCCTCTGTTGCACTGGGTCAAGTGGGCCCGAGGGGCACCGCTGGGAGGCAGAATACCGCAACTGACCAAAGGCCCCTGTCTCACCTGCACCTCCGGCCAGGATGCCAGGCGCTCTCTCCAGCTCCGGCCGAGTGTGACTGGCCTTGGAAAGCGGGGAATAACAGCGACAGCTCCTTAAGCAGCGCGACCGGGGCCCCAAAGGCTCAAGTCACTTGAGGGGTTTATCTGTGGCTTAACCGCCCTTGGACTCCAGTTCTGATGGACGGAAGGGGTGGAGCGCCAGCGTTTCAAGGGGCAGAGGCAGCCTTGCTCTGCCTTTCCTAGATGGTCTGGCCCAAACCTCCCATTTCATAAATTAGGAAAACTGAGCCCTGGAGAAGCGCCGGGCTTCCAAGCTTAGAACACAAGTTCACTGCTACACCAGCACAAATTAGTTGGGTCCTCCGTCCTTTGCATAAATAAGCGATTTTAACTTGTAACTCACAAAGCCTAGCTGTTCTCAACCCAAAGAAAACCAGAGTCCTTCACGGATTTTCTCCCAGGGGGTTCCTGTGTCCGGTTCATGTCTCTGATCTTAGACACCTCCACACAGGTATGTCTCGATATGCAATTCTGTCACAACTACTTCGATTTGGTGTCCCTCGGACCATATGCTTTCCTGCCACTCATCGCCCTGGCACAGGGGAGCGTCAAGGACGGTGGCCTCATGCAGAGCTGCCCAGGCTGTCGGCAGCTGGTGGGGGGCAGCTGCTGGGGCAGGAACTGAAGATGGAGTTCTCTCCAAAGGACATCTCTTTGAGGTACTTTTTCTTTTCTTTTAAGTAATGCAACACAAAGGCCCCCCGAGCCTATTTCCCATGGCGGTGGCACTCCTTTCTAAAATCCCAAGCCGCTCAAGTCCCCAGGCATCGGATCGCCATTTCTCTTCCCTAAGGAGGTGGCACAAAGGGGCCACACCGAGCAGCCACGTGTCACGGAGGCTGTCCTCCGAAGGCCCCGTTTATGGCACGAACGGCACCATTGAGGCGACGCGGCTCCTGGGACCCCGCGGCCTGTCATTCTCTCCCAGGGTCCTTCCACAAGTCCCCGTCCCCCGTGCAAAGGTGAGCAGGGACAGCCGGCGCACGGAGCCGACGGGAGCCGGGCTCGGGGGCGGGAGGAACCGAAAGGTGACTCCGATTCAGCTTTTCTAAGAAACAGGACTCTTTCCTGGATTTAACTTCCTTGGCTCAGAAGTTAGAATTTGGGGGGGGAGAAGAGAAAAGAAAAAGAAAACCGTAACACACACACACACACACACACACACACACACACACACACAGACACCCCCCCCCTTTTGGAGGAAAAAAAAGCTGATGTGAAAGACGCCGCGGGGGGAAAAGTCACGTTGCGCGATGAACGGTAAGCAGCAGTTCCGCTCCTTCGGGCCTGCCGTCCGCACAAACGCCGTCGCCCACAACCACTCATCCCCACGCTAATGAAAAGCACTTGGCCTTTCCTCGTGGCGGCTGCTCGCTTTTCCGAAACGTACGCGTTCTGTGTTCACACCGCCCCCGGTTTCCTTCTGGAAGTTGTGCCACGGGGCTGACTCGAGTCCCTGCCGTTCGCGCGCAGCGGCCACGGGCTCGCGGCGTGCGCAGACGCTGCAGACATTGGGCCTCGCCGCGCGGGGCTGACGACCCGAGAGCCCCACGAGTGGACACGTCCCCGCGCCCGGGCCGTGAGCCCGGGACTCCCCCACCCGGCGCCCCACACCCGCGGGGTCGAGCCCGCCCCGGGGACACGCGTGAGGACAGAGAGTGGGAACGAGTCAGTACCGGCGGGCGGGTGTCCAGCTTTCGTCTCTAGCTTCCCCTCGGGCGGCGAAGACATGGCGCGACTGCGTTTCCGAGGGACCCGG
>NW_017731795.1:171949-176919 GCF_001890085.2 Hipposideros armiger
GAGGGGCAGCGCTGTGAACCCTGGAAACCTGGACAGAGTTCTCGGAGGGTATGCGCCCACTCTGCCATCTTTCTGTGGCGATGGATCATGATTCTGTCCAAAGCTGACCCTTGGCTCTTGTGCCCTGGATGGCATCCGTCTCTGCTTCTCAAGCACTTGCAACTGCAGTTATCCTCCCCTGAACCAGCAATCCCGCCTTGGTGGGTTAGCCTTCAGACGTGCCCAATACCTTTAGAAAAGGAAGCACCACCACCTCTCGTGGCTGTACATCTACCGTTGATAATACTGCTGCTCAAAGAGACTGAACACTCACCACCCTCACTTCTCAACCTAGTCCAACCCCTCTGGTTATCATCCAGCTAGCTACGCAGAGGCTGCTCCCAGCCACAGGAAGCCCTTTTGTCAAGGACACTTATGAACTCCATGCTCCCCGATCCAGTGGCCACCCTTCCACTCTCATCCTCCTTGACCTCAGCAGCCCTTGACCTCGCTGTCCCCCTTCTCCTAGCTTCAGGCATGCCACATCACTACCTTGACATCCAGTGTTGGAACTACCTTGGCTGTTAACTCTCAGTCCGGCTGCTTGGCTCCTCTTCTAGATTTCTGAACACTTGAGTACCCTGCAGCTCGGTACCAGCCCTCGTGTCTATCTAGACTTTGTCTTAGTGGTTACGTGCAGGCCCGTAGGTATGACTGTCATCCAAATGCTTATGGATGCCAAGCCTGCAAACCCATTTCTCAATCCCAGCCCCTTCCCTAAGCTTTATACTCACATCCCACCCCACCTCTTGACCTCTCTACCCAGCAATGTAACACGGCGCTGCCCAGCTGCAGCATGGTGCACATAGAAATGCACATACCATACATTGACTCTGGACTTTCCCCCGACATTTCACTACCGTTAGTGGCAGGATAGCTGTTGGCCAGGTGGCAGTCATGAGTAGTCATCACTGTCTTGCACCCACATCAAAACTTGCAGATGGGTGGCAGCAGCTTAGAGGAACATCCTGAAATTAATAGCGGAGCACTCTTAAGAGACACTGTCATCTCACCAACACTCTTGATGTAGCAGAGTGAGAAAATTTACAGATGCTGACTTAGATTCTGAATGGAAAGAAGCTTTAAGAAAAAAAAAATTAAAATAATGAACATTTTCCTTTTTATGTACGTCCAAAAGTGCTGTATGCTTAGAAAGTCATGTCTTCATAAGTCTAAAAGAACTATTTCTAAGAAGTGTAAAATAAAAATTCTATGTTAGAAAACATTATGCTATTGTTAATGGGCAGCATTTCCCCCCTGATGGTTCATCAAGTTGCATGTTATGAGCAATGGCATCTTCTATTTAATGACATATGGTATTGCTGGGGAACCCTGGGATAAAAGAAGAGCCTTCTGAGGAAGGCAAGCTACCCACCGGCCCTAATGGCCTCAAATACCACTGGGCTGCCCTGAGGCCTGGGAGGATTCTTATCTTTACCTGAGACCTGTTCTGGGCCTACAGTGATAAGAACACTGATGTAACAGCCATGTCTAGTTTTACAAGTTCAAAGCAGAACTTGTGATTCACCTACCAATCCATAAATACCTTCCCATCTAGAATAGATTCCAAACTTCTCATGACTGTGGCACACCTGTCTTGTCAATAATATTCCTGCTGAAGAAAATACTGTTGTTTAAGGAACTTAGCTTGAAAAAAAACCAAAACAAACCAAAACCCATATCTCCCAGTCTCCCTTGCAGTTAGAGGTAGATAAGTGACACAGTTCTGGCCATTGAAATGTAAGTGGAAGTTTGAAGTTTGTTATGGAATATCTGGGGAAATTTTGCATTTTGGATATGAGGACTGCCTTTCCTCCTGTTCATTTCATTATTCACACTTCCTTGAATTTAGACGGAAGGCAGAAGACAGAGCAATCACATTGCAACCACTAGGCAAACAAAGGCATGAAAGCAAAGGTGGCAGAGCAGAAAGATCAGAGGCAGGTGGGACTTGGAGGTTCTGTGGAGGCTCTGCAGAGCAAGGGACCCCACCTTGAGGCTGTTTGGTTGTATGCAAAATAAACCCTTATTAGATTAAGGGTTTATTGTGTGGTTGGTGTCTTTGTGTGCAGCCAAATGCAACTCCTAACACCTGCGGCCTACCCAGGTCCTGCATGGTGGGGGCCCTGCCCACCTCTTGGAGCTCATCTCTCATGCCTCCTCTGGCCACAATGGCCTTTCTGATGTTCCTTGAGGGTGACAAGCCAATTCTTCCCTTCGGGCGTTAGCATTAGCCATTCCCTCCTCTGGAACCATCTCTCCCAGATTCTTACACAGTTAACTCCTCAAGGTAGGCCCTTTCCAAAGGGCCTACCCTCACCCCAAAACTGAAGAAGATAGCCCAGGCACTAGACTCCCATCACTTTGTCTTCACAGCCCTTCATTCTCATCCGAAATTGCTCACCTGTCATCTGGGCGTTAACTGTCTTTCTCTGCTGACTAGCACTGGTCGAGTGCCAGCCCCACAAAAGGAGAGACCTTGTCCATCTTGCCCACTGCGTCTCCAGAACCCCAAACCAGGGTGGGCACAGAAGCAGCGTTCAGTAGAGATTCTCCCCCATGATTCTGGGGCATAGATACATTTAATTTCTCACACTGTCACCTAAACGAAGGGCAACAAGTGAGGACAGTGAATGAAGGATGTAGCACATAGTGTGTAGACAGTATTAATACAGACGGCCACGAATCCTTTCCGACAGTTACTGTCACTTGTGAGCATATTACTCATATTTCTGTGTGTGTGTGTGTTTGTGGGCGGGGCAGCCCAGGCCTAGATGCTGAGGATAAATATCGGGCACCGCCCATTGGAAGCTTTCTATGCAGATGTGCACACTTAATAGATATTATCAGAGTTGCTGAGTGAATAATCTTATTGGAAGCTCACTATAACTCTTGGAGTAAGGCAGGTTAACTCATTTTACCAAGAAAAACAAAGGCAAACGCACAAAAGGGGGAAGACAGGATCCTTGGACTGATGGAGAACAGCGCTGCTGAGTGCAGCTGGGACCGGAAGGGGTTGCCAAGCCCCAGCCCCATTTGTGCCCGCTGTCGGCTGCCTTCGAAGTAGAATTTTGGGAGTCGTTTCCCCTTCTTCTCTATGTGGGCTGTTTTCTAATCCCAAATGGTGCTGAAAAACATGGCGTTGAATCTAAGATACTACTAGATGTGAATGCTGGGAGCACTGGAAAAAGTATTCGAAGAAGAAACAGAAAATGCAGATTCTCTTGTTCACGTGTATATTTCGTAACCTTGGCTGCGTCACGGAAACGTTCTGAGCCTCAGCTTCCTTATCTGCACGTCAGAGGTGTGAACACCAACCTCCTTCGGGGCTGGTGTGAGAATCAGGGCTAAGCGCTGACTGCACGCTCGTGCAGCTCTGCAATATCCCGTCTACTCTCCACGAGGCCCCGAGACAAGGAACCGAGCTCAGGAAGGTGGGTAGTGTGGGGAGACCGCAGAGTACCCAGCTCTCTCCACCATCCTGTCGCATTTAGAGGTGCTTTGTAAACCGTAATAGACCATACAATGTCCTGTGATTACTGCGAAGGCGTTTTCATTAGCATTCATGAAATACACAAATTGGTCCATGGCTTATTAAAATAACTCCGCCTATCAACCCGTTTGATGAACACTGCTTTCTCGTTCCAGTCTGGCCCACACGTTCTGTCCTCTTGTGCTGCTGTCTGATGGATGAGAAATTTTATATTCCTATTCACGACACAGAATTCTCTCCCATTGTTGATATTGCTCAGAAACAGAGGGCAGCAGTCATTCTCAACTTTGCTTTGTAACATCCAGGATGTTTCTTACTATGGTGTGGAGATTTTAAGTAATAGTATATTAAATATAACTTATTTAACAACCACACATACACATATAATACTTGAATAGGATACACATGTCCCAAAGTCAGATAAAAATGTAGAAAATCACACATCTTACGCGCACACACACACACTCCTTTGGATTTTACTGGGTTTCAGCTTGTCAGTCACAGGGTAATTGAGAAGCACTTTGAGGCGTTTTTCAAAAGTCATTCAACACCTAATAAAGTACATGGAGGCCAACTTTAGTCACATAGGAGGTTATCCTTGAGCTAAGGGTATTTGGAGAAAAATATAACCAGCCTGAATTGTGGCAAAATATTCCTCTTATCTTTATTTGGAAGTTAGAAAATAGAAACTGTAAAAAAGATAAGTGCTACAACCGTGAATGCTGACTTCCTACAGAATTGCAAATGCCGTGTAAGTTATTTATGAAAAGTGTGTTTTTGCAGAGAAATGGGCGTAGGGGATGGATCGTTTTATTTCTGGCTCTTTCACTGAGGCATTGTGTGACCTGTACACGCTGCTTCGCACTCTGTGACTGTGGTTCCGTAGTGGAGGCAATACCCATCTTACAGGGGGGTTCAAGTACTTACTCAATATTATGTCTTAGCATTTATCTCCTTGTATAAAATTTCTTACAAGGGTATATGAATTGCTGTAAGTATAAAAAATAAACATGACAAAAAACATCAAGAATAAAGAGACTTTCAGCAAGATAAAATCACCTCAAGGGAGTCTGAAAGCTGAAATTGAAAAACAACATATTTAGGTTAGCTTTTTATTTTTTTTAAAGAATCTATCCAGGATTCAGAGGCACTGGGCCATTATTTACCTCTTACCCCTTAACCATTTTTTGAGAGGCTCTGTAGGTGTGAGTATGTCCCCACTGGAAGAGCATAAGGGAAAGGCAGATGCAGAAGGATGTGGAGCGGCTGCTCCTGCCTTTTCAGGCCCGTGAGCTCTACTCAGACTTCCCTTGGGGGTCAGTGGGGGAAGCAAGGGGAATCTGTAAATGCCTCAGTCCTGGTTTGGGGGTCTCCAGACCAAGGTGTGAGACCCAGCCTGATCACACATCAAATGTGTGACATCGGGAAACCCCATCTC
>NW_017731795.1:178739-179447 GCF_001890085.2 Hipposideros armiger
AAAGATAACCCATGTTTACGGATCAGAAGAATTAATATTGTTAAAATGTCTGCACTACCTGAAGCCATGTATAGATTCAATGCAATTCCTACCAAAATTCTAATGGCATTTTCTCACAGAAACAGAAAAAACAATTGACAGGCTTTTAAGTGACGAATGGCCAAAGATCTCCAATAGGAGTCTGTTGAGTCTGTTAGCCATTTTTTTTCCCTCGGAAGATGCAATAGGCCACATGGATTTTTGACCACTTTCAAATAAAACACATTTTTATGAATACATTTAAAAAAATACAAAAACAATACGCTTTGGAAAACCTAAGTAGCAATGTCCAAAGGAGAATGCAAGCCATTATGTCTCAATGATCCTACCCGCCTTAGAATTTACTGCTGATAATGTTCTTGGTGTGTCCCTCCAGGCTTCCAGAAAAAAAATAGATAAGGATTGTTTTTATCTATCGCATTTTGTAGATTGTCCCTCAGTTTATGTTTGATGTCTCTCTCATTGTTAAACAGGAATTATGTTTTTTTGGGAGGAAGGCCACAGAAGTGAAGTGTCATTTTCATCACATGATATCAATATGACTTATCATTGATGATGTTAATCTTGATTATCTCGCTGATAAGAAAGAATGTAGAACGGATGTCAAGTATGGTTACTTTACAGATTTAAGTTAGTTTCTTGGTGTGTTCAGCTCCTTCACAGGAATCA
>NW_017731795.1:181022-182432 GCF_001890085.2 Hipposideros armiger
AGTTTGACTATTTTGTTGTTTATCATAAAACATTACTGATCGGCTCTGTCAGCTGTTTCCAGAATTTGATGTCTAGAGATAAGGACATTGTTTTCTCCTTGGGAATGTAATCCTTTAACCCCATTCCTTGTGTAACACCAAGCTGTAAAATACTTTAAGAGAATTGCATCAGGCAGTAAACTTACCCTTCGCAAGGAACACTGTTAGTCCATAAATCGTGCCTGCGGTTAATGGCTTAGGCTGCAAAATGGCCTCATTGGCCTTGTATTAATTTAACTCACCACCGTAGATTATATATCTTATGTAAATTCTCTCATTTGTCAGAAGATGTTCAGACCTCGGGGTCTGGTTTTTCTCCTTGCACACTTGCAAACTGTGCATAAATAGAAGGCAGTGCTTGTAACGAATCCGTGACAGAGGGAAGCCTTGGTCTTCCCCGACCTTCTCCACCTGGCCACCCTCCTTCCTGGTTCTGCCTTGTTGGATTTTCTGATACTAAAGTCCGCCCTGTCCCATCAGACCCAGTGTTCACTGCCGACCTTCCCATGGACGTCCCGTGAAGAGCCTGGTAAAAAGGCTCTCTGCTTTTACCCCAGGGTCACTGGTGTTAATTTCTAACGTCTCCACTTGCACTGGGGTGGCTGGAGAACTGAGTGGTGGCCCTCGATTCCAGGCAGCAAGCTGGGGGCTGCTATCATAGTTGAGAGCTAGAAAGGAACCCTACCAGCTAGTCGCGTGAGGTGGCCCTGGTGGACTTATGGCAGCCCTGTGCCTCCCTCGTGGAGTCCCTGTCCTGTTCCTAGCTCCCAGGGTTGTAATGGCAGGATGAGGGAGGCCCGGCTGGCTGCCAGGCTTTGAGGGTAAATCTAGCAAGCTCAAGACTAGGAAAGTGTTTATTGATTTTATAGACTTTATTTCATTGAACAAGTATTTTTGAGGACCTACCCGATGCCAGGCAGTTTTCTAGAAATTGAAGATAAGGTCTTGGCTTTCTTAGAGCTTGCTTATGCTCTGGTCTATTGGAGGCCAAAACTGTGCATAGAGACAAGTGACAGAGGTAGGCTTCTGATATTCTCCTCTGAAACAAACTGAAATGCTGGCTAACTGCCCAGTTTCTGAAGCTTCATGATGTTAATATGTGTGCTCTTTCTGCACAAATAGAATTCCTCGGGACATGTTCTAACACATAAAATTCAGGTGTTGTGGCATTTCTGGTTCTCCGTTCATGTGCGAGCAAGATCCTCCTGGAAGAAACTTGGGGTGGGAGGAGTTACCTTGCGTACACTTTATTCCTTCAGGTATTGCTCATGCCCTGAGCTAGAGTGAGTCTGGGTGAGTCTGCCATCCTCTGGAGCAGGAGTGGACCAGCTTGTCTGCACCAACCAAGTCCAGCCCACCACCTGTAACACA
>NW_017731795.1:183142-186929 GCF_001890085.2 Hipposideros armiger
TGATAATCTCAAGATCCATTCATGTTTTCACAAATGGGAGTATTTCATCTTTTCTTATGGCACAGTAATATTCCATTATATATATGTACCACATCTTCCGTGATCAGAAGAGATTGAGCGCGTTCAGGGTGGTATGGCCATAGGCTGTACCACATCTTCTTTATCCAGCCATCTATTGAAGGACACTGGTTGTTTCCATGTCTTGGCCTCCATGAATAATGCAGCAATGAACATAAGGGTGCACATATCTTTATGGATAAATGTTCTCAGGTTGTTTTTGGGTAGATACCTAGAAGAGGGATTGCTGGGTTGTATGGTAATTCTATTTTTAATTTTTTGAGGAACCTCCACACTGCCTTCCATAACAGCTGCACCAATTTACATCCCCACCAACAATATATGAGGGTTCCTTTTCCCCCATAATCTCTCCAACACTTGTTATTATTTGGCTTGTTGATAATAGCCATTCTAACTGCTGAGAGGTGGTATCTCATTGTGGTTTTCATTTGCATTTCCTTAATAGGTGGTAAAGTTGAGCAGCTTTTCATATATCTGTTGGCCCTTTGTATGTCTTCTTGGGAGAAGTATCTGTTCAAGTCCTCTGCCCATTTTTTATTTGGATTGTTTGTTTTTTAGTTGTTAAGTTGTATGATTTCTTTATATATTCTGGATATTAGCCCCTTATCAAAGGTGTTGTCTGCAAATATCTTTTCCCATTTGGTTGGTTGCCACTTTGTTGATGGTTTCTTTTGCTGGGCAGAAGCTTTTTAGTTTGATATAGCCCTATTCATTTATTTTTGCTTTTACTTCCCTTGCCTTTGAGGTCAAATTCATCAAATCCTCTCTAAAACCATTTTATTGTTTCAGGTCTTATATCTAGGTTTTTAATCCATTTTGAGTTAATTTTGTGAATGGTGACAAGTAGCAGTCTAGTTTTATTCTTTTGCTCGTGGCTTTCTATTTTTCCCAGCATCATTTACTGAAGAGGGCTTTCCTTTTTTCCATTATATGTTTTTGGTTCCTTTGTTGAAAATTATTTGCCTCTGTATGTGTGGATTTTTGGGTTCTCATTTCTGTTTCATTGGTCTGTCTGTTTTTCTGCCAATACAATGCTGTTTTAATTATTGTCACCTTGTAGTATAATTTGAAGTCAAGAAGTATGATACCCCTGGCCTTATTCTGTATTCTCAGGATTGCTTTGGCTACTCAGGGTGTCTGGTGGTTCCATATAAATTTGATGACTTTTTGTTCTCTTTCTCTTAAAAATGCCATTGGGATTTTCATGGAGATTGCATTAAATCTGTGTATTGCTTTGGGTAACATGACCATTTTAACTATGCTGCTTCTTCCAATCCATGGACACAGAATATCTTTCCATTTCTTTGTGACCTCTTCAATTTATTTTAATACTATCTTGTTGTTTTCAGTGTACAGGTCCTTCTATCCTTTGTTAAGTTTATTCCTATGTATTTTATTCTTTTTTGTTGCAATTGCAAACAGAACTCTTTAATTTCTTTTTCTGAAATTTCATTGTTAGTATATAGCAATGCAATAAATTTTTGTACATTGATTTTATATCCTGCAGCATTACTGTATTTGTTTATTGTTTCTAATAGATTTTTTTTGGTGGAGATTTTAGGGTTTTCTATATAAAGAATCATGTCATCTGCAAAAAGTGACAATTTAACTTCTTCATTTCGAATTTGGGTGCCTTTTATTTCTTTCTCTTGCCTGATTATTCTGGCTAGGACTTCCAATACTACGAGGTTGGACAATTAAGTTCGCAAACTCGTCTTAGAAAAAGTGCTACATATCTCATTGCTGAATATCACATGGTCACCATCAAAGTACTCCCCTTGGGAAGCTATGCACCAACACCAGTGCCTAGTCCACCCTTCAAAGCAATTTTGGAACTCTTTTTCTGGAATGGCCATCAGAGCTGTCATCATATTATCCTTGATGTCCTGAATGTCATCAAAACGTCTTCCTTTCAATATTTCCTTTATCTTCGGGTAAAGAAAGAAGTCATTGGGGGCCAGATCAGGTGAGTAGGGAGGGTGTTTCAATACAGTTCTTTGTTTACTGGCTAAAAACTCCCTCACAGACAGTGTCGTGTGAATTGGTGCATTGTCATGATGCAAGATCCATGAATTGTTGGCGAAAAGTTCAGGTTGTCTAACTTTTTCATGCAACCTTTCCAGCACTTCCAAATAGTAAACTTGATTTGTCCAGTTGGTACAAATTCATAATGAGTAATCCCTCTGATATCAAAAAAGGTTAACAACATTGGCGCAACAAGTTTGTGAACTTAATTGTCAGACCTCATATATTGAATAACAGTGATGAGAGGGGGCGTTCTTGTCTTGTTTCTGATTTTAGAGGAAAAGCTTCCAGTTTTTCACCATTAAGTATGATATTAGCTGAGAATTTGTTGCTTGTGGCTTGTATTATGTTGAGGTACTTTCCTTCCATACCCATTTTATTGAGTGTTTTAATCACTAATGGATATTGTATGTCAAATGCTTTTCCTGCATCTATTGATATGATCATATGATTTTTATCCCTTATTTTGTTTATGTGGTGTATCACATTGATTGATTTGCGTATGTTGAACCATCCTTTGCCTGTGGAATGAACCCCACTTGATTGTGTTGTGTAATCTTTTTTAATGTATTATTGTATTCGATTTGCTAGTATTTTGTTTAGGATTTTTGCATCTGTATTCATCAGAGTATTGGTCTGTAGATTTGTGTGTGTGTGTGTGTGTGTGTGTGTGTGTGTGTGTGTGTATGTGTGTATGTGTGTGTGTGTTATCCTTTCCAGGTTTTGGTATCAGGTTAATGTTGGCCTCATAAAATGAGTTAGGAAGTATTGTCCCTTTTTCAATTTTTTGGAAGAGTTTGAGAAGGATAGATATTAAATCATCTTTGAATGTTTGGTAGCATTTATTAGTGAAGGCACCTGGTTCTGTACTTTTACTTTTTGGGGAGGTTTTTGATGACTATTTCAATTTCCTTACTGTTGATTGGTCTATTTAGATTTTCCAGTTCTTCATGATTCAGCCTAGGAAGGTTATATCATTCTCATAACTTGTCCATTTCTTTTAGGTTTTTGAGTTTGGTGGCATATAGTGTTTCATAGTTTTCTTGTATAATCTTTTTATTTCTGTGGTATCATCATAACTTCTCCTCTTTCATTTCTGATTTTGAGTCTTTTCTCTTTTTTTCCTTAGTGAGTCTAGCCAAGGGTTTGTCAGTTTTATTAATCTTTTCAAAGAACAAGCTCTTTGTTGCATTAATTTTTTCTATTGTATTTTTGTTCTCTATTTCATTTCATTCCCTGCAGCAGTTTTTGAATTCCTGATATCTCCTTATTTGTTCACATGATCGCTTAGAAAATGAATGTTGTGTGTTGAGATGCATTGGCTGAGGCATTTCAAGACAAGCTGTATGTAATGGCATTAATGATTAAGAATTCTGTTCACTGCAGAAAGGATCATTAGCTGATTTTATAACACTTATGACGGCTAATATTTAGCTCATTGATTTATGAACATCACATCAATGTCTCTTTTAAAAGTTTAATCTCTTTAAATTAATTTTTGATCACAGTTGAGGGGAAGACATTGACTTATTATGTGTATTCATGCGCTGTGAGTACAAGTAACTCCCTGTATGGTCTCAGGAAGCCAGGAATGAGTGTGATTACAGATTCACGTGAAAGGCGTGACAAAGACATGGAGATGGCTGCGCCTTCTTCCCTGGGGTTAGTTGCAAGTCTCCTGGGG